>NC_086453.1:373609386-373946886 GCF_028390025.1 Pseudophryne corroboree
TATCCCCTGCCTCCAGTATTGTACAGGTGCCAGGCCTGTTATCCCCTGCCTCCAGTATTGTACAGGTGCCAGGCCTGTTATCCTCCTGCCTCCAGTATGTACAGGTGCCAGGCCTGTTATCCTCTGCCTCCGGTATTGTACAGGTGCCAGGCCTGTTATCCCCTGCCTCCAGTATTGTACAGGTGCCAGGCCTGTTATCCCCTGCCTCCAGTATTGTACAGGTGCCAGGCCTGCCATCCCCTGCCTCCAGTATTGTACAGGTGCCAGGCCTGCCATCCCCCTGCCTCCAGTATTGTACAGGTGCCAGGCCTGTTATCCCCTGCCTCCAGTATTGTACAGGTGCCAGGCCTGTTAACCCCTGCCTCCGGTATTGTACAGGTGCCAAGCCTGTTATCCCCTGCCTCCGGTATTGTACAGGTGCCAGGCCTGCCATCCCCTGCATCCAGTATTGTACAGGTGCCAGGCCTGCCATCCCCTGCCTCCAGTATTGTACAGGTGCCAGGCCTGCCATCCCCCTGCCTCCAGTATTGTACATGTGCCAGGCCTGTTATCCCCTGCCTCCAGTATTGTATAGGTGCCAGGCCTGTTATCCCCTGCCTCCAGTATTGTACAGGTGCCAGGCCTGTTATCCCCTGCCTCCAGTATTGTACAGGTGCCAGACCTGTCATCCCCTGCCTCCAGTATTGTACAGGTGCCAGGCCTGTTATCCCCTGCCTCCAGTATTGTACAGGTGCCAGACCTGCCATCCCCTGCCTCCAGTATTGTACAGGTGCCAGGCCTGTTATCCTCTGCCTCCAGTATTGTACAGGTGCCAGGCCTGTTATCCCCTGCCTCCAGTAATGTACAGGTGCCAGGCCTGTTATCCCCTGCCTCCAGTATTGTACAGGTGTCAGGCCTGTTATCCCCTGCCTCCAGTATTGTACAGGTGCCAGACCTGTCATCCCCTGCCTCCAGTATTGTACAGGTGCCAGGCCTGTTATCCCCTGCCTCCAGTATTGTACAGGTGCCAGACCTGCCATCCCCTGCCTCCAGTATTGTACAGGTGCCAGGCCTGTTATCCCCTGCCTCCAGTATTGTACAGGTGCCAGGCCTGCCATCCCCTGCCTCCAGTATTGTACAGGTGCCAGGCCTGCCATCCCCTTCTCCAGTATTGCACAGGTGCCAGGCCTGTTATCCCCTGCCTCTAGTATTGTACAGGTGCCAGGCCTGTTATCCCCTGCCTCCAGTATTGTACAGGTGCCAGGCCTGTTATCCTCCTGCCTCCAGTATTGTACAGGTGCCAGGCCTGTTATCCTCCTGCCTCCAGTATTGTACAGGTGCCAGGCCTGTTATCCCCTGTCTCCGGTATTGTACAGGTGCCAGGCCTGTTATCCCCTGCCTCCAGTATTGTACAGGTGCCAGGCCTGTTATCCCCTGCCTCCAGTATTGTATAGGTGCCAGGCCTCTCATCCCCTGCCTCCGGTATTGTACAGGTGCCAGGCCTGTTATCCCCTGCCTCCAGTATTGTACAGGTGCCAGGCCTGTTATCCCCTGCCTCCAGTATTGTACAGGTGCCAGGCCTGTTATCCCCTGCCTCCGGTATTGTACAGGTGCCAAGCCTGCCATCCCCTGCCTCCGGTATTGTACAGGTGCCAAGCCTGCCATCCCCTGCCTCCGGTATTGTACAGGTGCCAGGCCTGTTATACCCTGCCTCCAGTATTGTATAGGTGCCAGGCCTGCCATCCCCTGCCTCCGGTATTGTACAGGTGCCAGGCTTGTTATTCCCTGCCTCCAGTATTGTACAGGTGCCAGGCCTGCCATCCCCTACCTCCCGTATTGTACAGGTGCCAGGCCTGCCATCCCCCTGCCTCCAGTATTGTACAGGTGCCAGGCCTGCCATCCCCTTCTCCAGTATTGCACAGGTGCCAGGCCTGCCATCCCCTTCTCCAGTATTGCACAGGTGCCAGGCCTGCCATCCCCTGCCTCCAGTATTGTACAGGTGCCAGGCCTGTTATCCCCTGCCTTTAGTATTGTACAGGTGCCAGGCCTGCCATCCCCCTGCCTCCAGTATTGTACAGGTGCCAGGCCTGTTATCCTCCTGCCTCCAGTATTGTACAGGTGCCAGGCCTGTTATCCCCTGCCTCCAGTATTGTACAGGTGCCAGGCCTGTTATCCCCTGCCTCCAGTATTGTACAGGTGCCAGGCCTGCCATCCCCCTGCCTCCAGTATTGTACAGGTGCCAGGCCTGTTATCCTCCTGCCTCCAGTATTGTACAGGTGCCAGGCCTGTTATCCCCTGCCTCCAGTATTGTACAGGTGCCAGGCCTGTTATCCCCTGCCTCCAGTATTGTACAGGTGCCAGGCCTGTTATCCCCTGCCTCCAGTATTGTACAGGTGCCAGGCCTGCCATCCCCTGCCTCCAGTGTTGTACAGGTGCCAGGCCTGCTATCCCCTGGCTCCAGTATTGTACAGGTGCCAGGCCTGTTATCCCCTGCCTCCGGTATTGTACAGGTGCCAGGCCTGCCATCCTCTGCCTCCAGTATTGTACAGGTGCCAGGCCTGTTATCCCCTGCCTCCGGTATTGTACAGGTGCAAGGCCTGTTATCCCCTGCCTCCAGTATTGTACAGGTGCCAAGCCTGTTATCCCCTGCTTCCAGTATTGTAAAGGTGCCAGGCCTGCCATCCTCTGCCTCCAGTATTGTACAGGTGCCAGGCCTGTTATCCCCTGCCTCCGGTATTGTACAGGTGCCAGGCCTGTTATCCCCTGCCTCCAGTATTGTACAGGTGCCAGGCCTGTTATCCCCTGCCTCCAGTATTGTACAGGTGCCAGGCCTGCCATCCCCTGCCTCCAGTATTGTACAGGTGCCAGGCCTGTTATCCCCTGCCTCCAGTATTGTATAGGTGCCAGGCCTGTTATCCCCTGCCTCCGGTATTGTACAGGTGCCAGGTGTCACGATCCGGGTATCTGGACGCCATTTCTTACCTATCAGATGCCTCCTAAGGCTGGCTCAGCGCTCCAGGACCGGATCCCATCTGTTATCCTGATGTGCACATTCCCGCATCCTCTCCTGTCTCTCTGGACGCAGTCACAGTAACGCCTTATACATCTGGCATGACGTCTCCCGCGGCCTCCGCCGCCGTCATTGAGCTTCTGCATTCAGAGTGGCGATTACGTCAGCCGCGGCCTCCGCTGTGTCCGCGTGTGCATCTGTCAGCCTGGCGTCTCCTGTCTCCGGTGGCCGGCGCCGCCATTACTGTTTTCCAGACCACATGGATTACAATCCAAACTTCCCTCCAAATGTCTGCATGGGCGCAGCCATCTTGGATTCTGTCAGCTGATCTTTCCTACCAATCCGTTGTCAGTATTATTAATTTGCATAATTGCCTAGCCAATGCCTTCCTTGCTGCAGGTATAAATACACTGTGCCTGAGCAAGGAAGGCGTCAGTGCTTTGGTTGTCAAACCTAGTTCCAGTTTGTCTCTCTCCTGTGAATGTCTTCCAGGTTCCAGCTCCTGTCTCCAGACTTCTGCTATAGAGACCCGCACCAGCATTCCATCTGCGGTGTAGCCTGACTCTCCGATCCATTCTGGACTCACCTGTTTCCAGCTACAACATCACCTGCTTCCAGCTTAGCTTCCAGCAGTGTACAGCTTCTCTTAAAGGGCCGGTGTCCTTTCTGCAGTTTACCACTCTCCACCGGTATTATTATTTCTCCGCTCTCAAATTCTACATTTCATCTATATTGCATCGCTCTCAAGCTTTATTTATTATTTAACTGGTTCCAGCCAGTATCCACTCCGTGCCAACACCTGTCTGGTTCTAACCAGTACCCACAGCAGCATTTTATCTACAGCAGTCCAGCTTTCCCTGGAACACCAGCTGGTACGACCCTGGGCTTTCCTCATTGCTACAGTTGAGCCTGGTAAGGACTTTCCAACTTGCAGATAATAAGAACTGTCTCATACCACCAGAGCTCTGTGGCCCCTGCCACCCTGTAGTACCCAGGAACTGTATTATTATTTCTCTGCTGATTTTTATGTTTCTTTTTACTGCTACTGTGATGCATGGAGTTTGTCATAAATAAATATCATTGACTTTTACTCAAGTTGTCGTGGTCACGCCTTCGGGCGGTTTCTCTTCATGTTACTTACATGTCCAGGGGTCTGATACAACCTCCCAGGTTCCGGTACGTCTCAGCCCCTACAACTGAGGCTGCCTTCCGTCAGCTCAGGCCCTCAGTTGTGACAGTAAGCACTGACCAAATGAATCCAGCCGGAGACCAGGATCAAGCGGCCAGGCCGATGCAAGAACTGGCAGCCCGACTTGAACATCAGGAGGCTGCACAGGGCCACATCATCCGCTGTCTCCAGGATCTCTCTACTCGGCTGGATGGGATTCAGACAACTCTCCGTGGATCAGGCGCATCTGGGGCGTCAACCACAGTGACTCCAACTATAACCCCACCCACCTTACCCGTTTCTGCTCCACGTCTTCATCTTCCAACGCCAGCAAAATTTGACGGATCTCCAAGATTCTGCAGGGGATTTCTCAACCAGTGTGAGATTCAGTTTGAGCTACAACCTGGCAATTTTCCCAGTGACCGTACAAAAATTGCCTACATCATCTCTCTTCTCAGTGGCTCAGCCCTCGACTGGGCATCACCGTTATGGGAGAGGTCCGACACCCTGCTATCTTCTTACACTGCATTCGTGTCAACATTCAGGCGCATCTTCGACGAGCCAGGCCGGGTAACTTCAGCTTCGTCTGAGATTCTCCGTTTACGCCAGGGATCACGTACTGTAGGACAATATCTTATACAGTTCCAGATTCTGGCATCTGAACTGGCATGGAACGACGAGGCCCTGTATGCTGCATTCTGGCATGGTTTATCCGAGCGTATTAAAGATGAGTTAGCTACCAGAGACTTACCCTCCAAGTTAGATGAGCTAATCTCACTTTGTACGAAAGTTGACTTACGTTTCAGAGAGAGAGCAACTGAGCGTGGAAGATCATCTGCTCCAAAATCTTCTGCTCCTCCTCCTCGCCAACTGTCACCAACTAAAGATGAACCCATGCAAATTGGCCGTTCCCGTTTAACTCCTGCTGAGCGCCGAAGACGTCTCTCTGAGTCTCTCTGTCTGTATTGTGCAGCTCCGTCTCACACTATTAATGCCTGTCCCAAACGTCCGGGAAACTCCAAATCCTAGCTCGCCAAGGAGAGGGCCGGCTACGAGTAATGATCTCCTCTCCATCTCCTCAAGATTGTAATCTCCCAGTCTCGCTTCAAGTTGCTCAACGTTATCAGAACGTCATTGCCCTCCTGGATTCCGGAGCAGCTGGGAACTTTATTACCGAAGCCTATGTTAAACGGTGGTCCCTACCCACCGAGAGACTTCCTTCCTCCTTTTCCTTAACTGCCGTGGATGGCAGTAAAATTTTTGATAGTTATTGCTCTAAGGACTCTACCAGTTCGTCTGAGAGTGGGAGTTCTTCATTCCGAACTTATTTCACTTTTAGTGATTCCAAGAGCCACACATCCTGTGGTCCTGGGCCTTCCGTGGCTCCGTCTTCACAATCCTACAATTGATTGGACGACTACGCAAATTCTGGCATGGGGTCCCTCCTGTGCTGAGACATGTTTGTTTAAAGTGTTGCCTGTCTGTTCTTCCTCCCCCAGGTCGTCTGATGTTCCACCTCCTCCATATCAAGATTTCACGGATGTGTTCAGTAATTCTTCTGCTGATATCCTTCCTCCTCATAGAGAATGGGACTGCCCGATTGATCTCGTTCCAGGGAAGGTTCCACCTCGAGGCCGAACTTATCCGTTGTCTCTGCCTGAGACGCATTCTATGGCGGAATACATTAAAGAGAACCTAGCAAAGGGGTTCATTCGACCTTCTTCTTCTCCAGCCGGCGCAGGCTTCTTTTTTGTAAAAAAGAAAGATGGTGGTCTGCGGCCGTGCATCGACTACAGAGGTTTGAACGACATTACCATCAAGAACCGCTATCCTTTACCCCTGATTACTGAGCTCTTTGACAGAGTTAGCGGAGCTACCATCTTTACAAAGCTGGACTTGAGAGGTGCATACAATCTCATCCGGATCCGTGAGGGTGACGAGTGGAAGACCGCATTTAACACCGGTGACGGACATTATGAGTACCTCGTCATGCCCTTCGGATTGAGCAATGCTCCAGCTGTCTTCCAGCATTTCGTCAATGAGATTTTCAGAGACATTCTATACCGTCATGTCGTGGTCTATCTAGATGATATCCTCATTTTTGCCAACAATTTAGAGGAACATCGTTTTTGGGTAAAGGAGGTTCTGTCCCGTCTCCGTGTCAATCATCTCTATTGCAAATTAGAGAAATGCGTCTTTGAAGTCAAGTCCATTCCGTTTCTAGGGTACATTGTGTCCGGTTCCGGACTAGAGATGGATCCTGAGAAACTACAAGCAATCCAGAATTGGCCGGTACCCTTAACCCTCAAAGGGGTCCAGAGGTTCTTAGGGTTCGCCAATTATTACCGAAAGTTTATACGAGACTTTTCCACCATTGTGGCGCCTATTACTGCTTTCACCAAGAAGGGTGCTAACCCGTCCAAGTGGTCTGAAGAAGCCATGCAAGCTTTTCATCTTTTAAAACAGAGGTTCATCTCTGCGCCTGTCCTGAAACAGCCTGACATCGACTCTCCTTTCATCTTAGAGGTGGATGCCTCCTCCGTTGGAGTAGGAGCGGTGTTATCTCAGAGGGCTAAAGATGGCCATTTACATCCTTGCAGTTTCTTCTCACGGAAGTTCTCCCCAGCGGAGCGCAACTATGCCATTGGCGACCAGGAGTTGCTAGCCATCAAGCTCGCTCTAGAGGAGTGGAGATATCTGTTGGAGGGAGCTTCTCATTCAATCACCATCCTTACAGACCACAAGAACCTTCTATATCTGAAAGGCGCACAATGTCTCAACCCTCGTCAGGCCAGATGGGCACTTTTCTTTTCCAGGTTCGACTTTAAACTCCAGTTCTGTCCGGGCTCTCAGAATCGCAAGGCCGATGCCCTTTCCCGCTCATGGGAGCAAGAAAATGAGTCAGAGTCTTCAGACTAGCATCCTATTATAAATCCGTTGGCATTCTCCACGGTAGGGATGGACTCTACGCCCCCATCAGGGAAAAGTTTTGTGAAGCCGACACTAAGGAAGAAGCTCATGCATTGGGCCCATGCTTCCCGCTTTGCCGGACATACAGGTATCCAAAAAACCCTGGAGTTTATCTCTAGGTCCTATTGGTGGCCAACTCTGAAAAAGGACGTTTTGGAGTTTATTGCATCTTGCCCAAAGTGTGCTCAACATAAAGTATCCCGCCAGTCGCCTGCGGGGAAACTGGTTCCACTATCTGTTCCCCGTCGACCATGGACCCATTTGTCGATGGATTTTATTACAGATTTGCCCATGTGCAACAAGTTTAATACCATCTGGGTGGTAGTTGACCGGTTCACCAAGATGGCACACTTCATTCCTCTTACCGGTCTTCCGTCAGCTTCCAAGTTGGCTCAAGTATTCATACAAGAGATCTTTCGACTCCACGGTCTTCCAGAAGAAATTATCTCAGATCGAGGAGTTCAATTCACAGCCAAATTCTGGCGAAGTTTATGTCAAGTCCTCCAAGTCAAGCTAAAGTTTTCCACGGCTTACCATCCTCAGACCAATGGTCAAACTGAGAGGGTGAATCAGGACTTGGAGTCCTTCCTCCGCATCTATATGTCCTCCTCTCAAGATGACTGGGTTCAATTACTTCCCTGGGCCGAGTTCTGTCATAACAACCAGTATCATTCTTCATCTTCTTCAACACCATTCTTCACCAACTTTGGATTCCACCCTAAAGTCCCTGAGTTCCAACCGCTTCCAGCAACTTCTGTTCCCGCAGTGGATATCACCTTGCATCAGTTTGCCAATATCTGGAAGAGCGTACGATCAGCTCTGCTCAAGGCATCGTTCAGGTACAAGAAGTTTGCGGATAAGAAGCGTCGAGCAGTTCCTGCTCTCAAGGTGGGTGATCGGGTATGGTTATCCACGAAGAATTTGAGGTTAAGAGTTCCCAGTATGAAGTTTGCACCTGGCTACATCGGTCCTTTTAAAATTGATCAAGTCATCAATCCTGTTGCTTACAGACTCCAGTTGCCTCCCTTCTTAAAAATACCCAGGACATTCCATGTTTCCCTGTTGAAACCGCTAATCTTGAATCGGTTTCATTCCTCACTTCCTCCAACTCCGAAAGTCCAAACTCAACGAGGCGTTGAGTATGAAGTAGCCAAGATCCTGGACTCACGTCACCGTTACGGTCAACTTCAGTATCTTATTGACTGGAAGGGTTATGGCCCTGAGGAACGTTCATGGACCAATGCTTCTGATGTCCATGCTCCTGCCTTGGTCCGGAGATTCCATTCCAAGTTTCCTCAAAAGCCAAAGAAGTGTCCTGGGGCCACTCCTAAAGGGGGGGGGGGGGGGGGTGCTGTCACGATCCGGGTATCTGGACGCCATTTCTTACCTATCAGATGCCTCCTAAGGCTGGCTCAGCGCTCCAGGACCGGATCCCATCTGTTATCCTGATGTGCACATTCCCGCATCCTCTCCTGTCTCTCTGGACGCAGTCACAGTAACGCCTTATACATCTGGCATGACGTCTCCCGCGGCCTCCGCCGCCGTCCCTGAGCTTCTGCATTCAGAGTGGCGATTACGTCAGCCGCGGCCTCCGCTGTGTCCGCGTGGTCGGATGTGCATCTGTCAGCCTGGCGTCTCCTGTCTCCGGTGGCCGGCGCCGCCATTACTGTTTTCCAGACCACATGGATTACAATCCAAACTTCCCTCCAAGTGTCTGCATGGGCGCAGCCATCTTGGATTCTGTCAGCTGATCTTTCCTACCAATCCGTTGTCAGTATTATTAATTTGCATAATTGCCTAGCCAATGCCTTCCTTGCTGCAGGTATAAATAGGTTGTGCCTGAGCAAGGAAGGCGTCAGTGCTTTGGTTGTCAAACCTAGTTCCAGTTTGTCTCTCTCCTGTGATTGTCTTCCAGGTTCCAGCTCCTGTCTCCAGACTTCTGCTATAGAGACCCGCACCAGCATTCCATCTGCGGTGTAGCCTGACTCTCCGATCCATTCTGGACTCGCCTGTTTCCAGCTACAACATCACCTGCTTCCAGCTTAGCTTCCAGCAGTGTACAGCTTCTCTTAAAGGGCCGGTGTCCTTTCTGCAGTTTACCACTCTCCACCGGTATTATTATTTCTCCGCTCTCAAATTCTACATTTCATCTATATTGCATCGCTCTCAAGCTTTATTTATTATTTAACTGGTTCCAGCCAGTATCCACTCCGTGCCAACACCTGTCTGGTTCTAACCAGTACCCACAGCAGCATTTTATCTACAGCAGTCCAGCTTTCCCTGGAACACCAGCTGGTACGACCCTGGGCTTTCCTCATTGCTACAGTTGAGCCTGGTAAGGACTTTCCAACTTGCAGATAATAAGAACTGTCTCATACCACCAGAGCTCTGTGGCCCCTGCCACCCTGTAGTACCCAGGAACTGTATTATTATTTCTCTGCTGATTTTTATGTTTCTTTTTACTGCTACTGTGATGCATGGAGTTTGTCATAAATAAATATCATTGACTTTTACTCAAGTTGTCGTGGTCACGCCTTCGGGCGGTTTCTCTTCATGTTACTTACATGTCCAGGGGTCTGATACAACCTCCCAGGTTCCGGTACGTCTCAGCCCCTACAACTGAGGCTGCCTTCCGTCAGCTCAGGCCCTCAGTTGTGACACCAGGCCTGTTATCCCCTGCCTCCAGTATTGTACAGGTGCCAGGCCTGTTATTCCCTGCCTCCGGTATTGTACAGGTGCCAAGCCTGCCATCCTCTGCCTCCGGTATTGTACAGGTGCCAAGCCTGCCATCCCCTGCCTCCGGTATTGTACAGGTGCCAGGCCTGTTATACCCTGCCTCCAGTATTGTATAGGTGCCAGGCCTGCCATCCCCTGCCTCCGGTATTGTACAGGTGCCAGGCCTGCCATCCCCCTGCCTCCAGTATTGTACAGGTGCCAGGCCTGCCATCCCCTTCTCCAGTCTTGCACAGGTGCCAGGCCTGCCATCCCCTTCTCCAGTATTGCACAGGTGCCAGGCCTGCCATCCCCTGCCTCCAGTATTGTACAGGTGCCAGGCCTGTTATCCCCTGCCTTTAGTATTGTACAGGTGCCAGGCCTGCCATCCCCCTGCCTCCAGTATTGTACAGGTGCCATGCCTGTTATCCTCCTGCCTCCAGTATTGTACAGGTGCCAGGCCTGTTATCCCCTGCCTCCAGTATTGTACAGGTGCCAGGCCTGTTATCCCCTGCCTCCAGTATTGTACAGGTGCCAGGCCTGTTATCCCCTGCCTCCAGTATTGTACAGGTGCCAGGCCTGTTATCCCCTGCCTCCAGTATTGTACAGGTGCCAGGCCTGCCATCCCCTGCCTCCAGTATTGTACAGGTGCCAGGCCTGTTATCCCCTGCCTCCAGTATTGTACAGGTGCCAGGCCTGCCATCCCCTTCTCCAGTATTGCACAGGTGCCAGGCCTGTTATCCCCTGCCTCCAGTATTGTACAGGTGCCAGGCCTGCCATCCCCTGCCTCCGGTATTGTACAGGTGCCAGGCCTGCCATCCTCTGCCTCCAGTATTGTACAGGTGCCAGGCCTGCCATCCTCTACCTCCGGTATTGTACAGGTGCCAGGCCTGTAATCCTCTGCCTCGGGTATTGTACAGGTGCCAGGCCTGTAATCCCCTACCTCCGGTATTGTACAGGTACCAGGCCAGTTATTCCCTGCCTCCAGTATTGTACAGGTGCCAGGCCTGCCATACCCTGCCTCCGGTATTGTACAGGTGCCAGGCCTGTTATGCCCTGCCTCCAGTATTGTACAGGTGCTAGGCCTGCCATCCTCTACCTCCGGTATTATACAGGTGCCAGGCCTGCCATCCCCTGCCTCCGGTATTGTACAGGTGCCCGGCCTGCCATCCTCTACCTCCGGTATTGTACAGGTGCCAGGCCTGCCATCCCCTGCCTCCGGTATTGTACAGGTGCCAGGCCTGCCATCCTCTGCCTCGGGTATTGTACAGGTGCCAGGCCTGTAATCCCCTGCCTCCAGTATTGTACGGGTGCCAGGCCTGTTATCCCCCTGCCTCCAGTATTGTACAGGTGCCAGGCCTGCCATCCTCTGCCTCGGGTATTGTACAGGTGCCAGGCCTGTAATCCCATGCCTCCGGTATTGTACAGGTGCCAGGCCTGCCATCCTCTGCCTCGGGTATTGTACAGGTGCCAGGCCTGTTATCCCCCTGCCTCCGGTATTGTACAGGTGCCAGGCCTGCCATCCTCTGCCTCGGGTATTGTACAGGTGCCAGGCCTGTAATCCCATGCCTCCGGTATTGTACAGGTGCCAGGCCTGTTATCCCCTGTCTCCGGTATTGTACAGGTGCCAGGCCTGTTATCCCCTGCCTCCAGTATTGTACAGGTGCCAGGCCTGTTATCCCCTGCCTCCAGTATTGTACAGGTGCCAGGCCTGTTATCCCCTGCCTCCAGTATTGTACAGGTGCCAGGCCTGTTATCCCCTGCCTCCAGTATTGTACAGGTGCCAGGCCTGCCATCCCCTGCCTCCAGTATTGTACAGGTGCCAGGCCTGTTATCCCCTGCCTCCAGTATTGTACAGGTGCCAGGCCTGCCATCCCCTTCTCCAGTATTGCACAGGTGCCAGGCCTGTTATCCCCTGCCTCCAGTATTGTACAGGTGCCAGGCCTGCCATCCCCTGCCTCCGGTATTGTACAGGTGCCAGGCCTGCCATCCTCTGCCTCCAGTATTGTACAGGTGCCAGGCCTGCCATCCTCTACCTCCGGTATTGTACAGGTGCCAGGCCTGTAATCCTCTGCCTCGGGTATTGTACAGGTGCCAGGCCTGTAATCCCCTGCCTCCGGTATTGTACAGGTGCCAGGCCAGTTTTTCCCTGCCTCCAGTATTGTACAGGTGCCAGGCCTGCCATACCCTGCCTCCGGTATTGTACAGGTGCCAGGCCTGTTATACCCTGCCTCCAGTATTGTACAGGTGCTAGGCCTGCCATCCTCTACCTCCGGTATTATACAGGTGCCAGGCCTGCCATCCCCTGCCTCCGGTATTGTACAGGTGCCCGGCCTGCCATCCTCTACCTCCGGTATAGTACAGGTGCCAGGCCTGCCATCCCCTGCCTCCGGTATTGTACAGGTGCCAGGCCTGCCATCCTCTGCCTCGGGTATTGTACAGGTGCCAGGCCTGTAATCCCCTGCCTCCAGTATTGTACGGGTGCCAGGCCTGTTATCCCCCTGCCTCCAGTATTGTACAGGTGCCAGGCCTGTTATCCTCCTGCCTCCAGTATTGTACAGGTGCCAGGCCTGCCATCCTCTGCCTCGGGTATTGTACAGGTGCCAGGCCTGTAATCCCATGCCTCCGGTATTGTACAGGTGCCAGGCCTGCCATCCTCTGCCTCGGGTATTGTACAGGTGCCAGGCCTGTTATCCCCCTGCCTCCGGTATTGTACAGGTGCCAGGCCTGCCATCCTCTGCCTCGGGTATTGTACAGGTGCCAGGCCTGTAATCCCATGCCTCCGGTATTGTACAGGTGCCAGGCCTGTTATCCCCTGTCTCCGGTATTGTACAGGTGCCAGGCCTGTTATCCCCTGCCTCCAGTATTGTACAGGTGCCAGGCATGTTATTCCCTGCCTCCAGTATTGTACAGGTGCCAGGCCTGCCATCCCCTGCCTCCGGTATTGCACAGGTGCCAGGCCTGTTATCCCCTGTCTCCAGTATTGTACAGGTGCCAGGCCTGTTATCCCCTGCCTCCGGTATTGTACAGGTGCCAGACCTGTTATCCTCCTGCCTCGAGTATTGTACAGGTGCCAGGCCTGTTATCCTCCTGCCTCCAGTATTGTACAGGTGCCAGGCCTGCCATACCCTGCCTCCAGTATTGTACAGGTGCCAGGCCTGCCATCCCCTGCCTCCAGTATTGTACAGGTGCCAGGCCTGTTATCCCCTGCCTCCAGTATTGTATAGGTGCCAGGCCTGTTATCCCCTGCCTCCAGTATTGTACAGGTGCCAGACCTGCCATCCCCTGCCTCCAGTATTGTACAGGTGCCAGGCCTGTTATCCCCTGCCTCCAGTATTGTACAGGTGCCAGACCTGCCATCCCCTGCCTCCAGTATTGTACAGGTGCCAGGCCTGTTATCCCCTGCCTCCAGTATTGTACAGGTGCCAGGCCTGCCATCCCCTTCTCCAGTATTGTACAGGTGCCAGGCCTGTTATCCCCTGCCTCCAGTATTGTACAGGTGCCAGGCCTGTTATCCCCTGCCTCCAGTATTGTACAGGTGCCAGGCCTGTTATCCTCCTGCCTCCAGTATTGTACAGGTGCCAGGCCTGTTATCCTCCTGCCTCCAGTATTGTACAGGTGCCAGGCCTGTTATCCTCCTGCCTCCGGTATTGTACAGGTGCCAGGCCTGTTATTCTCTGCCTCCAGTATTGTACAGGTGCCAGGCCTGCCATCCCCTTCCTCCAGTATTGTACAGGTGCCAGGCCTGTTATCCCCTGCCTCCAGTATTGTATAGGTGCCAGGCCTCTCATCCCCTGCCTCCGGTATTGTACAGGTGCCAGGCCTGTTATCCCCTGCCTCCAGTATTGTACAGGTGCCAGGCCTGTTATCCACTGCCTCCGGTATTGTACAGGTGCCAAGCCTGCCATCCCCTGCCTCCAGTATTGTACAGGTGCTAGGCCTGCCATCCCCTGTCTCCGGTATTGTACAGGTGCCAGGCCTGCCATCACCTGCCTCCAGTATTGTCAGGGCCGGCCCAAGCCTAAATTTTTTGGTAAGCGAATATAGATTTTGGCGCCCCCCCCCCCCCCCCCCCATGGTTGATGGAAAATATAATACACACAAAAGCTTAAGGCGCATTAAGCGAAATATGGGTGAAATCAACTGCCATAAAGTTAAAACTTAAAGGGCAAAACCATTAAATAAGTGTTTTCTAATTAATCTAATTAATCTAACTTTTGAAAATTGTGGACCTATCTGTCCTTTTCTGGGTCACATTGGAATGAAGGTTCATATTAATCTTGTTAATTATTCAAATATAAAAACAGACTTGGACACTACAAAACTATTGCAAGGTGAGGGGATGGGGTGACAGTGCTGCTGGGCTGTGTAGCATACAGGACACTCTGCACCAGAGCTGTAATTAGACATTTTAGTGCCCTTTGGCAGATAGTAAATTGGTGCTCCCCCTCCCATACTTGAGTACAAGGACAGTGCGCGCCAAAGGCGCGTCCCAAAAATTTAGGGGCGTGGCTTCATGGGGAAAGAGCATGGCCACATAATAGTCCCAATTCACATTACACCACACAGGTAGAGCACGTTATACACATTGCACCAGGTAGAGCACGTTATACACAATGCGCCAGGTAGAGCACGTTACACACATTGCACCAGGTAGAGCACGTTACACACATTGCACCAGGTAGAGCACGTTACACACATTGCACCAGGTAGAGCACGTTACACACATTGCACCAGGTAGAGCACGTTACACACAATACGCCAGGTAGAGCACGTTATACACATTGCACCAGGTAGAGCACGTTATACACAATACGCCAGGCAGAGCACGTTATACACATTGCACCAGGTAGAGCACGTTATACACATTGCACCAGGTAGAGCACGTTATACACATTGCACCAGGTAGAGCACGTTATACACAATACGCCAGGTAGAGCACGTTATACACAATACGCCAGGTAGAGCACGTTACACACATTGCACCAGGTAGAGCACGTTACACACATTGCACCAGGTAGAGCACGTTACACACATTGCACCAGGTAGAGCATGTTACACACATTGCACCAGGTAGAGCACGTTACACACAATACGCCAGGCAGAGCACGTTATACACATTGCACCAGGTAGAGCACGTTATACACATTGCACCAGGTAGAGCACATTATACACATTGCACCAGGTAGAGCACGTTATACACATTGCGCCAGGTAGATCACATTATACACAATGCTCCAGGTAGATCACGTTATACACAATGCGCCAGGTAGAGCACGTTATACACAATGCGCCAGGTAGAGCACGTTATACACAATGCCCCAGGTAGAGCACGTTATACACATTGCGCCAGGTAGAGCACGTTATACACATTGCGCCAGGTAGAGCACGTTATACACATTGCACAAGGTAGATCACGTTATA
Source organism: Pseudophryne corroboree (assembly GCF_028390025.1). Classification (NCBI taxonomy): domain Eukaryota; kingdom Metazoa; phylum Chordata; class Amphibia; order Anura; family Myobatrachidae; genus Pseudophryne; species Pseudophryne corroboree. The sequence goes on from NC_086453.1 coordinate 373,624,650, forward strand.
CACATTGCACCAGGTAGAGCACGTTATACACATTGCACCAGGTAGAGCACGTTATACATAATACGCCAGGCAGAGCACGTTATACACATTGCACCAGGTAGAGCACGTTATACACAATACGCCAGGTAGAGCACGTTATACACATTGCACCAGGTAGAGCACATTATACACATTGCACCAGGTAGAGCACGTTATACACATTGCGCCAGGTAGAGCACGTTATACACATTGCGCCAGGTAGAGCACATTACACAAATTGCACCAAGTAGAGCACGTTACACAAATTGCACCAAGTAGAGCACGTTACACAAATTGCACCAAGTAGAGCACGTTACACAAATTGCACCAGGTAGAGCACGTTACACAAATTGCACCAGGTAGAACACGTTACACAAATTGCACCAGGTAGAGCACGTTACACACATTGCGCTCAGTAGATGCCCCTCAGTAGTAATGCCCCCCAGTAGATGCGCCGCTGCAGAAAGGAAAAAAATAATTAAAAAAATCACAATACTTACAAAGCCCCGCTACCGTGTCCGGTCGCTGCAGTCCTATGGGCGTCCGCTCCTCGGCACTATGGGAGAGACGTCATGACGTCTCTCCCATAGCGCACAGTGACAGCGCCGGGAGCCGGAGATCAGTAGTGAGCTCCTGCCTCTGGCTGGCGCTGTGGAGAGAGAGCCGGGCGCCGCTGGTAACACAATCTCAGCGGGCGCCCGGCATCTCCCTGCAGCGCTGGCCACACATCGGGTTAGGTGAGCCGGAGGAGGCGGAACTGCGTTCCATCTCCAAGTGGAACTGACAGAACGCAGTTCCGCCCCGTTCCTGCTCACTTTAACCCCTGGTCAGTATGCACAGTTAAGGAGACACCTCAAGCAGAACCCATTACATCACTATTGCCAACAGTCATTGCAGTAGCTGGGATTAACCATCTCAGGAAAGTTTTTGCAGTGAAGAGATGGCCATACAGTGCCACCATCAGATGCTCCAGCAAAAAGAGGGACAGACCTGAAGGCTGGAGCATAATTGGTAGTGTGGTGCATCAGGCTGAGTGAGATAGAGAGAGCGCATCAGGGAGAGAGAGAGAGTGAGTCAAAGAAAGGGGCGAAAGACAGCAATGCAAGGAGAGAGGGAGAGAGAGAGAGAGGAAGGGACTTGGATAGACACTACCTGGCTAGGTATCAGCACGCTACAGGTCTCTGATGGGGGCAGGCATTCATGGCATTAGGCCCCGCCCCCTTTACACATGCGAATCGCGGCTCTGCAGTGCCCTGCTCCCGGGTGCTGGCCGGGTAGGGGCAGAGTGGGTCGGCCAGGGCAATATTTACCACAGTGTGGGGGCCCCTGGATGACCGCGCCTTCCGCCCTGCCTATAATCCGGCCCTGGCTGCTTGAGTCAGATGGAGAGCAGTGGGGGGAGCTGCTGGACGGTGTTGGTAGAGGCAGCCTGCCTCTACCAACACCGTCCAGCAGCTCCCTCCACTGCGCTCCATCTGACTCCACCTCAGGCACCCAGGTCCCGGCCTCACAAGTACCGCCGCCGGCTTCCCCTTAGACAGCGCAGCTCCCTCTCCTCCTCACCTTGGCCGCCTCAGCATCCGGGGGCACCTCCATTGAACTCCACCTGCCGCCGCGAGCCCACACACAGCATAGGAGCTGGTGGCGGTATACAGCAGCGTGGACTACGCTGCCGGCGTCCTCCACAGTGTGGCGCCTTACTCTTACGCGTAACGGGCGGGCCGGCCCTGAGTATTGTACAGGTGCCAGGCCTGCCATCCCCTGCCTCCAGTATTGTACAGGTGCCAGGCCTGCCATCCCCTGCCTCCAGTATTGTACAGGTGCCAGGCCTGCCATCCCCTGCCTCCAGTATTGCACAGGTGCCAGGCCTGTTATCCCCTGCCTCCAGTATTGTACAGGTGCCAGGCCTGTTATCCCCTGCCTCCAGTATTGTACAGGTGCCAGGCCTGTTATCCCCTGCCTCCAGTATTGTACAGGTGCCAGGCCTGTTATCCCCTGCCTCCAGTATTGTACAGGTGCCAGGCCTGCCATCCCCTGCCTCCAGTATTGTACAGGTGCCAGGCCTGCCATCCCCTGCCTCCAGTATTGTACAGGTGCCAGGCCTGCCATCCCCTGCCTCCGGTATTGTACAGGTGCCAGGCCTGCCACCCCCTGCCTCCAGTATTGTACAGGTGCCAGGCCTGTTATCCCCTGCCTCCAGTATTGTACAGGTGCCAGGCCTGCCATCCCCTGCCTCCGGTATTGTACAGGTGCCAGGCCTGCCACCCCCTGCCTCCAGTATTGTACAGGTGCCAGGCTTGTTATCCCCTGCCTCCAGTATTGTACAGGTGCCAGGCCTGTTATCCCCTGCCTCCAGTATTGTACAGGTGCCAGGCCTGTTATTCCCTGCCTCCAGTATTGTACAGGTGCCAGGCCTGTTATCCTCTTGCCTCCAGTATTGTATAGGTGCCAGGCCTGCCATCCCCTGCCTCCAGTATTGTACAGGTGCCAGGCCTGCCATCCCCTGTCTCCGGTATTGTACAGGTGCCAGGCCTGCCATCCCCTGTCTCCGGTATTGTACAGGTGCCAGGCCTGCCATCCCCTGTCTCCGGTATAAGGGTGTCTCGGAAACGCACCCACACAGACTTATTTCCCATGTGGAATTCTTGTTACTCTACCATATGACGCCTAACCAGCTGGAGAAATGTTACACAACTCCCAATGTCCAAATCTGCTTTGTCCATCATCTCCAGTGTTAATTGATGATAACTCCTGTTGTATTGCTGTTGCTGATTGTTGACAACCGGTCAATTATTTGGCCATGGATGAAATGCGCGCATTCTCCTAAATGATTCACCATAACCCCTTCCGTCCTCCTCTTTACTGTGTCTTCTTCGTGTTGCCTTTTAGAAATAAGCAGATGAAAACATAAAATAATAGTTGAATCAATAAGCTGACAATGGTTCCGCTCTCCTCAGAGACATGTGTCCGGGTATATGTTATTCTTTATCACACCAGGATATAAAGCGTTGTGGTTGGAGCATCATTCAGACAATTTCTGTAGGCGGACCCTGTAGAGAACCCTTTATAGTAACGTAAAACAAGGAAGTGTTCAGGGAAATCCTTACTCTGTACTAGAGGGAAAATGCTGAATTAAATTTACAAATTTATTTAAATTTTACATTTATTTTTGCTCACTTTCTGCAAACCTCTTACCCAACAGGCAGTGGGGCGGGGGAGATGACAAAGACGAGGAATGTCGGTGAGAAGAGGGGCACTGACCGACGGCCGAACCATGTGCCAGTACATTTATTCTTGTTAAAACAAAAGAATCAGCTGCGCAAAATATCGGGGAAAAGGACAATGAAAAAGTATGAGAGCCGATGTATATAGAATAGATTTATTAACCATAAATATAAAATAATTGATTAGTAATCAAATTGTAACAATGCAACATTAAAAATGGTTTTAAAAGAGAGAGCACACCTTAAATCAATATATCCAATTCAGTGGAATAACAGCTGTTTTAGTTCTCTGAATGAAAGTCCCCACGTAATATGGAGCTCAGCTGATGTTCAGAGCAATGAGTGGCAAATAAACCCGGGATGATGACCGCAAAGCTGAATGCTGGAGACACAATGAAAGATCAGTTGGATGTATGTCCCATGACATCAAAAGCGGGTTAGCCCGATAATAAGCACAGATTTGATTCCTCTCCTTGTGTGGGCTGGTCCAGAGCCGAGCTTCCTCGGCGGTGTATCCTGCAGTGCCCACTGATGCGAATGCCGCAAGGGAGAGGGAGCCGTAAATTCACTGTGAGGTGAGAGCCGTTTGTTGGTATAGACGGCTAGCGAGGAGAACAAGCCCGCGGCTGCTCTTACGATCTCTGTGGATGGTATGGACGGCTGGCGGGGAGAACAAACCCCCAACTGCTTCCAAAGCCGGATACCTTGGCAAGGTGTGCTGTTGGAGGCGTGGCCCGTCGCTACTGTGCGCACACTCAGGTGTGTGATAATGCGCTGACAACGGGAGCAACAACAGTGGATGTAACACAAATATTCATGTACTTGGAGGACAACGGATCCTTGTTATAAATATGAGAAGTTACTTTCTGCTGTATAATTCGCTATTGTAAGGGAAATTATAATAAACGCCAGTGACGCAACTCTTCATGACCACATTCATCATCTTATCTCCAACATTGTTTTTGTCCAAATACCAATTCCACTCCAAATCTTACCACCCGCTGGTCTAAGAGGAACATGTACTGTGGGGCACAGGATAACGGAACCTTTAAATACATCTTAAAATATAAATATATATAACATGTTGACCTACTTACCTATTTGCAACTTGACCTGCCCTCTGCTTTGAATGTCCCGCTGGCACTTCTATGCACAAAGACTACGCCTTGGTCCTGAGTGGGAGAACACTAGACGGCCCCATACTATCGTACTCAACTTCCACTTCCGTGACAAAGAGTCATTTATAGTCATCTCCCAGAGCTGGCGGTCATTGAGCTGGCAGTCATTGGGCAAAACCATGCTGCACTGCAGGGGGGGGGGGGGGCAGATGTAACATGTGCAGAGAGAGTTAGATTTGGGTGGGTTATATTGTTTCTGTGCAGGATAAATACTGGCTGCTTTATTTCTACACTGAAATTTAGATTTCGGTTTGAACACACCCCACCCAAATCTAATCTCTCTGCACATGTTACATATGCCCCACCTGCAGTGCTGCTTGGTGTTGTCCAATTGCTAACTTTTTTGGTTTGCTAACAAACCTGAATGAAGACCCTATATCCTAATAAGCTAAGAATAGGTTTCAATGGCCAGTCCTGTGTCTTTGCGGAGGTGTCTGCAGCACATGACTTGGTCAAACATCTCTCCTCTCCTGTTGCTGCTCACCGCAGACCCTTTACCCGAATGTTTTTCCCATCTGTTTTTATTTTATTTTTTGCTATATCCATGTTTTGCTTGTTATGTTTTGTAATCCCCTTGTCTTTTCCGTGTGCCTCGTTATGTGTATACTGAACTATTTGATCTGGTGGTAAATTTGAAAGTAGTGCAGTTTTGGAATGCATTATTTTTGTTACACGTTTCTGGATGTGGAAGTTTTATTGTATATTGGACTATGTCTGATGTATCCTCGCAACCGATGGCTCTCATTTGGTGGTCTCCGTTCTCTCCCGGAACATGTTGCTCCGTGATACCTGAAACAGGGAGTTTATTTCTGCACCGTTCCATTCCAAGAAAAGGGCAGTTTCTATTCTCTTTCACAAGAGATTCCATTTGATGTCACATATCTGACCCTTGGCGCCTATATAATCCCTCGGATCGCTCCTACACATTACACTTGGCTGTACACCGCACATTCTCTGGGGTTGTTTGCATTTTATTGTCCAATGGCTTATTTCCGAGGACACAGCTTTCCAGGATATCCTTATATCGGACCATGCTCCTGTTTCCGTCGCGTTCATCCTGGGTTTGCCCCGTATAGGCCCCACGTCTTGGAGACTCCCCTCGTATCTCTACCAATCAGACCATTTTCATGATTTGCTGCAGTCCCACGGACGTGAATTTATCAATGACAACCTGGCCCAGGCGATAACCCACATTGTTTTGGACGACTGCTAGGGCTGTCATGTGGGGCACGTTATCTCCTACCAGGCCCAATGCAAGAGAGAATACCATGACAAATCTTCTTCTCTACGTAGTGCCCTGTCCTCTGTCTCTGCCACCTATGTCTCTGACCCCTCAGCTTTATATCTCCACTAGACGGCTCATTGAGAGCTTCCTCCCCTGTGCACAGAACGTTAGAGAATCTTATGTGCGACTGTATACAGTATGTTCTTACCCCGACTTATCCCTTTCTTTCCGGCTAGGTGTAGGTCTCCCTACACCAGCCGTCCCACCATTAACCCGAGGGTTACTCAGATGTCCAATGGTTATGCAGACGATCCGATGCTTTGTCTTTGGGCTCAGCAGCAGGATCAGAGAAGCCGTACGCAGGCGTCTACTTACACAAGACGCCTCCTGTAACGGCAAAAACGTCCATCTCTGCGACGGGCCCTCAGTGCAGAACCTATGGGGCACCCCTCCCAATTAATAATCATGCACCTGGAAGCATGTACGTAGCATAATCTGGCCAATAATGTCATTTTTCAGGTGATTTTCTGCAAAATGGGTTGAATTATGTGGTATGTGCACTTTGGGGTGTTGTGTTGATGGAGAAGTGCATGTACCTGTATAAGGTGGAAGGTATAGTGTATAAAGACTGGTAACACCACAGAAGCCTGTGGGACGAAGTATAAATTCAGGTTACGTAGCGTGCATTGGAGATCAGGCGAGTGCACCAGTGTTTTCCGATAGCGCAGGTGGTTTCGCCGGTCTTGGTCTTCCCTACTGTGCAATACTCGCAGCGATCCAGGTGTCTGCATGTAAAGGGCTGATTGCACTCTCTGCCATGACAACAAGTGTATTGTGGCCAGGCTGCAGATAATGACACCTTTCCCTCTGGCGTATTTAGCTGCTAATGATAAAAGATCAAAGAGGACAGAGGGATGCACGAGAAACACAAATCTGCAGTATATTAATTAGCAGCAGAACAGGGCAATCACAGAGAGAACCCCCGCATTACGGATCGTAGATAAAACGTGCTGGAGCGTTGGAGATCGCACGCTTCCACATTTCTGAAAGTGATCATCTCACAGAATAAGAATTATAGAGTTATAAATCCATCGTTCATCGGCCAAGAGATGGGATCCGCAGCATCCGGCCACAAGCAGAAGACCATATTCCTGGAGGTGGATGGAAAGGTCCAGAAGGTAAGGTCAGAACTCAGGATCTTCTCTGAACGTGCGAATGACATAAAAACGCAGATGTGCGCTCATGTCCTGATTATTAACATTACTAAAATGACAGCAAATAATCTTTTGGCCTTAAAACAATATATCAGTGTTAAAAAACGTGAATTTTTATTTTTTGCAATCAGGATACATGTAGTGTTCTCAGGGCTGCAATGCAATGTTTCTCCAATACATTAATGTCTGTGGAGCTCAGTTGCCGGCTGTCATTCTCCATTGGGCAGGTTCTGTGTTCTGACAGTCTTCCAACACACTCTGTGGTGGATGTACTAAGCCTTGGAAACTGATAAAGTAAGTGGAGAGAGATAAACTACCAACCAATAAGCCAGCTCCCGTCATTTTTCAAACGCAGGCTGTAACATGACCGTTAGGAGCTGACTAGCTGGTACTTTATCTCTCTCCACTTTACCACTCTTCAAAGCTTAGTACATCTGCCTGTGAGGTCATTATAGACTGACCCATGACCCTCATATCCTACAGTCTGTACTCTGACCCTCAGTGTCTCATACATAATGTCCTCTGACCCTCTGTATATCACAGGCTGACCTGTGACCCACTGTATATCACAGGCTGACCTGTGACCCTCTGTGTACCACAGGCTGACCTGTGACCCTCTGTATACCACAGACTGACCTGTGACCTCTGTATACCACAGGCTGACCTGTGACCCTCTGTGTACCACATAATGACCTGTGACCCTCTGTATACCACAGACTGACCTGTGACCCTCTGTATACCACAGACTGAACGGTGACCCTCTGTATACCACAGACTGACCGGTGACCCTCTGTATACCACAGACTGACCTGTGACCCTCTGTATACCACAGACTGACCTCTGACCCTCTGTATACCACGGGCTGACCTGTGACCCTCTGTATACCACAGACTGACCTGTGACCCTCTGTATATCACAGACTGACCTGTGACCTTCTGTATACCACAGACTGACCTGTGACCCTCTGTATACCACAGACTGACCTCTGACCCTCTGTATATCACAGGCTGACCTGTGACCCTCTGTATACCACAGACAGACCTGTTACCCTCTGTATACCACAGGCTGACCTGTGACCCTCTGTATATCACAGGCTGACCTGTGACCCTCTGTATACCATAGACTGACCTGTGACACTCGGTATACCACAGACTGACCTGTGACCCTCTGTATACCACAGACTGACCTCTGACCCTCTATATCACAGGCTGACCTGTGACCCTCTGTATACCACAGACTGACCTGTTACCCTCTGTATACCACAGGCTGACCTGTGACCCTCTGTATATCACAGGCTGACCTGTGACCCTCTGTATACCATAGACTGACCTGTGACACTCGGTATACCACAGACTGACCTGTGACCCTCTGTATACCACAGACTGACCTCTGACCCTCTGAATATCACAGGCTGACCTGTGACCCTCTGTATACCACAGACTGACCTGTTACCCTCTGTATACCACAGGCTGACCTGTGACCCTTTGTATATCACAGGCTGACCTGTGACCCTCTGTATACCACAGGCTGACCTGTGACCCTTTGTATATCACAGGCTGACCTGTGACCCTCTGTATACCATAGACTGACCTGTGACCCTCGGTATGTCACAGACTGACCTGTGACCCTCTGTATACCACGGACTAACCTGCGACCCCCTATATATATCATACACCTGTAAGCCTCTGTCCTATGCCCCCCATGTATCATATACCCTGTCCTGTACCCACCTATATTGTGCAGACTGACCTGTGACCCTCTGTACGTTGTCATGCTATGATTTATGGTAATAACGGTATTATCTGCTTCTACAGATTGTCTTCAGCCAGCAGAGCAGCGCAAGTGAGATAAAGCACATTCTGAGCACCAGCGCTGGCCTGCCCTGGTAATGTTCCTGCCCTGGTAATATCCTTCCCTGGTAATGTCCTGCCCTGGTAATGTTCCTGTCCTGGTAATATCCTGCCCTGGTAATGTTCCTGTCCTGGTAATATCCTGTCCTGGTAATATCCTGCCCTGGTAATGTCCTGCCCTGGTAATGTTCCTGTCCTGGTAATATCTTGCCCTGGTAATGTTCCTGTCCTGGTAATATCCTGCCCTGGTAATGTCACGTCCTGGTAATGTCCTGTCCTGGTAATGTCCTGTCCTGGTAATGTCCTGTGCTGATAATTTCCTGCCCTGGTCATGTCCTGTCCTGGTAATATCCTGCCCTGGTAATGTCCTGTCCTGGTAATATCCTGCCCTGGTCATGTCCTGTCCTGGTAATATCCTGCCCTGGTAATGTTTGGTAATGTTCCTGCCCTGGTAATGTTCCTGCCCTGGTAATGTTCCTGCACTGGTAATGTCCTGTCCTGGTAATGTTCCTGCCCTGGTAATATCCTGCCCTGGTAATGTTCCTGCACTGGTAATGTCCTGTCCTGGTAATGTTCCTGCCCTGGTAATATCCTGCCCTGGTAATGTTCCTGCCCTGGTAATATCCTGCCCTGGTAATGTTCCTGTCCTGGTAATGTTCCTGCCCTGGTAATATCCTGCCCTGGTAATGTTCCTGCCCTGGTAATATCCTGCCCTGGTAATGTTCCTGCCCTGGTAATATCCTGCCCTGGTAATGTTCCTGCCCTGGTAATATCCTGCCCTGGTAATGTTCCTGTCCTGCTAATGTTCCTGCCCTGGTAATATCCTGCACTGGTAATGTTCCTGTCCTAGTAATGTTCCTGCCCTGGTCATGTCCTGTCCTGGTCATGTCCTGCCCTGATAATTTCCTGCCCTGGTCATGTCCTGTCCTGGTAATATCCTGCCCTGGTAATGTTTGGTAATGTTCCTGTCCTGGTAATGTTCCTGCCCTGGTAATGTTCCTGCACTGGTAATGTCCTGTCCTGGTAATGTTCCTGCCCTGGTAATATCCTGCCCTGGTAATGTTCCTGCCCTGGTAATGTTCCTGCCCTGGTAATGTTCCTGCACTGGTAATGTCCTGTCCTGGTAATGTTCCTGCCCTGGTAATATCCTGCCCTGGTAATGTTCCTGCCCTGGTAATATCCTGCCCTGGTAATGTTCCTGTCCTGGTAATGTTCCTGCCCTGGTAATATCCTGCACTGGTAATGTTCCTGTCCTAGTAATGTTCCTGCCCTGGTCATGTCCTGTCCTGGTCATGTCCTGCCCTGATAATTTCCTGCCCTGGTCATGTCCTGTCCTGGTAATATCCTGCCCTGGTAATGTTCCTGCACTGGTAATGTCCTGTCCTGATAATGTTCCTGCCCTGGTAATATCCTGCCCTGGTAATGTTCCTGCCCTGGTAATATCCTGCCCTGGTAATGTTCCTGCCCTGGTAATATCCTGCCCTGGTAATGTTCCTGTCCTGGTAATGTTCCTGCCCTGGTAATATCCTGCACTGGTAATGTTCCTGTCCTAGTAATGTTCCTGCCCTGGTAATGTCCTGTCCTGGTAATGTCCTTTCCTGGTAATATCCTGCCCTGGTAATGTTCCTGTCCTGGTAATGTTCCTGTCCTGGTAATGTTCCTGCACTGGTAATGTTCCTGCCCTGGTAATGTTCCTGCCCTGGTAATATCCTGCCCTGGTAATGTTCCTGCACTGGTAATGTTCCTGTCCTGGTAATATCCTATCCTGGTAATATCCTGTCCTGGTAATGTTCCTGTCCTGGTAATGTTCTGCCCTGGTAATATCCTGCACTGGTAATGTTCCTGTCCTGGTAATGTTCCTGTCCTGGTAATGTTCCTGCCCTGGTAATATCCTGCCCTGGTAATGTTCCTGCCCTGGTAATGTCATACCCTGGTAATGTTCCTGCCCTGGTAATGTTCCTGCACTGGTAATATCCTGCCCTGGTAATGTTCCTGTCCTGGTAATGTCCTGTCCTGGTAATATCCTGCCCTGGTAATGTTCCTGTCCTGGTAATGTCCTGTCCTGGTAATGTTCCTGCACTGGTAATGTTCCTGCCCTGGTAATGTTGCTGTCCTGGTAATGCCCTGCCCTGGTAATGTTCCTGTCCTGGTAATGTTCCTGCCCTGGTAATGTTCCTGTCCTGGTAATGTTCCTGTCCTGGTAATGTTCCTGTCATGGTAATATCCTGTCCTGGTAATATCCTGCCCTGGTAATGTTCCTGTCCTGGTAATATCCTGCCCTGGTAATGTTCCTGTCCTGGTAATGTTCCTGTCCTGGTAATGTTCCTGTCCTGGTAATGTTCCTGCACTGGTAATATCCTGCCCTGGTAATGTTCCTGTCCTGGTAATGTTCCTGTCCTGGTAATGTCCTGTCCTGGTAATATCCTGCCCTGGTAATGTTCCTGCCCTGATAATGTTCCTGCCCTGGTAATGTCCTGTCCTGGTAATGTTCCTGCACTGGTAATGTTCCTGCCCTGGTAATGTTCCTGTCCTGGTAATGCCCTGCCCTGGTAATGTTCCTGTCCTGGTAATATCCTGTCCTGGTAATATCCTGCCCTGGTAATGTTCCTGTCCTGGTAATGTTCCTGTCCTGGTAATATCCTGCCCTGGTAATGTTCCTGCCCTGGTAATGTTCCTGTCCTGGTAATGTTCCTGTCCTGGTAATGCCCTGCCCTGGTAATGTTCCTGTCCTGGTAATGTTCCTGTCCTAATAATATCCTGTCCTGGTAATGTTCCTGCCCTGGTAATGTTCCTGTCCTGGTAATGTTCCTGTTCTGGTAATGTTCCTGTCCTGGTAATGTTCCGGTCCTGGTAATGTTCCTGCCCTGGTAATGTTCATGCCCTGGTAATGTTGTGCCCTGGTACTGCACTGCCCTGGTCATGGTGTGTCCTGGTAATGTCCTGCCCTGGTCATGTCGTGCCCTGGTAATGCCCTACCCTGGTAATGCCCTGCCCTGGTTATGTCGTGCCCTGGTAATGTCCTGCTCTGGTAATGTTCCTGTCCTGGAAATGCCCTGTCTTCGTCGCACCGGGCCTTCCTGTAGCTGGTTGGCTCCCCCTCCTCCCGAATACCCAGCTCAGGGGGCGGAGTTTCACGGAATGACGCGATTGCGTTGTGATGTCACGACACACCCGCGTCATTCCGCGAAACTCCGCCCCCGAGCTGGGTACTCGGGAGGAGGGGGGAATCAAAGAGCATCAGAAGTGCCGCGGCGGGCACCCCGTGCGGTTGCACGGCTCGCCCGCCGCAAGAAACGGCACAGCCTGGTAATATCCTGCCCTGGTAATGTTCCTGTCCTGGTAATATCCTGTCCTGGTAATATCCTACCCTGGTAATATCCTGCCCTGGTAATGTTCCTGTTCTGGTAATGTTCCTGTCCTGGTACTGTTCCTGCCCTGGTAATGTTCCTGCCCTGGTAATATCCTGCCCTGGTAATGTCCTGCCCTGCCCTGGTAATGTCCTGTCCTGGTAATATCATGCCCTGGTAATGTTCCTGCCCTGGTAATGTTCCTGTCCTGGTAATGTTCCTGCCCTGGTAATGTCCTGTCCTGGTAATATCCTGCCCTGGTAATGTTCCTGCCCTGGTAATGTTCCTGTTCTGGTAATGTTCCTGTCCTGGTAATATCCTGCCCTGGTAATGTTCCTGTCCTGGTAATATCCTGCCCTGGTAATATCCTGCCCTGGTAATGTCCTGCCCTGGTAATATCCTGCCCTGGTAATGTCCTGTCCTGGTAATATCCTGCCCTGGTAATGTTCCTGCCCTGGTAATGTTCCTGTCCTGGTAATGTCCTGTCCTGGTAATATGATATCCTGCCCTGGTAATATCCTGCCCTGGTAATGTTCCTGCCCTGGTAATGTCGTGCCCTGGTACTGCACTGCCCTGGTCATGGTGTGTCCTGGTAATGTCCTGCCCTGGTCATGTCGTGCCCTGGTAATGCCCTGCCCTGGTTATGTCGTGCCCTGGTAATGTCCTGCCCTGGTAATGTTCCTGTCCCTGGAAATGCCCTGTCTTCGTTGCACCGGCCCTTCCTGTAGCTGGTTGGCTCCCCCTCCTCCCGAGTACCCAGATCAGGGGGCGGAGTTTCACGGAATGACGCGATTGCGTTGTGATGTCACGACACACCCGCGTCATTCCGCGAAACTCCGCCCCCGAGCTGGGTACTCGGGAGGAGGGGGGAATCAAAGAGCATCAGAAGTGCCGCGGTGGGCATCCCGTGCGGTTGCACGGCTCGCCCGCCGCAAGAAACGGCACAGCCTGGTAATATCCTGCCCTGGTAATGTTCCTGTCCTGGTAATATCCTGTCCTGGTAATATCCTACCCTGGTAATATCCTGCCCTGGTAATGTTCCTGTCCTGGTAATGTTCCTGCCCTGGTAATGTTCCTGCCCTGCCAATGTCCTGTCCTGGTAATATCATGCCCTGGTAATGTCCTGCCCTGGTAATATCCTGCCCAGGTAATGTCCTGCCCTGGTAATATCCTGCCCAGGTAATGTCCTGTCCTGGTAATGTTCCTGTCCTGGTAATGTTCCTGCCCTGGTAATGTTCCTGTCCTGGTAATATCCTGCCCTGGTAATATCCTGCCCTGGTAATGTTCCTGTCCTGGTAATGTTCCTGCCCTGGTAATGTCGTGCCCTGGTAATGCCCTGCCCTGGTCATGGTGTGTCCTGGTAATGTCCTGCCCTGGTCATGTCGTGCCCTGGTAATGCACTGCCCTGGTTATGTCGTGCCCTGGTAATGTCCTGCCCTGGTAATGTTCCTGTCCTGGAAATGCCCTGTCTTCGTTGCACCGGCCCTTCCTGTAGCTGGTTGGCTCCCCCTTGACAATGCTAAATTCCTTGTCGTATAAACAACCCTTTATGAAGCTAAGAACACTGTACGCTGTTTACTTAAGAAGTACCGTAATGGTACGCTATTGGCGTAGCGATCGCTCAGCCGTAGGCGAGACGCTCAAGCGTCACGTTCGCTCGCGGCCCAGTGATCACAGGACACGTTATTGGTTATGACTAGGGGAATGATTCGCTGTAGCGTAGCGTGCGCTCGAGACCACGAGGAGGTCACCAGCGATGCAGACGCTCACAACACTATACCTTTATGTTAAAACCTTATACCAATGAAATACACTGAATACCTTAATGTGAGTACAGGGTGTAAATGCAACCTTGTGTAACCTGACTAACTACAAAGCTGCTTGAGCATCACCGACGCTCAAGTGAACACTTAACACTATAGAAAATGCACAGATACTGGTTTAGGTTCCAAAGCCTATTAACTGTATTATATCTAATATACTTGTAAAAGGGGATAACAGTACAAATGATACACTACAATATAACAGAGACTTCCTAACCACAGAACTAAACAATAAATACAAAAAGACAATACTACTCTGACCTAAATGAAATACAATACAATACTATAATACTATGGGAGATATAAGAGAAAAGAGGAGAGAGAGAGAGAGAGAGAGAGAGAGAGAGAGAGATGGAGAGAAATTGGCTCACAGAAAGACAATGATTACGGAGAGAAACTTACGCACAAAGGGTTTGATCGCCTGCGCCTCGATATCCAGCTCCCGGCTATCAGCAGATAACCGTTGATGAGAGAGTGAGAGCTGGATGTGGTCGGCCTGCCTATTTATGCCCCACACACAATGCAATCTCATGGTCCTACAATCCCATTGTCCATTGGCCGAAGGAATTCGGCCCTGCATCATAACAAAAGGTCATAGGGTGATTCATACAGGTGGGCTGTGACGATTTCCAACAGCTCAGGTGGGTGGGAAACTGGGTTTCCCGCCGCATACCTGAGTATGAGTAAATAATAGAAATGGACATAAACTTCTTATGTCCATAACTATTCGCACGAGCGATTAATACGCTCCAAACCAACACCGGAATATTGCTAATTAAATACTCTTCCGATGGGTACCAAACACTGCTGTATGATTCCTGTTAGACCCTTCGTACGATATAAAGAGGGATTCCTCAGCTCTGGGACATTGTATTTTAACCAAACTTTCAGAATCTATCAAAGGGACCATGATCTATAAACTACATTAATTGTGAAAATATGTAACGAATGAGTCGCACGCTACGACTACATAAACTCTACCGTAAATACGCATACCGCGCCTGCGAGTGCACGCTATTGCGGGTATGCGCCTCCACGGGAGAGCGTACGCACGCGCAGCGCGGACCAGTGTGCGGTGCAAATATGGCAACGTGCATTGAGACATTTTTCTGACTTTGACAGTCCACCCTTTGGCAGTCAATAATAACTGCCACAAAACATTTAAGGAGAAAAATGTAAGTCAGGGGTTAATTGATTTCCATGGTGGGGTAAGGAAGAAGAGAGGAGTAGGTGTGAAAAGGGTGTGACCTAGTGAGAAAGTAGAAGCATGTGTGTATGAGTCCATGTTTGGAGGGTCATGTATCATCGTGCCGTACGTGTGGTAAATCAAGCTTCGAGGTATTGCGAAGTATACATTTGAATTCCTTCTTATCCTGTGGTACAGGTCTGTGGATGGGCTGTCAAACTCTACCGAGCTCATTTCGGCTGTGGTTGCAACAAAATGGGGATGCACATTTTAGTTGATGATACATGAATGGGGGAGGTATGTGGTTGCTGATATCTGTGCCTGTATTCCCTATCGACTATGTGTGTTATTACCTGAGGGTTGTAGAGATGAAGATAAAGAACACTTATGGAAAATGCAATGATATTCTATGTCAGGGAAATGTACATCTGTCGTCGAAGTTGTTTTCGGTATCTGTTGAGAGTCATCTTCTTTGCGCTGTATTGCTCCTTAGGCATGAGCAAATAGCTTTGTCTGAGCCATCAGATTTACAAAAAATGTTGGGCTAGCGTGAGTTTAAAAGTACTAGGGAAACTGGGGATCCATGGCAAAGTTCATCAAGTGTCCATATTTAAAGTTGTCAAATCTTCTTCTTTGGTCAATCCGTTGTCTGTATACATCTCGTCTCGTCAGCTTCCTCGTCCAAGGGGGTCTTTGTATCTTGGAGAAAAGCAGAAAAACAGGTGAAAGAAACGGACCGTATAATCGCATTTTCATCACATTCTGGTTTCTATCATTGGGTCATAAATCAAATCCAGGTTAATTACGGTTTCCTCACTCCTCAAGCTCATCACTTTTGTACTTTGTTTGCACCTCATTAAAGCCTGCCCGCATCTAAATATCAATCCAATCGATATAACGACACCCAAGATACATAGTAGAAACTTTCCAACATCCATTATGACTCCTTGAGCCCATTCTCCCAAACCGGAGAACCAATTTCGCGGGTTCAACCATGACACCCAACCAGTCAGCTCATTACCTACAGCAGCAAGGGTGAGATTGTGTTTTCGACGAAATTCCCACTTTAATTGCAGAATATCGTCCATCTTTTGGTCTATGACCTCTACCGGATCCTCGGTGCTATTTGTGATATACGTGCAACACTTTATGCCGTACTGTGTTGCCAATGTAACACAATATCCGCCTGTTACTGCTGTAAGATAATTAAGAACCATCCTATGCTGAACTAGTTCTGTTTTGTAAGCTTGAAGTTCTCTTCCAGTGTATCTAAACGTGTCATCATACATTTCAGTGATATTATCTAACAAATTGGCGAGTGCGGAAATGTATCTATAATTCATCACACCTCGAGCGGTGCGAGTGAAATCTAACGCTACCAGAACCTGAATCCCGGTGGATTCATGGATAAGATCAGAGGCCGGATGCTCTAACCTTTCTGACAGTTGTCTTTTAACTCGGTGCTCGTAATGAGTGTGAGTATAAGGAGCTTGGGCACCACGGTGTATGTCCTTCATTTTGTCATGTGTAACAGTCATCACTTCAGGCAATACTTTTCCAATATAACACAATCCTTCAGAGTTTGGGGCAAGCCACTTGTACGCCTTTCTCCCGCATATGAAATATGCATCATCGGGGAGAACATATGGGACGGAGAAGGACATGACCATGTTACAAACCTTCCAGGTGAAATCTCCTGACCCTAATTCTTCCATCTGCCTAATGCACGTATCGGTTTGTACGATATGTGCACAGTATCCTGGTGATACCTCTCCAACTCTAGTAATCCTATTTCCTAGGGTATATCGATACCGGAAAGATTTTCCTCTACTGGCTATGTGGCGTACGAGCTCTGTATCTGTAGGCATTCTATCTGCTCTGTGTGAAAAGGTCATGGTAAGGTTGCTCCATGACACTTCCCAATTTCCCGGTTTTCTGGGATTGGAGATGTTAAAACATAAGAGGGACCTATCCACATGGTATTGGTGGAGCTTCAAACTAGGAGGGCTGGAGATGTTAAACCTCCGGTCCACCGGTCTCCCACCACTTAGCTCAAGTACCTCCCCTAACGTTAAAGGAAATGGTACTAGCCCTGATTTACTGTGACCCTGAGGTACTTGAGAGCATACCCAACAATCTGTTTGGTTTAACACGTTACCCACTAGAGAGTGATAGTCACTCAATGGATGCCGGTCCATATGGATATTAAAACTAGATTGGCATTTCTTTATGCATCCATCTTCAACCAGATTATCACAGAGCCTACAGATACAATTTTCTTCAGCTAACAATCCATCACAATTTCTTCTATCGGATCGTTTTCTGATACTCGCCTTTGCTTGTTGGTTTGGTTGATCTTGGAAAACTACGCCTCCATCATCATAATCGGAACCCATTCCAGAACCTCTCTCGACCTCTATGGTACTCTCGCCGGAACAGACTGCTCTGGTCACCATCATGGTTAACATCAAAATCCGGATCACAGTCTCTTGGGGCAAGTCCATCTTTGAGGAGGAAATAGAGAAGAATGAGAAGGGGAAAAAGAAATTTTAAGGGAGAGGGGATGGGAAGTGGAGAAAACAATAAAAGGGAGAGGGGAGTCGACAGCTGCTTTCGATCTTCAAGGCTCAGGTGCCGCCTCAGTCCTCCTGGAACAGACACTCCAGTGATACAACCTCTACCGTCTGTTCCTTGTCACGGGACTTCTCGGGATCAGCAACCTTCTTGCAGTGGGATGAATGGACCCAAGTCTCTTTCTCAGCAACCTTCAATGCTGTGGTGCTGGTCAATAAGACCTGGTATGGTCCTTCCCATCTATCAATAAGACAACCTGAGCGTAGAAAATTTCGTATCATTACATAATCCCCAGGTTCAATGTCATGACAATTACTATCTGGTAAATCAGGAATCACCAACTTCAGATTATCATTTTGATTCCTCAACTGCTTACTCATGTTAATCAAGTATTTTACAGTTACTTCATTGTTACATTTCAAATCATCCTGAGGGTTAATCATGACATGCGGTTGTCGACCAAACAGAATTTCAAAAGGAGACAGATTAAGAGGGGACCTGGGAGTGGTTCTGATGCTATACAAAACAATGGGTAAAGCTTCTGGCCACGTCAATCCTGTCTCTGCCATTACTTTACTCAATTTATTTTTAATAGTGCTGTTCACTCTTTCGACCTTCGCACTCGCCTGTGGACGGTACGGAGTGTGCAGCTTGCTATCAATTCCCATCAACTTACACATTCCTTGAAAGACATCACCTGTAAAATGGGTACCCCTATCACTTTCAATGATTCTAGGGATACCATATCTACATACAAATTCCTGCACAATTTTCTTAGCTGTAAACATAGCGGTATTTGTAGCTGCTGGAAAAGCTTCGACCCAATTCGAGAAAACATCTATACAGACAAGTACATATTTCAAATTTCTACATGGGGGTAATTGAATGAAGTCAATTTGTATTACCTGGAAAGGGCCGCCGGCAGGTGGGATATGGGATGGTTCTGTAGGTATTGCTTTTCCAATATTCTTTCTCAGACAGGTAAGGCATGACATTGCTCTCTTACTCGCATGAGAGGAGAATCCTGGGGCGCACCAGTATGCTCTTACCAATTTGCACATCCCCTCCCTGCCTAGATGAGTCAGCCCGTGAGCTGCTTCAGCCAGACATGGAAGGTATGCCCTGGGGGCCACTGGTTTACCATGTCCATCCGTCCAGAGCCCTGAGGACTCCTGGCCATATCCCTTTGCCTTCCAGACTGCTCTTTCCTGTGTGGAACACAAATTCTGCATCTCACACAACTTCTGTGTGTTGATGGTATTAAATACCATCAACTGTGTGGTGTCTGTCCGTGTGGGGGTAGCAGCTGCAAGCTTTGCGGCTTCGTCTGCTCGGCTGTTACCAAGGGATACTGGGTCTTGACTATATGTATGTGCTTTACATTTGATAACAGCCACTCTGTCGGGTTCCTGTATCGCTGTTAGAAGCCTTTTTATGTGAGCTGCATGCGCTATCGGTGTACCAGCTGCCGTCATGAAATTTCTGAGACGCCATAGCGCTCCGAAATCATGTACTACCCCGAAGGCGTATCTAGAATCGGTGTAGATATTGGCAGACTTACCCTTAGCCAATTCACATGCTCTGGTTAGGGCGACCAGTTCAGCAACCTGGGCTGAGTGAGGTGGGCCTAGCGGTTCCGCTTCTATGGTGTCTTGGTCATCTACGACTGCGTATCCAGTACACAAGTCTCCCGAGTCTGACTGTCTGTGACAACTACCGTCCGTGTAGAACGTGAGTTCTGCATCTTCTAGTGGATTGTCACTGATGTCAGGCCTTGCGGTAAAATTTTGGGTCAAATATTCCATACAATCATGTGTATCTTCCTTTGCATTAAATCCTCCTTCCCCATCACTCTCACCTTCCACCCTTTGTGTCTGACCAGGCACACCTGGGAGAAATGTTGCAGGATTTAATGCACTGCATCTCCTTATGGTGATGTTTACTGGGGCCATTAATGCCAATTCCCATCTTGTAAACCTTGCTGATGAGACGTGTCTGGTTTGGGCAGAATTCAATAAGGCAGATACCGCATGCGGTGTATGGATTGTGAGATTGTGGCCTAGCACGACATCTTCGCTTTTCGTCACTAGCAATGCTATCGCCGCAACGCTACGCAAGCATGTGGGGAGGGATCGCGCTACCGTGTCTAGCTGAGCGCTGTAGTATGCAATTGGCCTGCTGGCATCACCGTGTTTTTGTGTTAGTACACCTGCTGCGCACCCAGCACTTTCTGTTCCGTATAGTTCAAAGGGTTTCCCATAGTCTGGCATACCTAGTGCTGGTGCCTGCGTTAGGCACTGTTTGAGTCTCTCAAATGCTGTTTCAGATTCGTCTGTATGCGAAATCCGATCAGGTTTGTTTGAAGAGACCATTTCCTGCAAAGGTAGCGCCAATATGGAAAACCCTGGGATCCAATTACGGCAATACCCACACATTCCTAAAAACGTCCTGATCTGTTGCTGGGTTTGTGGCAGTGTCATGTCTCTAATGGCTTGGATTCTATCAGCGGTCAGGTGTCTCAGTCCTTGTGTTAGACAGTGTCCCAAATATTTTACCTTAGCTTGGCATAATTGCAACTTGTCTTTGGAAACCTTGTGACCTGTGTCTGAAAGATGAAACAGGAGCTGTTTCGTATCCTTCAGGGATGCCTCCAATGAATCAGAACACAGTAGTAGATCATCCACGTACTGTATCAACACTGATCCACTCCCCGGTTGGAAAGACTGTAAACAATCATGCAAAGCTTGAGAAAATATACTTGGACTGTCTATGAAACCTTGGGGTAACCGAGTCCACGTGTATTGGACTCCTCTGTATGTGAATGCAAACAAATATTGGCTGTCAGGGTGCAGAGGTACCGAAAAGAAAGCGGAGCAGAGGTCAATAACAGTGAAAAATTTGGCAGTGGGAGGAATTTGCATTAGGATGACAGCTGGATTAGGCACTACGGGGAACTGACTCTCAACTATTTTGTTAATCCCCCTTAGATCCTGCACTAGCCTGTAACCCCTCCCCCCACTCTTTTTAACAGGGAAGATGGGACTATTTGCTGTGCTGGACGTTCTTACTAGAATGCCCTGTTGTAGCAAGCGCTCTATTACGGGAAAAACTCCTAGCTCCACCTCTGGCTTCAGAGGATACTGTGGGATTTTTGGAGCTATCCTACCATCTTTTACTTGCACAACTACTGGAGCTACGTTTGCCATTAATCCAGTGTCCTGTCCATCTTTTGTCCACAGTGACTCTGGTATCTGAGATGTCATCTCTTCTACTTGGGATGGATTCCTATTTGTCATAATGGAATGTGACATTAATTTTGATGGGGAGTCTAGCATGTCTCGTACTTCCTGAGCGTGATTCTCAGGAATGTCCAAGAATACACCTTCAGGAGTACAATAAATGACGCAACCCATTTTACATAGTAAGTCTCTTCCCAGGAGATTAGTTGGTGCCGATGCAGCCAGCAAAAAGGAATGCTTGGTATGCAAAGGCCCTATTGTAATCTCGGCTGGTTTGCTAACAGGGTAGTGCTGGACTACTCCTGTTACTCCCATGGCTGGAATTGTCCTACCAGTGGTTCTCATGCCCACTGTCGAATTTATCACTGACTTGGCCGCCCCTGTGTCTACAAGAAAGTTTAAAGTTTTACCAGCCACATTGATTGCAATCTCTGGTTCGCTTCCAAGACTGGCAATCAACTTAACTGGCTGCAGATTACAGGTATGGCCACACCCCTATTGGGTATGCTGACCTCCCTGAATCCCATTGGCAGCAACTACTTGTGGGGGAGTTAGCTGGGAACTACCAGAGGCATGCCAATCTCTGTTCGGGGGATATCTTTTTGTTTCCCCTGTATGTGGCTCAAAACTCCGCCTCTGTGGACCCTGCTCCCAATGTCGTGTGTTGTGTTGTTGTCTAGGGGGTTGAAAAGATCTTTGTACATTCTTTGTTCTACATTCTCGTGCATAGTGTCCCGGTCTGTTACAAGAAAAACATGTTATTACACTTGCCTTACCCACAGGATTCGGTGGTACATACGCAGGCTGCCTTGTGGTCAGCGCCTGTATACTTACGGACATCAACTTATCACTTTGCGACTCCCTGTGCCTAGTGATATTTCTGTCGTGATCAATAGCAGCCTCTCTCAATGTGGACACTGACAGACCTCGCCAGCATGGTTGCGTGGTCTGAACCCTAGTCTTTAATGTTTCCTTTAAACCATCCATCAGTACAGATACTGCTACTTCTCGATGGTTTGGGTTGGTCTTAATGTCTTCTATACCAGTGTACTTTGCCATTTCTAATAGTGCCCGGTGAAAATATTCTGTTGCTGTTTCGGACTCCTTTTGCTTAATGGAAAATATTTTATTCCATTTAACAACGGCTGGGAAATACTCTTTTAGCTGTAAATTTATCCTTTTTACATTATCCTTGTTGTACACGTCTGTAAGCGGTACATCTTTATCCAATGCACAATCAGCTAAAAATTGAGTTGCATCAACATTGGAAGGTAAACAAGCTCTTAGCAGTATCTGCCAATCCTTGTTGTTGGGTTCTACAGTGTTACCTAAATCCCTGATGTATTTTTGGCTAGCAACTAAATCCTTCCTGGGGTCAGGAAATTCGGACACTATTGTTCTTAATTCCATTCGGGAAAATGGAGTGTACATGGCAATGTTCCTTATGGGAGTGGCTCCAGACACATCTGTTTTTCCATTGGGAACTGCTATTACCCTTACAGGAGCAATTCTAACAGCCTCTTCCTGTGTAGATTCTACAACTTGTGGTACAATGGTTTCAGTGTAGTGCATGGTGCCGTACTTACCCGTTGACACGACCTCACCTATCCCTCCGCTAGGGGCTTTCACTAATCTCGTGGGTGTTGCTGTGCCTACTGTGGTCTCTGCTATGGTGGCCGCAAGAGAGAGAGCTGAAATTGTTGCCGAATCTTCTTCTTGATCACACTCCTGAGGAAGGTTCAAAACAGGGTACAACTTGCACGGGTTAATACTTGCATGAGTTATTTGGTTAACATCATTAACATTTACAGTGTTACTAAGAGTTTGTGTTTTACAACCCAGTGCGTTTCTCTCCGCAATCAACTTCTCTCCTGCAATGTATGGTGGAGGAGGAGCTGTGGCAATCAACTTCCTGACTGCCCCAGATCCCGCCGCCAGAGCCAACCCTCTCTGTATCTCACCTTCCTGGTGCCATAACTGTAAACAATCATGATGTTGAATTCGTCTCTTTGTTGATTTTACGAGACATATCCTCCTCCTTAAATTTTGTAACACTTCTGGACTGAAGCTACCTATTCTTGGGAATTTGTCCCTGTCTTGTACAGTCATTCTCTCCCATTCATCACATAAAACCTCTGTGTGACTACCGTATTTTTCACACATTACATATCGTGCCGACCCAACTGGTCGGTTCTCTGAATCAACCCGAACCGAGGTTGATCGCCCCCTACCTGAACAAATGGCCCCCATAATCTGCAGGCGTTGCTTATTCCTCCTTGGATCTTTATCTCAAGGTTTTCAGCGAACCCTTACAAACAAACCAAGATGTCCTTGGGCAGGCCGGCGGTGGTGGTTTATCAAGTACCCCACTTACTTCTCGCCCACGTTGGCCAGTACTGCAATCACTGTAACCAGAGCTGCTGTACCCAACCTAGGGCCCCTGTGAACCTTTATTTACTGGGGCGCGTTCCCCAGCAAGTATCGGTTGTTGGATAGTTCCTGAGTGACCAGCGAACTTCCCTTCCAAAAATAAAAAATTACACAAATCACGTCAGAATGTACAAATAGCGTTTGTGACCACTTTACTCTAATGGTATTAGGTCAGATTACTAACTACTGCACACAATTACGTGCGGTCCAATCGTTCAGTACACGAGCACTACTTGTCATGTACTGAAAGATCAATGGAATCGATGTTTCCGGCCGCGATTCCTTCAGCAAGAGCTTGTATGGCCTATATGGGTTCTGCACCAACACCCCAGGCGTTGTGCCACTGGACTTTTATAGCGGACCTCTTTGTCTATTTTACCTGTTACCTTATGACCTCCTGGTCTTGTTACCTTATGACCTCCTGGTCTTGTTACCTTATGGTCCGCTATACTCTAATGCTCAAATATTATTTAACCAGGGATGCCTCCCTAGCCACCGTATATGTCACTTACACGTATGTCCCTTGACGAGTACCCGGCTTTCCTTTTGGTTCCACCTTAAAGTTATATAAACTTTTGTATACAAAACACACTCACTCAACACATGTACACTTTGTTTCTATATCTATTTCTGCGCAGAAATTGTCTTTAGGCCAAAAGTGTTACCAATTAGGAGCAGGATCTGTTAAACTAAATTTCAGATTTTTCCAAAAAATAGATTTGCGTTATTTACCGCGTCGCGTTATCTACCGCTGTGCGTTAATTATCGCCTTTGCGTTACTTCACTTTATCACAGCTTGAGCTACGTGGGCGTAACCGGACGCTACGTTGCGTAATGAACGCTGCGTGCGTCTGCCTTTTGGATTGCGTACGCTAGTCTTTGTTAGCGACACGTGTACGCAATGCAAAGGATCCACCGTAACACAATATATACTTTTATCAATGTAAATGATCCCTGATCATCTACCGCACACCACACTGACTGTCTTATCTCCCAGACAAGCCGTGTGTTGGTCTATACTTTAACTATTACCTCTACTATGAAATAACAGCAAATCTCTTTTGCACTTTCTATCAACTATAAAAATTGGCAAACAGGAATAGTGATATACGAAATTTGAAAAAGAAATGCAGATAAATGTATGCGTGCGTGTATACGCAAGACAGAAGAGAAATAAAACAGTTTTAAAAGACACAAGCGTTTTGTTCTTACTTCCGGTTCCCGGATTCCTTCAGCACTCTTTATCTAAGCGAAGCAGACGCTTATCCCGTCAGCACAGCGAGACAACCTCCCACCCTTTGCTGGGGGGATAATGTCTGCTGATCTACCTAGTGCAGATATGAGAAGGATAGGACGAGCCCCCAATTGACAATGCTAAATTCCTTGTCGTATAAACAACCCTTTATGAAGCTAAGAACACTGTACGCTGTTTACTTAAGAAGTACCGTAATGGTACGCTATTGGCGTAGCGATCGCTCAGCCGTAGGCGAGACGCTCAAGCGTCACGTTCGCTCGCGGCCCAGTGATCACAGGACACGTTATTGGTTATGACTAGGGGAATGATTCGCTGTAGCGTAGCGTGCGCTCGAGACCACGAGGAGGTCACCAGCGATGCAGACGCTCACAACACTATACCTTTATGTTAAAACCTTATACCAATGAAATACACTGAATACCTTAATGTGAGTACAGGGTGTAAATGCAACCTTGTGTAACCTGACTAACTACAAAGCTGCTTGAGCGTCACCGACGCTCAAGTGAACACTTAACACTATAGAAAATGCACAGATACTGGTTTAGGTTCCAAAGCCTATTAACTGTATTATATCTAATATACTTGTAAAAGGGGATAACAGTACAAATGATACACTACAATATAACAGAGACTTCCTAACCACAGAACTAAACAATAAATACAAAAAGACAATACTACTCTGACCTAAATGAAATACAATACAATACTATAATACTATGGGAGATATAAGAGAAAAGAGGAGAGAGAGAGAGAGAGAGAGAGAGATGGAGAGAAATTGGCTCACAGAAAGACAATGATTACGGAGAGAAACTTATGCACAAAGGGTTTGATCGCCTGCGCCTCGATATCCAGCTCCCGGCTATCAGCAGATAACCGTTGATGAGAGAGTGAGAGCTGGATGTGGTCGGCCTGCCTATTTATGCCCCACACACAATGCAATCTCATGGTCCTACAATCCCATTGTCCATTGGCCGAAGGAATTCGGCCCTGCATCATAACAAAAGGTCATAGGGTGATTCATACAGGTGGGCTGTGACGATTTCCAACAGCTCAGGTGGGTGGGAAACTGGGTTTCCCGCCGCATACCTGAGTATGAGTAAATAATAGAAATGGACATAAACTTCTTATGTCCATAACTATTCGCACGAGCGATTAATACGCTCCAAACCAACACCGGAATATTGCTAATTAAATACTCTTCCGATGGGTACCAAACACTGCTGTATGATTCCTGTTAGACCCTTCGTACGATATAAAGAGGGATTCCTCAGCTCTGGGACATTGTATTTTAACCAAACTTTCAGAATCTATCAAAGGGACCATGATCTATAAACTACATTAATTGTGAAAATATGTAACGAATGAGTCGCACGCTACGACTACATAAACTCTACCGTAAATACGCATACCGCGCCTGCGAGTGCACGCTATTGCGGGTATGCGCCTCCACGGGAGAGCGTACGCACGCGCAGCGCGGACCAGTGTGCGGTGCAAATATGGCAACGTGCATTGAGACATTTTTCTGACTTTGACACCCTCCTCCCTCCTCCCGAGTACCCAGCTCAGGGGGCGGAGTTTCACAGAATGACGCGATTGCGTTGTGATGTCACGACGCACCCGCGTCATTCCGTGAAACTCTGCCCCCGAGCTGGGTACTCGGGAAGAGGGGGGAATCAAAGAGCATCAGAAGTGCCGCGGCGGGCACCCCGTGCGGTTGCACGGCTCGCCCGCCGCAAGAAACGGCACAGCCTGATAATATCCTGCCCTGGTAATATCCTGTCCTGGTAATATCCTGTCCTGGTAATATCCTGCCTTGGTAATATCCTGCCCTGGTAATGTTCCTGTTCTGGTAATGTTCCTGTCCTGGTAATGTTCCTGCCCTGGTAATGTTCCTGCCCTGGTAATATCCTGCCCTGGTAATGTCCAGCCCCGGTAATGTCCTGCCCTGCCCTGGTAATGTCCTGTCCTGGTAATGACCTGCCCTGGTAATGTTCCTGCCATGGTAATGTTCCTGTCCTGGTAATGGGGGTCATTCCGAGTTGTTCGCTCGTTATTTTTCTCTCGCAATGGAGCAATTAGTCGCTAATGCGCATGCGCAATGTCCGCAGTGCGACTGCGCCAAGTAAATTTGCTATGCAGTTAGGAATTTTACTCACGGCATTACGAGGTTTTTTCTTCGTTCTGGTGATCGTAATGTGATTGACAGGAAGTGGGTGTTTCTGGGCGGAAACTGGCCGTTTTATGGGAGTGTGTGAAAAAACGCTACCGTTTCTGGGAAAAACGCGGGAGTGGCTGGAGAAACGGAGGAGTGTCTGGGCGAACGCTGGGTGTGTTTGTGACGTCAAACCAGGAACGACAAGCACTGAACTGATCGCACTGGAAGAGTAAGTCTCGAGCTACTCAGAAACTGCACAGAGAAGTCTTTTCGCAATATTGCGAATCTTTCGTTCGCAATTTTGATAAGCTAAGATTCACTCCCAGTAGGCGGCGGCTTAGCGTGTGCAAAGCTGCTAAAAGCAGCTTGCGAGCGAACAACTCGGAATGACCCCCAATGTTCCTGCCCTGGTAATGTCCTGTCCTGGTAATATCCTGCCCTGGTAATGTTCCTGTCCTGGTAATGTCCTGTCCTGGTAATGTTCCTGCACTGGTAATGTTCCTGCCCTGGTAATGTTCCTGTCCTGGTAATGCCCTGCCCTGGTAATGTTCCTGCCCTGGTAATGTTCCTGCCCTGGTAATGTTCCTGTCCTGGTAATGTTCCTGTCATGGTAATATCCTGTCCTGGTAATATCCTGCCCTGGTAATGTTCCTGTCCTGGTAATATCCTGCCCTGGTAATGTTCCTGTCCTGGTAATGTTCCTGCCCTGGTAATGTTCCTGCACTGGTAATATCCTGCCCTGGTAATGTTCCTGTCCTGGTAATGTTCCTGTCCTGGTAATATCCTGCCCTGGTAATGTTCCTGTCCTGGTAATGTCCTGTCCTGGTAATGTTCCTGCACTGGTAATGTTCCTGCCCTGGTAATGTTCCTGTCCTGGTAATGCCCTGCCCTGGTAATGTTCCTGTCCTGGTAATATCCTGTCCTGGTAATATCCTGCCCTAGTAATGTTCCTGTCCTGGTAATGTTCCTGTCCTGGTAATATCCTGCCCTGGTAATGTTCCTGCCCTGGTAATGTTCCTGTCCTGGTAATGTTCCTGCCCTGGTAATGTTCCTGTCCTGGTAATGTTCCTGTCCTGGTAATGCCCTGCCCCGGTAATGTTCCTGTCCTGGTAATGTTCCTGTCCTGGTAATGCCCTGCCCTGGTAATGTTCCTGTCCTGGTAATGTTCCTGTCCTGGTAATATCCTGTCCTGGTAATGTTCCTGCCCTGGTAATGTTCCTGTCCTGGTAATGTTCCTGTCCTGGTAATGTTCCTGCCCTGGTAATGTCGTGCCCTGGTAATGCACTGCCCTGGTCATGGTGTGTCCTGGTAATGTCGTGCCCTGGTAATGCCCTGCCCTGGTTATGTCGTGCCCTGGTAATGTCCTGCCCTGGTAATGTTCCTGTCCTGGAAATGCCCTGTCTTCGTCGCACCGGCCCTTCCTGTAGCTGGTTGGCTCCCCCTCCTCCCGAGTACCCAGCTCAGGGGGCGGAGTTTCACGGAATGACACACGGCTCGCCCGCCGCAAGAAACGGCACAGCCTGGTAATATCCTGCCCTGGTAATGTTCCTGTCCTGGTAATATCCTGACCTGGTAATATCCTGCCCTGGTAATGTTCCTGTTCTGGTAATGTTCCTGCACTGGTAATGTTCCTGCCCTGGTAATGTTCCTGCCCTGGTAATGTTCCTGTCCTGGTAATGTTCCTTCCCTGGTAATGTTCCTGTCCTGGTAATGTTCCTGCCCTGGTAATGTCCTGTCCTGGTAATATCCTGCTCTGGTAATGTTCCTGCCCTGGTAATGTTCCTGTCCTGGTAATGTTCCTGTCCTGGTAATATCCTGCCCTGGTAATGTTCCTGCCCTGGTAATGTTCCTGTCCTGGTAATGTTCCTGCCCTGGTAATGTTCCTGCCCTGGTAATATCCTGCCCTGGTAATGTCCTGCCCTGCCCTGGTAATGTCCTGTCCTGGTAATATCCTGCCCTGGTAATGTTCCTGCCCTGGTAATGTTCCTGTCCTGGTAATGTTCCTGCCCTGGTAATGTCCTGTCCTGGTAATATCCTGCCCTGGTAATGTCCTGTCCTGGTAATATCCTGCCCTGGTAATGTTCCTGCCCTGGTAATGTTCCTGTCCTGGTAATGTTCCTGCCCTGGTAATGTCCTGTCCTGGTAATATCCTGCCCTGGTAATGTTCCTGCCCTGGTAATGTTCCTGTCCTGGTAATATCCTGCCCTGGTAATGTTCCTGTCCTGGTAATATCCTGCCCTGGTAATATCCTGCCCTGGTAATGTCCTGCCCTGGTAATGTCCTGTCCTGGTAATATCCTGCCCTGGTAATATCCTGCCCTGGTAATGTTCCTGCCCTGGTAATGTTCTTGTCCTGGTAATGTCCTGTCCTGGTAATATCCTGCCCTGGTAATATCCTGCCCTGGTAATGTCCTGTCCTGGTAATATCCTGCCCTGGTAATATCCTGCCCTGGTAATGTTCCTGCCCTGGTAATGTTCTTGTCCTGGTAATGTCCTGTCCTGGTAATATCCTGCCCTGGTAATGTTCCTGTCCTGGTAATATCCTGCCCTGGTAATGCCCTGCCCTGGTAATGTCCTGCCCTGGTAATATCCTGCCCAGGTAATGTCCTGTCCTGGTAATGTTCCTGTCCTGGTAATGTTCCTGTCCTGGTAATGTTCCTGCCCTGGTAATGTTCCTGTCCTGGTAATATCCTGCCCTGGTAATATCCTGCCCTGGTAATGTTCCTGTCCTGGTAATGTTCCTGCCCTGGTAATGTCGTGCCCTGGTATTGCCCTGCCCTGGTCATGGTGTGTCCTGGTAATGTCCTGCCCTGGTCATGTCGTGCCCTGGTAATGCCCTGCCCTGGTTATGTCGTGCCCTGGTAATGTCCTGCCCTGGTAATGTTCCAGTCCTGGAAATGCCCTGTCTTCGTTGCACCGGCCCTTCCTGTAGCTGGTTGGCTCCCCCTCCTACCGAGTACCCAGCTCAGGGGGCGGAGTTTCACGGAGTGACGCGATTGCGTTGTGATGTCACGACGCACCCGCATCATTCTGCGAAACTCCGCCCCCGAGCTGGGTACTCGGGAGGAGGGCGGAATCAAAGAGCATCAGAAGTGCCGCAGCGGGCACCCCGTGCGGTTGCACGGCTCGCCCGCCGCAAGAAACGGCACAGCCTGGTAATATCCTGCCCTGGTAATGTTCCTGTCCTGGTAATATCCTGTCCTGGTAATATCCTGTCCTGGTAATATCCTACCCTGGTAATATCCTGCCCTGGTAATGTTCCTGTTCTGGTAATGTTCCTGTCCTGGTAATGTTCCTGTCCTGGTAATGTTCCTGTCCTGGTAATATTCCTGCCCTGGTAATGTTCCTGTCCTGGTAATATCCTGTCCTCGTAATATCCTGTCCTGGTAATATCCTGCCCTGGTAATATACTGCCCTGGTAATGTTCCTGTTCTGGTAATGTTCCTGTCCTGGTAATGTTCCTGCCCTGGTAATGTTCCTGTCCTGGTAATATTCCTGCCCTGGTAATGTTCCTGCCTTGGTAATATCCTGCCCTGGTAATGTCCTGCCCTGGTAATGACCTGCCCTGCCCTGGTAATGTCCTGTCCTGGTAATATCCTGCCCTGGTAATGTTCCTGCCCTGGTAATGTTCCTGCCCTGGTAATGTCCTGTCCTGGTAATGTCCTGCCTTGGTAATATCCTGCCCTGGTAATATCCTGCCCTGGTAATGTCCTGCCTTGGTAATATCCTGCCTTGGTAATATCCTGCCCTGGTAATATCCTGCCCTGGTAATGTCCTGCCTTGGTAATATCCTGCCCTGGTAATGTCCTGTCCTGGTAATATCCTGCCCTGGTAATATCCTGCCCTGGTAATGTTCCTGCCCTGGTAATGTCCTGTCCTGGTAATGTCCTGCCTTGGTAATATCCTGGCCTGTTAATGTCCTGTCCTGGTAATATCCTGCCCTGGTAATATCCTGCCCTGGTAATGTCCTGCCTTGGTAATATCCTGCCCTGGTAATGTCCTGTCCTGGTAATATCCTGCCCTGGTAATATCCTGCCCTGGTAATGTTCCTGCCCTGGTAATGTCCTGTCCTGGTAATATCCTGCCCTGGTAATGTCCTGTCCTGGTAATGTTCCTGTCCTGGTAATATCCTGCACTGGTAATGTTCCTGTCCTGGTAATGCCCTGCCCTGGTAATGTCCTGTCCTGGTAATATCCTGCCCTGGTAATGTTCCTGCCCTGGTAATGTTCCTGTCCTGGTAATGTTCCTGCCCTGGTAATGTTCCTGTCCTGGTAATGTTCCTGTCCTGGTAATGTTCCTGTCCTGGTAATATCCTGTCCTGGTAATGTTCCTGTACTGGTCATGTCCTGTCCTGGTAATATCTTGCCCTGGTAATGTTCCTGTCCTGGTAATGTTCCTGCCCTGGTAATGTTCCTGCCCTGGTAATGTCCTGTCCTGGTAATATCCTGCCCTGGTAATGTTCCTGCCCTGGTAATGTTCCTGTCCTGGTAATGTTCCTGCCCTGGTAATGTCCTGTCCTGGTAATATCCTGCCCTGGTAATATCCTGCCCTGGTAATGTTCTTGTCCTGGTAATGTCCTGTCCTGGTAATATCCTGCCCTGGTAATGTTCCTGTCCTGGTAATATCCTGCCCTGGTAATGTTCCTGTCCTGGTAATGCCCTGCCCTGGTAATGCCCTGCCCTGGTAATGTCCTGCCCTGGTAATATCCTGCCCAGGTAATGTTCCTGTCCTGGTAATGTTCCTGTCCTGGTAATGTTCCTGCCCTGGTAATGTTCCTGTCCTGGTAATATCCTGCCCTGGTAATATCCTGCCCTGGTAATGTTCCTGTCCTGGTAATGTTCCTGCCCTGGTAATGTCGTGCCCTGGTAATGCCCTCCCCTGGTCATGGTGTGTCCTGGTAATGTCCTGCCCTGGTCATGTCGTGCCCTGGTAATGCCCTGGTTATGTCGTGCCCTGGTAATGTCGTGCCCTGGTAATGTTCCTGTCCTGGAAATGCCCTGTCTTCGTTGCACCGGCCCTTCCTGTAGCTGGTTGGCTCCCCCTCCTCCCTCCTCCCGAGTACCCAGCTCAGGGGGCGGAGTTTCACGGAATGACGCGATTGCGTTGTGATGTCACGACGCACCCGCATCATTCCGCGAAACTCCGCCCCCGAGCTGGGTACTCGGGAGGAGGGGGGAATCAAAGAGCATCAGAAGTGCCGCAGCGGGCACCCCGTGCGGTTGCACGGCTCGCCCGCCGCAAGAAACGGCACAGCCTGGTAATATCCTGCCCTGGTAATGTTCCTGTCCTGGTAATATCCTGTCCTCGTAATATCCTGTCCTGGTAATATCCTGCCCTGGTAATATACTGCCCTGGTAATGTTCCTGTTCTGGTAATGTTCCTGCCCTGGTAATGTTCCTGTCCTGGTAATGTCCTGCCCTGGTAATATCCTGCCCTGGTAATGTTCCTGTCCTGGTAATGCCCTGCCCTGGTAATGCCCTGCCCTGGTAATGTCCTGCCCTGGTAATATCCTGCCCAGGTAATGTCCTGTCCTGGTAATGTTCCTGTCCTGGTAATGTTCCTGCCCTGGTAATGTTCCTGCCCTGGTAATATCCTGCCCTGGTAATATCCTGCCCTGGTAATGACCTGCCCTGCCCAGGTAATGTCCTGTCCTGGTAATATCCTGCCCTGGTAATGTTCCTGCCCTGGTAATGTCCTGTCCTGGTAATGTCCTGCCTTGGTAATATCCTGCCCTGGTAATATCCTGCCCTGGTAATGTCCTGCCTTGGTAATATCCTGCCCTGGTAATGTCCTGTCCTGGTAATATCCTGCCCTGGTAATATCCTGCCCTGGTAATGTCCTGCCTTGGTAATATCCTGCCCTGGTAATGTCCTGTCCTGGTAATATCCTGCCCTGGTAATATCCTGCCCTGGTAATGTTCCTGCCCTGGTAATGTCCTGTCCTGGTAATATCCTGCCCTGGTAATGTCCTGTCCTGGTAATGTTCCTGTCCTGGTAATGCCCTGCCCTGGTAATGTCCTGTCCTGGTAATATCCTGCCCTGGTAATGTTCCTGCCCTGGTAATGTTCCTGTCCTGGTAATGTTCCTGCCCTGGTAATGTTCCTGCCCTGGTAATGTTCCTGTCCTGTCCTGGTAATGTTCCTGTCCTGGTAATATCCTGTCCTGGTAATGTTCCTGCCCTGGTAATGTTCCTGCCCTGGTAATGTTCTTGTCCTGGTAATGTCCTGTCCTGGTAATATCCTGCCCTGGTAATATCCTGCCCTGGTAATGTTCCTGTCCTGGTAATGTCCTGCCCTGGTAATATCCTGCCCTGGTAATGTTCCTGTCCTGGTAATGCCCTGCCCTGGTAATGCCCTGCCCTGGTAATGTCCTGCCCTGGTAATATCCTGCCCAGGTAATGTCCTGTCCTGATAATGTTCCTGTCCTGGTAATGTTCCTGTCCTGGTAATGTTCCTGCCCTGGTAATGTTCCTGTCCTGGTAATATCCTGCCCTGGTAATGTTCCTGCCCTGGTAATGTCGTGCCCTGGTAATGCCCTGCCCTGGTCATGGTGTGTCCTGGTAATGTCCTGCCCTGGTCATGTCGTGCCCTGGTAATGCCCTGCCCTGGTTATGTCGTGCCCTGGTAATGTCGTGCCCTGGTAATGTTCCTGTCCTGGAAATGCCCTGTCTTCGTTGCACCGGCCCTTCCTGTAGCTGGTTGGCTCCCCCTCCTCCCTCCTCCCGAGTACCCAGCTCAGGGGGCGGAGTTTCACGGAATGACGCGATTGCGTTGTGATGTCACGACGCACCCGCGTCATTCCGCGAAACTCCGCCCCCGAGCTGGGTACTCGGGAGGAGGGGGGAATCAAAGAGCATCAGAAGTGCCGCAGCGGGCACCCCGTGCGGTTGCACGGCTCGCCCGCCGCAAGAAACGGCACAGCCTGGTAATATCCTGCCCTGGTAATGTTCCTGTCCTGGTAATATCCTGTCCTCGTAATATCCTGTCCTGGTAATATCCTGCCCTGGTAATATCCTGCCCTGGTAATGTTCCTGTTCTGGTAATGTTCCTGTCCTGGTAATGTTCCTGCCCTGGTAATGTTCCTGTCCTGGTAATATTCCTGCCCTGGTAATGTCCTGCCCTGGTAATGACCTGCCCTGCCCTGGTAATGTCCTGTCCTGGTAATATCCTGCCCTGGTAATGTTCCTGCCCTGGTAATGTTCCTGCCCTGGTAATGTCCTGCCCTGGTAATGTCCAGTCCTGGTAATATCCTGCCCTGGTAATGTCCTGTCCTGGTAATATCCTGCCCTGGTAATGTCCTGTCCTGGTAATATCCTGTCCTGGTAATATCCTGTCCTGGTAATGTTCCTGTACTGGTCATGTCCTGTCCTGGTAATATCTTGCCCTGGTAATGTTCCTGTCCTGGTAATGTTCCTGCCCTGGTAATGTTCCTGCCCTGGTAATGTCCTGCCCTGCCCTGGTAATGTCCTGTCCTGGTAATATCCTGCCCTGGTAATGTTCCTGCCCTGGTAATGTTCCTGTCCTGGTAATGTTCCTGCCCTGGTAATGTCCTGTCCTGGTAATATCCTGCCCTGGTAATATCCTGCCCTGGTAATGTTCCTGCCCTGGTAATGTTCCTGTCCTGGTAATATCCTGCCCTGGTAATATCCTGCCCTGGTAATGTCCTGCCCTGGTAATGTCCTGTCCTGGTAATATCCTGTCCTGGTAATATCCTGCCCTGGTAATGTTCCTGCCCTGGTAATGTTCCTGCCCTGGTAATGTTCTTGTCCTGGTAATGTCCTGTCCTGGTAATATCCTGCCCTGGTAATGTTCCTGTCCTGGTAATGTCCTGCCCTGGTAATATCCTGCCCTGGTAATGTTCCTGTCCTGGTAATGCCCTGCCCTGGTAATGTTCCTGCCCTGGTAATGTTCCTGTCCTGGTAATATCCTGCCCTGGTAATATCCTGCCCTGGTAATGTCCTGCCCTGGTAATGTCCTGTCCTGGTAATACCCTGTCCTGGTAATATCCTGCCCTGGTAATGTTCCTGCCCTGGTAATGTTCCTGCCCTGGTAATGTTCTTGTCCTGGTAATGTCCTGTCCTGGTAATATCCTGCCCTGGTAATATCCTGCCCTGGTAATGTTCCTGTCCTGGTAATGTCCTGCCCTGGTAATATCCTGCCCTGGTAATGTTCCTGTCCTGGCAATGCCCTGCCCTGGTAATGTCCTGCCCTGGTAATATCCTGCCCAGGTAATGTCCTGTCCTGGTAATGTTCCTGTCCTGGTAATGTTCCTGCCCTGGTAATGTTCCTGTCCTGGTAATATCCTGCCCTGGTAATATCCTGCCCTGGTAATGTTCCTGCCCTGGTAATGTCGTGCCCTGGTAATGCCCTGCCCTGGTCATGGTGTGTCCTGGTAATGTCCTGCCCTGGTCATGTCGTGCCCTGGTAATGCCCTGCCCTGGTTATGTCGTGCCCTGGTAATGTCGTGCCCTGGTAATGTTCCTGTCCTGGAAATGCCCTGTCTTCGTTGCACCGGCCCTTCCTGTAGCTGGTTGGCTCCCCCTCCTCCCTCCTCCCGAGTACCCAGCTCAGGGGGCGGAGTTTCACGGAATGACGCGATTGCGTTGTGATGTCACGACGCACCCGCGTCATTCCGCGAAACTCCGCCCCCGAGCTGGGTACTCGGGAGGAATCAAAGAGCATCAGAAGTGCCGCAGCGGGCACCCCCTGCGGTTGCACGGCTCGCCCGCCGCAAGAAACGGCACAGCCTGGTAATATCCTGCCCTGGTAATGTTCCTGTCCTGGTAATATCCTGTCCTCGTAATATCCTGTCCTGGTAATATCCTGCCCTGGTAATATCCTGGCCTGGTAATATCCTGCCCAGGTAATGTTCCTGTTCTGGTAATGTTCCTGTCCTGGTAATGTTCCTGCCCTGGTAATGTTCCTGCCCTGGTAATATTCCTGCCCTGGTAATGTCCTGCCCTGGTAATGACCTGCCCTGCCCTGGTAATCTCCTGTCCTGGTAATATCCTGCCCTGGTAATGTTCCTGCCCTGGTAATGTTCCTGCCCTGGTAATGTCCTGCCCTGGTAATGTCCAGTCCTGGTAATATCCTGCCCTGGTAATATCCTGCCCTGGTAATGTCCTGTCCTGGTAATATCCTGCCCTGGTAATATCCTGCCCTGGTAATGTCCTGCCTTGGTAATATCCTGCCCTGGTAATGTCCTGTCCTGGTAATATCCTGCCCTGGTAATATCCTGCCCTGGTAATGTTCCTGCCCTGGTAATGTCCTGTCCTGGTAATGTCCTGCCTTGGTAATATCCTGCCCTGGTAATGTCCTGTCCTGGTAATATCCTGCCCTGGTAATATCCTGCCCTGGTAATGTCCTGCCTTGGTAATATCCTGCCCTGGTAATGTCCTGTCCTGGTAATATCCTGCCCTGGTAATATCCTGCCCTGGTAATGTTCCTGCCCTGGTAATGTTCTGTCGTGGTAATATCCTGCCCTGGTAATGTCCTGTCCTGGTAATGTTCCTGTCCTGGTAATATCCTGCACTGGTAATGTTCCTGTCCTGGTAATGCCCTGCCCTGGTAATGTCCTGCCCTGGTAATGTTCCTGTCCTGGTAATATCCTGTCCTGGTAATGTTCCTGTACTGGTCATGTCCTGTCCTGGTAATGTTCCTGTACTGGTCATGTCCTGTCCTGGTAATATCTTGCCCTGGTAATGTTCCTGTCCTGGTAATGTTCCTGCCCTGGTAATGTTCCTGCCTTGGTAATGTCCTGTCCTGGTAATATCCTGCCCTGGTAATGTTCCTGCCCTGGTAATGTTCCTGTCCTGGTAATGTTCCTGCCCTGGTAATGTCCTGTCCTGGTAATATCCTGCCCTGGTAATATCCTGCCCTGGTAATGTTCCTGCCCTGGTAATGTTCCTGTCCTGGTAATGTTCCTGTCCTGGTAATATCCTGCCCTGGTAATATCCTGCCCTGGTAATGTCCTGCCCTGGTAATGTCCTGTCCTGGTAATATCCTGCCCTGGTAATATCCTGCCCTGGTAATGTTCCTGCCCTGGTAATGTTCCTGCCCTGGTAATGTTCTTGTCCTGGTAATGTCCTGTCCTGGTAATATCCTGCCCTGGTAATATCCTGCCCTGGTAATGTTCCTGTCCTGGTAATGTCCTGCCCTGGTAATATCCTGCCCTGGTAATGTTCCTGTCCTGGTAATGCCCTGCCCTGGTAATGCCCTGCCCTGGTAATGTCCTGCCCTGGTAATGTCCTGCCCTGGTAATATCCTGCCCAGGTAATGTCCTGTCCTGGTAATGTTCCTGTCCTGGTAATGTTCCTGTCCTGGTAATGTTCCTGCCCTGGTAATGTTCCTGTCCTGGTAATATCCTGCCCTGGTAATATCCTGCCCTGGTAATGTTCCTGCCCTGGTAATGTCGTGCCCTGGTAATGCCCTGCCCTGGTCATGGTGTGTCCTGGTAATGTCCTGCCCTGGTCATGTCGTGCCCTGGTAATGCCCTGCCCTGGTTATGTCGTGCCCTGGTAATGTCGTGCCCTGGTAATGTTCCTGTCCTGGAAATGCCCTGTCTTCGTTGCACCGGCCCTTCCTGTAGCTGGTTGGCTCCCCCTCCTCCCTCCTCCCGAGTACCCAGCTCAGGGGGCGGAGTTTCACGGAATGACGCGATTGCGTTGTGATGTCACGACGCACCCGCGTCATTCCGCGAAACTCCGCCCCCGAGCTGGGTACTCGGGAGGAGGGGGGAATCAAAGAGCATCAGAAGTGCCGCAGCGGGCACCCCGTGCGGTTGCACGGCTTGCCCGCCGCAAGAAACGGCACAGCCTGGTAATATCCTGCCCTGGTAATGTTCCTGTCCTGGTAATATCCTGTCCTCGTAATATCCTGTCCTGGTAATATCCTGCCCTGGTAATGTTCCTGTTCTGGTAATGTTCCTGTCCTGGTAATGTTCCTGCCCTGGTAATGTTCCTGTCCTGGTAATATTCCTGCCCTGGTAATGTCCTGCCCTGGTAATATCCTGCCCTGGTAATGTTCCTGCCCTGGTAATGTTCCTGCCCTGGTAATGTCCTGCCCTGGTAATGTCCAGTCCTGGTAATATCCTGCCCTGGTAATGTCCTGTCCTGGTAATATCCTGCCCTGGTAATGTCCTGTCCTGGTAATATCCTGTCCTGGTAATGTTCCTGTACTGGTCATGTCCTGTCCTGGTAATATCTTGCCCTGGTAATGTTCCTGTCCTGGTAATGTTCCTGCCCTGGTAATGTTCCTGCCCTGGTAATGTCCTGCCCTGCCCTGGTAATGTCCTGTCCTGGTAATGTTCCTGCCCTGGTAATGTTCCTGTCCTGGTAATGTTCCTGCCCTGGTAATGTCCTGTCCTGGTAATATCCTGCCCTGGTAATATCCTGCCCTGGTAATATCCTGCCCTGGTAATGTTCCTGCCCTGGTAATGTTCCTGTCCTGGTAATGTTCCTGTCCTGGTAATATCCTGCCCTGGTAATGTCCTGCCCTGGTAATGTCCTGTCCTGGTAATATCCTGTCCTGGTAATATCCTGCCCTGGTAATGTTCCTGCCCTGGTAATGTTCCTGCCCTGGTAATGTTCTTGTCCTGGTAATGTCCTGTCCTGGTAATATCCTGCCCTGGTAATGTTCCTGTCCTGGTAATGTCCTGCCCTGGTAATATCCTGCCCTGGTAATGTTCCTGTCCTGGTAATGCCCTGCCCTGGTAATGTTCCTGCCCTGGTAATGTTCCTGTCCTGGTAATATCCTGCCCTGGTAATATCCTGCCCTGGTAATGTCCTGCCCTGGTAATGTCCTGTCCTGGTAATATCCTGTCCTGGTAATATCCTGCCCTGGTAATGTTCCTGCCCTGGTAATGTTCCTGCCCTGGTAATGTTCTTGTCCTGGTAATGTCCTGTCCTGGTAATATCCTGCCCTGGTAATGTTCCTGTCCTGGTAATGTCCTGCCCTGGTAATATCCTGCCCTGGTAATGTTCCTGTCCTGGTAATGCCCTGCCCTGGTAATGTCCTGCCCTGGTAATATCCTGCCCAGGTAATGTCCTGGTAATGTTCCTGTCCTGGTAATGTTCCTGTCCTGGTAATGTTCCTGCCCTGGTAATGTTCCTGTCCTGGTAATATCCTGCCCTGGTAATATCCTGCCCTGGTAATGTTCCTGCCCTGGTAATGTCGTGCCCTGGTAATGCCCTGCCCTGGTCATGGTGTGTCCTGGTAATGTCCTGCCCTGGTCATGTCGTGCCCTGGTAATGCCCTGCCCTGGTTATGTCGTGCCCTGGTAATGTCGTGCCCTGGTAATGTTCCTGTCCTGGAAATGCCCTGTCTTCGTTGCACCGGCCCTTCCTGTAGCTGGTTGGCTCCCCCTCCTCCCTCCTCCCGAGTACCCAGCTCAGGGGGCGGAGTTTCACGGAATGACGCGATTGCGTTGTGATGTCACGACGCACCCGCGTCATTCCGCGAAACTCTGCCCCCGAGCTGGGTACTCGGGAGGAGGGGGGAATCAAAGAGCATCAGAAGTGCCGCAGCGGGCACCCCGTGCGGTTGCACGGCTCGCCCGCCGCAAGAAACGGCACAGCCTGGTAATATCCTGCCCTGGTAATGTTCCTGTCCTGGTAATATCCTGTCCTCGTAATATCCTGTCCTGGTAATATCCTGCCCTGGTAATATCCTGCCCTGGTAATGTTCCTGTTCTGGTAATGTTCCTGTCCTGGTAATGTTCCTGCCCTGGTAATGTTCCTGTCCTGGTAATATTCCTGCCCTGGTAATGTTCCTGCCTTGGTAATATCCTGCCCTGGTAATGTCCTGCCCTGGTAATGACCTGCCCTGCCCTGGTAATGTCCTGTCCTGGTAATATCCTGCCCTGGTAATGTTCCTGCCCTGGTAATGTTCCTGCCCTGGTAATGTCCTGCCCTGGTAATGTCCAGTCCTGGTAATATCCTGCCCTGGTAATGTCCTGTCCTGGTAATATCCTGCCCTGGTAATATCCTGCCCTGGTAATGTCCTGTCCTGGTAATATCCTGCCCTGGTAATATCCTGCCCTGGTAATGTTCCTGCCCTGGTAATGTTCCTGCCCTGGTAATGTCCTGTCCTGGTAATGTCCTGCCTTGGTAATATCCTGCCCTGGTAATGTCCTGTCCTGGTAATATCCTGCCCTGGTAATATCCTGCCCTGGTAATGTCCTGCCTTGGTAATATCCTGCCCTGGTAATGTCCTGTCCTGGTAATATCCTGCCCTGGTAATATCCTGCCCTGGTAATGTTCCTGCCCTGGTAATGTTCTGTCGTGGTAATATCCTGCCCTGGTAATGTCCTGTCCTGGTAATATCCTGCCCTGGTAATGTTCCTGTCCTGATAATATCCTGCCCTGGTAATGTTCCTGTTCTGGTAATGTCCGTCCTGGTCATGGTGTGTCCTGGTAATATCCTGTCCTGGTCATGGTGTGTTCTGGTAATATCCTGTCCTGGTCATGTTCCTGTAGTAATGGGACCAGCCAGTGTTGTGTGGCATCAGGCTATTACTCCTCAGGATCTTGCTCTGTCACTTCTTTCTTGTACATTATATGTTTTATTACACAGATACTGTATAAAGAGACATACGTGTGATTCTCTACATGCGTGACTTAATACGTTTATCATTTATTATTCAAAGGCAGACGCTCATTGTTCTTGTTGACAAAAGAGGTACGATCATCGCCACCGACCCCACTATTCCTACCAACTGTAAGAAGTAAGTACTTACCCCAGTGCCGCCGTTTGACGCAGTGTACGTCCTGCTGATCAGAGCTAATACCTGTATCACACTAACTGATACATTATTACTTATTCAGCTCCCCATATCGAATCATCTCCCAGGCGGCACCTCAGAGAGCAGGTCTGTATGATCAGGAGTGTGGTGGAGCCAGGCATAGTCACAGTATTGTACTGTACCCATCTATAGAGCTATTTATCATTCAGTTCTGTCCTCGCTGCCAGAGACCGTCCTCCATTCTGCACTATTAGAACACTACTTCATCTGTCTCATTTGTAGACAATTTTATTTTTAGGGGATCTGGGAGAAAAGTAAATGGAGAGGTGTGTGTGTGTGTGTGTGTGGGGGGGGGGGGGGGGGTGCGGGGGAATACGATTTGGGGCACATTTGTAATCCTGAAGATTGAACCAAACGTTCTTTACATCTTCAGAAAAGGAAGATTTGTTCCAGACTCTCTTGTCCCAAGTTACAGATGAGTTTTCAAGGTGGGTACAACTTATCTCCTGCAGTCAAACTTGCCAAACTATTTAGGTTACGGTTAAAAAAGTGGTAGATTAAGTGTTACAGTACAATGCATCAAAGCAGCCAGGCCACACCAAGCCAGGGTGACACTGCGCTCCAAACTCATCCATAAGTCTGACAAATTGTATACATTTATTCAGGACTTACCATCATAGTGCCTTTTCAATATCCATGCTAATTAAGAACACCCTTGGGCAGGTGGAAGGGGTGCCAGTCCAAGCTGAAGGATTCTCCGCCTTCAAGTGTACATAATATAGACTATATGGGGGGGCCTTGGACTGCCCACCCTAATTCTAAACATAATGACAGGTGCTACCATGCTGAGACTTGTAGTTCCACACAGAAAAAATAAATAAGAAAATGCATGCTGGTTGCTATGGTAACTTCTCTACTTTATCTCTCCCCCCCCCCCCCACCTTCTTACTTTAATACATTGTCTAATGTGGTGCTGCCAATGACTACAAGTGGGCCTTGGTATATGCGAGCTCGGTGCCCTGTGTGACATACATAGTAACCGTGTTTCGTCCTCTCACCAGGGCATTCAGGATTAGTGACCTGAAGAGAGAGGTCAGTGAGCGTCTCACAGCCTTAGAGCGCAGAGTGGAAGG
The DNA here is from genome assembly GCF_028390025.1 of Pseudophryne corroboree. Classification (NCBI taxonomy): domain Eukaryota; kingdom Metazoa; phylum Chordata; class Amphibia; order Anura; family Myobatrachidae; genus Pseudophryne; species Pseudophryne corroboree. The sequence goes on from NC_086453.1 coordinate 373,666,239, forward strand.
TGAGGTGATGCGCACAGGTATGAATGGAGGGAGAGATATTACGTTACAGTGACGCTCATGTACAAGGGATATTTACAATGAGATGTGATAACGGACTCTGATTTTTAAACTGACTCTCCACCCCCCTTCCCCCCCTCCCCCCCCCCCCCCAGTTCTGCAGAATTCTCTGTATCTCTACCAAACCTTACCAGGCTCTTCTAACCTCCCTGGATGGGTGGTCTTCAGTTTGCCGGCTGTCGGAATCCCAGGCGCACAGTATACCAGCACCGGAATCCCGACAGCCGGCATACCGACACGTTTTCTCCCTCTTGGGGGTCCACACCTTCTCTGGAGGGAGAATAGATAGTGTGCACCGCGCCCGCAGCGTGGCGAGCGCAGCACGCCCGCAAGGGGCTCCTTTGCGCTCACCCAGCTGTCGGTATGCCGGCGGTCGGGATTCCGGCACCTGTATGCTGCCCGCCAGGAGCCCAGCCGCTGGCATACCCTACTACACCCCCCTGATGATCTGCAATTGCTGCACTGCATCCTCTGACCGAGAGATAGTGATACATAGTCCTCACACTGGATGTATTCTTAAACAGTGAGGCAGATTCAGAGGGGGCAATAGGGTGGGAGAGAATATGGGATAAGCCCAACCCTCCTGATCCAGTGCCATCCACCACTCCGTCTCCTCCTGCGGCCGCACGCTGCATGGCTGTGCCGAGAATAGGCAGTGGATAGAGGCTGCTGGCTAAGGGGGTCAATCAACCCATTTTCCCCCTTCCCCTGGATCTGCCATTGTTATTAGGATGGTTACCCAAATAAATTAAGAAATTTCCAGCTACAACTCATGTGCCATCACAGCGGTCATCAGAGCCGGCCCTAACCAATATGATGCCCTAGGCAAGATTTTGGCTGGTGCCCCCTAGCACCACCGCTGGTTCCGCCTCTGACCTTGCACCTCTTTCCCAGCACCATCACCCCTCATCCATAGCAGTCCTTATTTTGGTGTTTGTACCCCCTATATTTTAAATAGGAACAGTTCGCACACTTGGCGCACAGCCCAAAAAGGGGTGTGTTTTTGCTGGCAAGGGGTATTGCCACACAATAGTAACCCCAATTCCAATTACGCCACACAGTACTGCACTTTATTCACATTTGATCATACGATAGTTTCCATAATTCATATTACATCCCACAGTAGTATCACTTTACCTTATAAACGTTACTCCTCACAGTAGAGCCCCTTATTCACATTGCATCACACTGAATTGCTCCTTATTCACATTACACCACACCCTATTGCTCTTTATTCACATTAGACGACACAGTAGTGCCCTTTCTATACGCATCGCCACATAGTAGAGCACCTTAAACACAATGCCACACAGTAATGCCCCTAACACATATGAGACACATTATTAAAGTCCTTATAAACATAATGTGCCTTACACATTATGACAACCTTTATTAATGCCCTTTTACACATAATGCCCCTTACACATATGCCGCACATTATTAATGCCCTTATACACATAATGATACACATAGTGTCCCTTACACATTTGCTGCACATTATTAGTGCCCCTATACACATAACGACACATACAGTAGTACCCTGTTACACATATGCCGCACATTATTAATGCCCTTATACACATAATGACACACATAGTGCCCCTTACACATATGTTGCACATTATTAATGCATTTTTACATAACACACATAATGATCCTTACACATATTCCAAACACTACTGCACAACCAACCCACTCTCATGCACACAGCACTCACACTGCCATTAACACTGTGACCTCTGCCTCTGCTTGGATACAGATGTGTCCTCATAAATCTATGTGTCCTATGTGTCCTCATAAAACGTCGGGCACATTTTTTTTAATGCATTGCTATGTGGCTAGGATGCACAGGCAGCTTCTGCTGATTAAAATGATATGCAGCATGCCTATATACTGTGCGAGAATGTGGCTGTATCTGCATATGAAATGTTACACACAGAATATAGGCATGCCGCATATCATTTTAATCAGCAGAAGCTGCTGATGCCCCTAGGCATATCAAATGCCCTAGGCAATTGCCTAGTTTGCCTATGCCTATGGCCGGCTCTGGGGGGGATAGTCTACTGACCCTCCCGTGTTCTCTTCAGTGAGCGTACAGTGTCCAGTGCCAGTCCCTTCACCATACTCTTGCTGGATTTGAAAAACGGAACTTTTACCATAAAACATGATGGGTCAGGGTCACAAAAGTTTTATTTTATGGCTTGAAAAAAAATCTTGAAAAATTATTTCCGTGCACAAAAATTTGTATGTGACCAGTAACAGTGAATGCAAATGAAAGTCCGCCCTGTGGGCTTGTGACGGCAGCGTTGCGGGGGTGACAGTGACAGCAGCTGCATTCTCAGACAGAGGCCATGTACAGGTGGAGAAACTGCAGCTGCCATGGAGCAGGTGCAGTGTCTGTAGCACCTAATGGTGGAGTGTCAGGAACCACCGGCGGTGTTACTGGGTGCACAGGTGCAAAAAGTGGGCGCCTTGGCGCTTGCACATTCCGGCGCACACTGGTACAGAAGAGGGGGAGGCTGAAAGTAGCATTTGCGTATTATCGCACCCGTGACTCCGGCAACAGATGTTAGAGAGGACCAACGGCGCCCACCACCTCATCAGGCCCACAGTCTCCTGTGTTCTTCTTCCTAGTTGAAGGTCGGAAAGTTATTGACATCGACAAGTGTAAGACGGACCTTAAGCAGCTCCGAGACGAGATGGAGAAGAGAAGTAACAGGTCAGAGGATATACTGTTCTCAAACGTTTTATTCCTGGCAATGTAGAATTACAGACGTAAACAAATAAAAACAGCAGTTCCAGCCCCCCCCCCCCCCCCCCAGATTGTGATGTGAAAGAGAGGGGGCACCCCTTAATGTCTCCCCTGCTGAGGATTATTGCCATGTATTTGGGTCTTAAATGATAATTATGCCAGCTGAGGCTTCCTCCAAAGCTGGGGTCTCCTTTGACCTTTTTGCAGCTCATGTAGAGTTGCATGCAAGTGTATCTTTTTCCCTATAATACCAACGGCTGCACAACCCCTGGTGCAAAGTACGGCCCAGCAGTGCTATACCAGGGCTCTAGGGTGCCCTGTCCCGGCTCAGCACCCCTAGCCCCCCCCCCCCCCCCTTCCCCAGCTGGCCAAGCACATCCGTAGGGTCATTATGTATCTGGCTGCAGAGCAGACATTTTTAATCATCTTGAAAAGTTTGTGGCACACGACCAAGAAACCTTGATATTATGTGACTGACAGGTGTCACTCATCCAGCCGCATCATAGTTATCAATATTCCAACAGATTGAACTGTTCGTGTAAATATTACCTCTTGGAGGAGAACGTCCAGCTAAAGGTACGAAGAGATGTCCCCAGCTACCCCAAGGTAAGGTCTCTCATCTATCAATAGCCTGAATGCTGAGTGGCCTCCTGGACACAGGGCTGGTTTTCGTATTCACTTAAACGTAGGGACTGTTAGTGTGGATGGTAGATGATGCACCGGCTGGTGGGGAGTTTATGGAGGTTATTCAGAGTTGTTAACAAACCAAAAATTTTAGCAATTGGGCAAAACTATGGGGGTCATTCCGAGTTGTTTGCTCGTTGCTGATTTTCGCTATGCGGCGATTTGTTGCTAATTGCGCATGCGCAAGGCACGCAGGGCGCATGCGCTTAGTTATTTAACTAAAAACTTAGCAGATTTGCTGTGGTTTCTGCTGCGCTTTTCAGTCGCTCTGCTGATCAGTAAATGATTGACAGGAAAGGGGCGTTTCTGGGTGGTAACTGAGCGTTTTTCGGGAGTGTGCTGAAAAACGCAGGTGTGTCAGGGAAAAATGCGTGAATGTCTGGAGAAATAGGGGACTGGCTGGCCGAACGCAGGGCGTATTTGTGACGTCAAACCAGGAACTAAACAGACTGAGGTGATCGCAATCTGTGAGTAGGTCTGGAGCTACTCAGAAACTGCAAAGAATTATTTATTAGCAGTTCTGCTAATCTTTTGTTCACAATTCTGCTAAGCTAAGATACACTCCCAGAGGGCGGCGGCCTAGCGTGTGCAATGCTGCTAAAAGCAGCTAGCGAGCGAACAACTCGGAATGACCCCCCATGGCACTGCAGGTGGGGCAGATGTAACATGTGCAGAGAGAGTTAGATTTGGGTGGGTTATATTGTTTCTGTGCAGGGAAAATACTGGCTGCGTTATTTTTACACTGCAATTTAGATTTCAGTTTGGAAACACCCCACCCAAATCAAACTCTCTCTGCACATGTTACACCTGCCCCACCTGCAGTGCACATGGTTTTGCCCAATTGCTAACATATTTGGATTGCTAACAACTCTGAATAACCCCCTATGGGGGTCATTACGAGTTGATCGCTAGCTGCCGTTGTTCGCAGCGTAGCAATCAGGCTAAACATCTGCATTTCTGCACATGCGTATGCACCGCAATGCGCACGCACGACGAACGGGTACAAAGTCCTTTGTGGTTTTGCACAGGTTCTAGCGACGCTTTCAGTCGCACGGCCGGACGCAGGAAGATTGACATGAAGTGGGCGTTTCTGGGTGGCAACCGACCGATTTTAGGGAGTGCTTAGAAAACGCAGGCGGGTCGGGGAAAACGCAGGCGTGGCTGGGCGAACGCTGGGCGGGTGTGTGACGTCAAATGCCGTCCCTCCATCGTTAGAATCAACGCACATGAAGAGTAACTACAGGGCTGGTCTTGTTTTGCACAAAATGTGTTTGCTGCGCTCGGCTGCACAGGCGTTCGCACTTCTGCAAAGCGAAAATACACTCCCCGGTGGGCGGCGACTATGCGTTTGCACGGCTGCTAAAAGTAGCCAGCGAGCGATCAACTCTGTCCAGTAACGAATCTACGTCTTACAATCTAGTAATTATCGGGCATTTCAGTTCTGAATGCTTAATACCATTGCAACTTATATCCTTATTCAGGGATGTGCGGTATCTGCTAACTATATTATGACTGTAAATTCCATTTTGTGGCCTGAACACTTACTCCGCCTACTGGTCACTAGACATGAGAGGCACCACTGAGGCATAAGGCACAGCGGGGTAGGTTGCGGTGGTGGAGGCTACATAGGAACACAATGTACCATAGTGGCTGCTGTCTGTGTGTGTGCGTGTGAAGCTTGTACTGCCGTCTGGACCTCCCTGTAAGTAATCTCATGTATGTAACATGTCAGTGACATCACCTTCTGGTTCCTCAGTACACACTATCCTCTGAAACCGTGGAAGCCCTGAAGAAGCCCACCTTCGACGTCTGGCACTGGGAGTACAACGAGGTTTGTTGTGGAATGTACCTCTATCCTCCTGAGTCGCTTCAGAAGTCCTCTGGTAACAGCCGCGTTATCGGTACAGCTGAATGACCAGTTCCCCGCATAGCGCAGGCATCGGCTCATTGGTTTGTGCGTGGCGTCTGGCCTTTTTTGGTCAAACCTGTAGTCTTAGGCCCAAACGTAGTTATTTGAAGCTGGTCTGGTGTAAATCAGCCATATACTCTCTCACCAGATCACTACGAGGGAGATCGTACGACTATTTGCGGAGAGCATTTGGCCCGTTTTCACTCTGCGTAGGGTCCGTAACAGAGGCTATGCGGGACGGGTCATTGTACGCATTCCACCACACTTGCAAGTGACAGGGTGCAAGTGGGCTGTGACTGGGCAGAGTTAGGTTGCATGTTGCCGCAGCTCTGGGCTACGCAGGGTTAATGCAAGAAGTGCATTAATGCATGAAAAATAAGTGTACGCTTTGTATGGAGATAGAATTTTATGTAAGATTCTTGCTCTTCTCCGGAGTTATTTTTAGTGCATGAAAAGTCTGGGAAATGTGTAGAGCTGGAGTGTAGAACGGAGACCAGGCTCTGTCTGTACACCCCCTGCAGTACCGGCAGGTTACACGCCATTCCCCGGCTTTATCCTGACCGAGCATCTGCAGGATGTATCACTAGTAACACACCTCCCCGGCCCCCAGGTGCTGCTTATTACTGCACAGAGAACCTTCATAGAGAGCAGCAGCCCCTGGGGGGGGCAATTAGCTCCGGAAACTGTGGCATAAGTCTGATACACAGCAACACGTCGCAGCTAATGAGGTGCTGAGCGTGTATCAGAGTTGAGGGATATACGGGGAGAAAGGTGGGTCACGCTGTATATACTGGGCATAGAGGCGGGTCACGCTGTATATACTGGGCACAGAGGCGGGTGACGCTGTATATACTGGGCATAGAGGCGGGTGACGCTGTATATACTGGGCATAGAGGCAGGTCACGCTGTATATACTGGGTATAGAGACGGGTCACGCTGTATATACTGGGCATAGAGGCGGGTCACTCTGTATATACTGGGCATAGAGGCGGGTCACGCTGTATATACTGGGCAGAGGCGGGTCATGCTGTATATACTGGGCACAGAGGCGGGTGACGCTGTATATACTGGCATAGAGGCGGGTCACGCTGTATATACTGGGCACAGAGGCGGGTCACGCTGTATATACTGGGCACAGAGGCGGGTCACGCTGTATATACTGGGTATAGAGGCGGGTCACGCTGTATATACTGGGCACAGAGGCGGGTCACGCTGTATATACTGGGTATAGAGGCGGGTCACGCTGTATATACTGGGTATAGAGGCGGGTCACGCTGTATTTACTGGGCATAGAGGCGGGTCACGCTGTATATACTGGGCATAGAGGCGGGTCACGCTGTATATACTGGGAATAGAGGCGGGTCACGCTGTATATACTGGGTATAGAGGTGGGTCACGCTGTATATACTGGGTATAGAGGCGGGTCACGCTGTATGTACTGGGTATAGAGGGGTCACGCTGTATATACTGGGTATAGAGGGGTCACGCTGTATATACTGGGTATAGAGGGGTCACGCTGTATATACTGGGTATAGAGGGGTCACGCTGTATATACTGGGTATAGAGGGGTCACGCTGTATATACTGGGTATAGAGGGGTCACGCTGTATATACTGGGTATAGAGGGGTCACGCTGTATATACTGGGTATAGAGGCGGGTGACGCTGTATATACTGGGTATAGAGGCGGGTCACGCTGTATATACTGGGTATAGAGGGGTCACGCTGTATATACTGGACATAGAGGCAGATCACGCTGTATATACTGGGCATAGAGGCGGGTCACGCTGTATATACTGGGCATAGAGGCGGGTCACGCTGTATATACTGGGCATAGAGGCGGGTCACGCTGTATATACTGGGAATAGAGGCGGGTCACGCTGTATATACTGGGTATAGAGGTGGGTCACGCTGTATATACTGGGTATAGAGGCGGGTCACGCTGTATGTACTGGGTATAGAGGGGTCACGCTGTATATACTGGGTATAGAGGGGTCACGCGGTATATACTGGGTATAGAGGGGTCACGCTGTATATACTGGGTATAGAGGCGGGTGATGCTGTATATACTGGGTATAGAGGCGGGTCACGCTGTATATACTGGGTATAGAGGGGTCACGCTGTATATACTGGACATAGAGGCAGATCACGCTGTATATACTGGGCATAGAGGCGGGTCACGCTGTATATACTGGGCATAGAGGCGGGTCACTCTGTGTATACAGGGTATAGCGGTCGGTCACGCTCTGTATACTGGGTATAGGGGCAGGGCACACAGTGTATACTGGGTATAAGGGCAGGGCACGCTGTGTATACTGGGTATAGGGGGAGGGCACGCTGTGTATACTGGGTATAAGAGCAGGGCACCCTGTGTATACTGGGTTTAGGGGCAGGGCACGCTGTGTATACTGGGTATAGGGGCAGGGCACGCTGTGTATACTGGATATAAGGGCAGGGCACGCTGTGTATACTGGATATAAGGGCAGGGTACGCTGTGTATACTGGGCATAAGGGCAGGGCACGCTGTGTATACTGGGTATAAGGGCAGGGCACGCTGTGTATACTGGGTATAAGGGCAGTGCACGCTGTGTATACTGGGTATAAGGGCAGGGCACGCTGGGTATACTGGGTATAAGGGCAGGGCACGCTGTGTATACTGGGTATAAGGGCAGGGCACGCTGTGTATACTGGGTATAAGGGCAGGGCACGCTGTGTATACTGGGTATAAGGGCAGGGCACGCTGTGTATACTGGGTATAAGGGCAGGGCACGCTGTGTATACTGGGCATAAGGGCAGGCACGCTGTGTATACTGGGTATAAGGGCAGTGCACGCTGTGTATACTGGGTATAAGGGCAGGGCACGCTGTGTATACTGGGTATAAGGGCAGGGCACGCTGTGTATACTGGGTATAAGGGCAGGGCACTGTGTATACTGGGTATAAGGGCAGGGCACGCTGTGTATACTGGGTATAAGGGCAGGGCACGCTGTGTATACTGGGCATAAGGGCAGGGCACGCTGTGTAGACTGGGTATAGGGGCAGGGCACGCTGTGTATACTGGGTATAAGGGCAGGGCACGCTGTGTATACTGGGTATAAGGGCAGGGCTCGCTGTGTATACTGGGTATAATGGCTGGGCACACTGTGTATACTGGGTATAAGGGCAGGGCATGCTGTGTATATACTGGGTATAAGGGCAAGGCACGCTATGTATACTGGGTATAAGGGCAGGGCACGCTGTGTATACTGGGCATAAGGGCAGGGCACTGTGTATACTGGGTATAGGGGCAGGGCACGCTGTGTAGACTGGGTATAGGGGCAGGGCACGCTGTATATACTGGGCATAGGGGCAGGGCACGCTGTATATACTGGGTATAGGGGCAGGGCACGCTGTATATACTGGGTATAGGGGCAGGGCACGCTGTGTATACTGGGTATAGGGGCAGTGCACGCTGTATATACTGGGTATAAGGGCAGGGCACGCTGTATATATATTGGGTATAAGGGCAGGGCACGCTGTGTATACTGGGTATAGGGGCAGGGCACGCTGTGTATACTGGGTATAGGGGCAGGGCACGCTGTATGTACTGGGTATAAGGGCAGGGCACGCTGTATATATATTGGGTATAAGGGCAGGGTACGCTGTGTATACTGGGTATAGGGGCAGGGCACGCTGTGTATACTGGGTATAAGGGCAGGGCACGCTGTATATACTGGGTATAGGGGCAGGGCACGCTGTGTATACTGGGTATAAGGGTAGGGTACACTGTATATACTGGGTGTAAGGGCAAGGCACGCTGTATATACTGGGTATAAGGGCAGGGTGCACTGTATATACTGGGTATAAGGGCAGGGCAGTAGTATGGTAGCAGTGTACAGCTCCTATGGACATTAACGTTATTTCTGTGTCCACATAGATGCTGAGCTGTCTAGAGTTTATGTATCACGACCTCGGTCTTGTTCGGGAATTTAATATGAACCCCATCACGCTGAAGCGCTGGCTGGTACGTACCCCAATACTGCTGCCCTCAAGACTCAAGATTTAATTCAAAAAACGTATCTATCTAATATATATATATATATATATATATATATATATATATATGGTCTCATTCCCTTCCAGCTGTGCATCCAGGAAAACTACCGAACCAACCCGTTCCACAACTTCCGGCACTGCTTCTGTGTGACGCAGATGATGTACGGGATGATCCACCTGTGCGGACTGCAGGTGTGTCTGACACGGCGTGTCCTACATCCGCTCCACCACAGCCGGCAGAGGAGAGAGTAACCAGCGAGACCTCTGCTCTCTCATTACGAGACTGCGGGGTGTTTCTGAGACCCGGGGACGGCTGTGTAGGGGAACATGTTCTGGATAGTATAATATTGCAGACCTCTAACAAGCCATTTCTATCAGTTACTATGTATTGTATCCCATAATCATTCCACCCCTCTGTCTCCACCGTGCTCAGGAGAAGCTGCCGCTCTTGGAGTTGGGTGTCCTCATGACGGCTGCTGTGTGTCACGATCTGGACCATCCAGGTTACAACAACACGTGAGTGAGATTACACCTCGCGGCGCTGCCGGTGATGTCAGTGGTGTATAAATAAGAGATTACACCTCGCGGCGCTGCTGGGGATGCCGGCGGTGTATAAATAATAGATTACACCTCGCGGCGCTGCCGGCGGTGTATAAATAAGAGATTACACCTCGCGGCGCTGCCGGCGGTGTATAAATAAGAGATTACACCTTGCAGCGCTGCTGGTGATGCCGGCGGTGTATAAATAAGAGATTACACCTCGCGTCGCTGCTGGCGGTGTATAAATAAGAGATTATACCTCGCGGCACTGCTGGTGATGCCGGCGGTGTATAAATAAGAGATTACACCTCGCGGCGCTGCTGGTGATGCCGGCGGTGTATAAATAAGAGATTACACCTCGCGGCGCTGCTGGTGATGCCGGCGGTGTATAAATAAGAGATTACACCTCGCGGCGCTGCTGGTGATGCCGGCGGTATATAAATAAGAGATTACACCTCGCAGCGCTGCTGGTGATGCCGGCGGTGTATAAATAATAGATTACACCTCGCGGCGCTGCCGGTGATGCCGGCGGTGTATAAATAAGAGATTACACCTCGCGGCGCTGCCGGCGGTGTATAAATAAGAGATTACACCTTGCAGCGCTGCTGGTGATGCCGGCGGTGTATAAATAAGAGATTACACCTCGCGTCGCTGCTGGCGGTGTATAAATAAGAGATTATACCTCGCGGCACTGCTGGTGATGCCGGCGGTGTATAAATAAGAGATTACACCTCGCGGCGCTGCTGGTGATGCCGGCGGTGTATAAATAAGAGATTACACCTCGCGGCGCTGCTGGTGATGCCGGCGGTGTATAAATAAGAGATTACACCTCGCGGCGCTGCTGGTGATGCCGGCGGTATATAAATAAGAGATTACACCTCGCAGCGCTGCTGGTGATGCCGGCGGTGTATAAATAATAGATTACACCTCGCGGCGCTGCTGGTGATGCCGGCGGTGTATAAATAAGAGATTACACCTCGCGGCGCTGCTGGTGATGCCGGCGGTGTATAAATAAGAGATTACACCTCGCGGCGCTGCCGGTGATGCCGGCGGTGTATAAATAATAGATTACACCTCGCAGCGCTGCTAGTGATGCCGGCGGTGTATAAATAATAGATTACACCTCGCGGCGCTGCTGGTGATGCCGGCGGTGTATAAATAAGAGATTACACCTCGCGGCGCTGCTGGTGATGCCGGCGGTGTATAAATAAAAGATTACACCTCGCTGCGCTGCTGGTGATGCCGGCGGTGTATAAATAAGAGATTACACCTCGCGGCGCTGCTGGTGATGCCGGCGGTGTATAAATAAGAGATTACACCTTGCGGCGCTGCTGGTGATGCCGGCGGTGTATAAATAAGAGATTACACCTCGCAGCGCTGCTGGTGATGCCGGCGGTGTATAAATAAGAGATTACACCTCGAGGCGCTGCTGGTGATGCCGGCAGTGAATAAATAAGAGATTATACCTTGCGGCGCTGCTGGTGATGCTGGCGGTGTATAAATAAGAGATTACACCTCGCGGCGCTGCTGGTGATGCCGGCGGTGTATAAATAAGAGATTACACCTCGCGGCGCTGCTGGTGATGCCGGCAGTGAATAAATAAGAGATTACACCTTGCGGCGCTGCCGGTGATGCCGGCGGTGTATAAATAAGAGATTACACCTCGCGGCGCTGCTGGTGATGCCGGCGGTGTATAAATAAGAGATTACACCTCGCGGCGCTGCTGGTGATGCCGGCGGTGTATAAATAAGAGATTATACCTCGCGGCGCTGCCGGTGATGCCGGTATAGAGATTGTAACTGACAGGATATTGAGGCGTCACACTTACACAAATTCCCATTTCAGGTACCAGATTAACGCCCACACGGAGCTCGCCATCCGATACAATGATATGTCCCCCCTTGAGAACCATCACTGTGCCGTGGCTTTCCAAATCCTGGCGCAGCCGGAGAACAACATCTTCACCAACGTGACTCCCGAGCTCTTCAAACAGATCAGACAGGTGCGCGGTATTGGGGGAGTATCTGGGGCAGGAAGCTGTACTTCTAGATTATTGTTATACGTGACGGATGAAGCGCAGGAATACAGCAGATTTATCATCGTTCAGCTGGACACACACGGAAGCAGAATGAGCCACAGAATGACTTCTTAGTTTGTCCTCACGCACCTGTGGCCACCCTTGCCGGGCGCCGATCTAGCTGCGATACGCCACACTGTGCAACATGGCTGCCGCAAGTGAGTCGTCACTTCCTGTGCAACTCTGCTAACATCAGGCGACTTTTCCCCCAAACGTCTTAGTAACAATGCGATGTAACTAGGACGCACCAGGAGACTGCGCTGATTAATGCGATATGTGACATTTGTATACTGTGCGTGACTGAGCCTGTATACGGAGCGTGGCGTGGAAAAGAGCCAGGGCCGCTGCATCGCAGCACTTTGTCGCACACAGATATACCAGTGTCACATATTAAAATTAATCAGCGCAGTCTCCTGGCGTGTCCTAGCATTGTGACTAAGATGCATTTTTTGGCATAACAGAGGCAAAAACAAAATACCCGACGCTAGCGGAGTCTCGCAGAACCTGTCGCACCGGGAGGAGCTGTTTGCACAGGGATCTGAGGAGTTATAACTATGATAGTTAGGGAGACAGAGAGTTATATATAGGAAGCCAGTACACAGTTATTATGAAGAGGTGATAAATGTAACTTAGTGACAATTACTGCCATAGAGGAGACCGTACAGCATAGCTATTGTGTGTAAGTGCAACCAGTTAATTAATTAATGACAATTAATTCTCCTCCTTACAGTCCATCATTCGCCTGATCCTAGCGACGGATATGGCGCGACACAGTGACATCTTGGAGGCTTTTAAACTGATCCATTCAAACTTTAGCTTCTCGGATGAGCAACATGTGAAAACGGTGAGTGTGAGTCTAATGTCAGCGAGTAACTACATTCATGAGAACCCTGTGGAATGGCTGCATGTAAAAGGGATGTATTCCCATACAGGCCGAGTGATAAACAATGCTGCCATAACGTAATGCAAGGGTAGGCAGCCTGCGGCACTACACATTCCAGCATGTCCTGCTACAGTTTTTTATTAGTGCATGCTAAAACTATGGCAGGGCGTGCTGGGGTGTGTAGTTCCACGGCAGCTGGAGTGCTACAGGTTGCCTACCCCTGGCCTAATGCTTTCTCAGGTAAACAAGCAGCGGCTGGAATGGAAATGCTGCTTCAGACATTACTGATGGGAGTGCAGCTTTCGGATTGAAGTGACATGTGGGTTCAAAGTAGACAGAAATGTGACAGCGTGCAGTGAGCAACTTCTGAGTAAACTCACCTTATCTGACACCTAAGAGCACCCGGGGCAGTAGCACTGTGCTTCCTTTGCAATAAGTCAGATGTGACCAGAAGATGAGTGTTATGGCTGCTGGTATATAGTCTAGATGGACCTCTAACATCTCCTTTACACGTTTGTCTCTCAGCTGCAGATGGTCCTCATAAAATGCTGTGATATCTCCAATGAAGTCCGTCCCACAGAGGTGGCAGAGCCATGGGTGGACTGTCTGCTTGAAGAATATTTCATGCAGGTTTGTACAATGAGAACATCCGTCAGTATTAGGATGGGCCGCCACATGAATTCACTGTCAGGGTTGTGTTGCCCTTTTTTACCAGGTGGATGGGGACATGGCAGAGGGTCTGGTGGGATGTACAGGAGCAGATTACTGTGTACCAGGTGGAAGGGGACATGGCAGAGGGACTGGTGGGATGTCCAGGAGCAGATCACTGTGTACCGGGTGGATGGGGACATGGCAGAGGGACTGGTGGTATGTACAGGAGCAGATCACTGTGTACCGGGTGGAAGGGGACATGGCAGAGGTACTGGTGGGATGTCCAGGAGCAGATCACTGTGTACTGGGTGGAAGGGGACATGGCAGAGGGACTGGTGGTATGTCCAGGAGCAGATCACTGGGTACCGGGTGGATGGGGACATGGCAGAGGGACTGGTGGGATGTACAGGAGCAGATCACTGTGTACCGGGGTGGAAGGGGACATGGTAGAGGGACTGGTGGTATGTCCAGGGGCAGATCACTGTGTACCGGGTGGATAGGGACATGGCAGAGGGTCTGGTGGGATGTACAGGAGCAGATCACTGTGTACCGGGTGGATGGGGACATGACACAGGGACTGGTGGGATGTCCAGGAGCAGATAACTGTGTACCGGGTGGAAGGGGACATGGCAGAGGGTCTGGTGGGATGTACAGGAGCAGATCACTGTGTACCGGGTGGATGGGGACATGGCACAGGGACTGGTGGGATGTCCAGGAGCAGATCACTGTGTACCGGGTGGAAGGGGACATGGCAGAGGGACTGGTGGGATGTCCAGGAGCAGATCACTGTGTACTGGGTGGAAGGGGACATGGCAGAGGGTCTGGTGGAATGTCCAGGAGCAGATCACTGTGTACCGGGTGGAAGGGGCATGGCAGAGGGTCTGGTGGTATGTCCAGGAGCAGATCACTGTGTACCGGGTGGATGGGGACATGGCAGAGGGACTGGTGGGATGTACAGGAGCAGATCACTGTGTACCGGGTGGAAGGGGACATGGCAGAGGGTCTGGTGGGATGTACAGGAGCAGATCACTGTGTACCGGGTGGATGGGGACATGGCACAGGGACTGGTGGGGTGTCCAGGAGCAGATCACTGTGTACCGGGTGGAAGGGGACATGGCAGAGGGTCTGGTGGGATGTCCAGGAGCAGATCACTGTGTACCGGGTGGATGGGGACATGGCAGAGGGACTGGTGGGATGTCCAGGAGCAGATCACTCTGTACCGGGTGGAAGGGGACATGGCAGAGGGTCTGGTGGTATGTCCAGGAGCAGATCACTGTGTACCGGGTGGAAGGGGCATGGCAGAGGGTCTGGTGGTATGTCCAGGAGCAGATCACTGTGTACCGGGTGGATGGGGACATGGCAGAGGGACTGGTGGGATGTACAGGAGCAGATCACTGTGTACCGGGTGGATGGGGACATGGCAGAGGGACTGGTGGGATGTACAGGAGATCACTGTGTACCGGGTGGATGGGGATATGGCAGAGGGACTGGTGGGATGTCCAGGAGCAGATCACTGTGTACCGGGTGGATGGGGACATGGCAGAGGGTCTGGTGGGATGTACAGGAGCAGATCACTGTGTACCGGGTGGATGGGGATATGGCAGAGGGTCTGGTGGGATGTACAGGAGCAGATCACTGTGTACCGGGTGGAAGGGGACATGGTAGAGGGACTGGTGGTATGTCCAGGAGCAGATCACTGTGTACCGGGTGGAAGGGGACATGGCAGAGGGTCTGGTGGGATGTCCAGGAGCAGATCACTGTGTACCGGGTGGAAGGGGACATGGCAGAGGGTCTGGTGGGATGTCCAGGAGCAGATCACTGTGTACCGGGTGGATGGGGACATAGCACAGGGACTGGTGGGATGTACAGGAGCAGATCACTGTGTACCGGGTGGAAGGGGACATAGTAGAGGGACTGGTGGTATGTCCAGGAGCAGATCACTGTGTACCGGGTGGAAGGGGCATGGCAGAGGGTCTGGTGGGATGTCCAGGAGCAGATCACTGTGTACCGGGTGGATGGGGACATGGCAGAGGGACTGGTGGGATGTACAGGAGCAGATCACTGTGTACCGGGTGGATGGGGACATGGCAGAGGGACTGGTGGGATGTACAGGAGCAGATCACTGTGTACCGGGTGGATGGGGATATGGCAGAGGGACTGGTGGGATGTACAGGAGCAGATCACTGGGTACCGGGTGGAAGGGGACATGGCAGAGGGACTGGTGGGATGTCCAGGAGCAGATCACTGTGTACCGGGTGGATGGGGACATGGCAGAGAGTCTGGTGGGATGTCCAGGAGCAGATCACTGTGTACCGGGTGGATGGGGACATAGCACAGGGACTGGTGGGATGTACAGGAGCAGATCACTGTGTACCGGGTGGAAGGGGACATGGTAGAGGGACTGGTGGTATGTCCAGGAGCAGGTCACTGTGTACCGGGTGGAAGGGGACATGGCAGAGGGTCTGGTGGGATGTCCAGGAGCAGGTCACTGTGTACCGGGTGGAAGGGGACATGGCAGAGGGTCTGGTGGGATGTCCAGGAGCAGATCACTGTGTACCGGGTTGATGGGGACATGGCAGAGGGTCTGGTGGGATGTCCAGGAGCAGATCACTGGGTACCGGGTGGATGGGGACATGGCACAGGGACTGGTGGGATGTACAGGAGCAGATCACTGTGTACCGGGTGGAAGGGGACATGGTAGAGGGACTGGTGGTATGTCCAGGAGCAGATCACTGTGTACCGGGTGGAAGGGGACATGGCAGAGGGTCTGGTGGGATGTCCAGGAGCAGATCACTGTGTACCGGGTGGATGGGGACATAGCACAGGGACTGGTGGGATGTACAGGAGCAGATCACTGTGTACCGGGTGGAAGGGGACATGGTAGAGGGACTGGTGGTATGTCCAGGAGCAGATCACTGTGTACTGGGTGGAAGGGGCATGGCAGAGGGTCTGGTGGTATGTCCAGGAGCAGATCACTGTGTACCGGGTGGATGGGGACATGGCAGAGGGACTGGTGGGATGTACAGGAGCAGATCACTGTGTACCGGGTGGATGGGGACATGGCAGAGGGACTGGTGGGATGTACAGGAGCAGATCACTGTGTACCGGGTGGATGGGGATATGGCAGAGGGACTGGTGGGATGTACAGGAGCAGATCACTGGGTACCGGGTGGAAGGGGACATGGCAGAGGGACTGGTGGGATGTCCAGGAGCAGATCACTGTGTACCGGGTGGATGGGGACATGGCAGAGGGTCTGGTGGGATGTACAGGAGCAGATCACTGTGTACCGGGTGGATGGGGATATGGCAGAGGGTCTGGTGGGATGTACAGGAGCAGATCACTGTGTACCGGGTGGAAGGGGACATGGTAGAGGGACTGGTGGTATGTCCAGGAGCAGATCACTGTGTACCAGGTGGAAGGGGACATGGCAGAGGGTCTGGTGGGATGTCCAGGAGCAGATCACTGTGTACCGGGTGGATGGGGACATAGCACAGGGACTGGTGGGATGTACAGGAGCAGATCACTGTGTACCGGGTGGAAGGGGACATGGTAGAGGGACTGGTGGTATGTCCAGGAGCAGGTCACTGTGTACCGGGTGGAAGGGGACATGGCAGAGGGTCTGGTGGGATGTCCAGGAGCAGATCACTGTGTACCGGGTTGATGGGGACATGGCAGAGGGTCTGGTGGGATGTCCAGGAGCAGATCACTGGGTACTGGGTGGATGGGGACATGGCACAGGGACTGGTGGGATGTACAGGAGCAGATCACTGTGTACCGGGTGGAAGGGGACATGGTAGAGGGACTGGTGGTATGTCCAGGAGCAGATCACTGTGTACCGGGTGGAAGGGGACATGGCCGAGGGTCTGGTGGGATGTCCAGGAGCAGATCACTGTGTACCGGGTGGATGGGGACATAGCAGAGGGTCTGGTGGGATGTACAGGAGCAGATCACTGGGTACCGGGTGGAAGGGGACATGGCAGAGGGACTGGTGGGATGTCCAGGAGCAGATCACTGGGTACCGGGTGGAAGGGGACATGGCAGAGGGACTGGTGGGATGTCCAGGAGCAGATCACTGTGTACCGGTTGGAAGGGGACATGGCAGAGGGACTGGTGGGATGTCCAGGAGCAGATCACTGTGTACCGGGTGGAAGGGGACATGGCAGAGGGACTGGTGGGATGTCCAGGAGCAGATCACTGTGTACCGGGTGGAAGGGGACATGGCAGAGGGACTGGTGGGATGTCCAGGAGCAGATCACTGTGTACCGGGTGGAAGGGGACATGGCAGAGGGACTGGTGGGATGTCCAGGAGCAGATCACTGTGTACCAGGTGGATGGGGACATGGCAGAGGAACTGGTGGTATGTTCAAGAGCAGATCACTGTGTACCGGGTGGATGGGAACATGGCAGAGGGACTGGTGGGATGTACAGGAGTAGATCACTGTGTACCGGGTGGAAGGGGACATGGCAGAGGGACTGGTGGGATGTCCAGGAGCAGATGTGTATACTGCAGGGGGTCATGTAGCACATCCAGGAGGAGGAGGAAGGGAGGAGCATTATGTTCTCCACCGTTGCCCTCTTCCTCTGCAGACTAAACATTTCTGAGCAATGATTGAGTGGGGAAGTATGACCAAGTTGTTATGTATAGGTTGTGGGGTGGTCAGAGTGTTACAGTATATGGGGCATGTGTTGGAATTTGGCAGCAAGTAAGGGGGGTTGTAGGGTCACTGACAGGGGTGCTATGGTTGCCTTGGGTCTGGCTTGTGAGTAGTAAAAGCAATCACTGACAGTCTGATGCCGGACAACTCCCGATGTCGCACGACCCTTTGGCACATTCTCAGATTGGGTCCTGCGCACACGCAAAGTCCCGGTAATCTGTACTTTACGCACACAAAGCAGGTCCCACCGCATCTGAATTACCCCCAGTGTGCGGCCCTTATCAAAGCTGAAGGCCCGAAAGTGTGGCCCATGAAGAATGTCAGGTTGCCCATCACTGCCCTATAGTAGAGGGCATTCTAGTGGCCAGTGTGCCCTACACAGAACTCGTCACCCATTTACAATAGGACAGATCTCTGGGGGCAGCAGAAGCCTGGTGGCAATGTGGACCGTACCTCTTGCTCCTGGGAAGTTTGGGAGAGCAGATTATAGCCACTGACTAATGCTGCCAGTGTAATGGCTCTGATCACATCCCGGTACAGCTGGGTATGTAGATAGGGTGGCCTCTGTGGTGCTGCTATATCGGCCGCAGAAGGTGCAGAGAGGTGGGGAAACGGCTCGGCCGGGGTATCCCAGTATCACTGTTACTGGTCTCCTGCACCAGCTGTACACAGTACGTGGTAATAACATTACTGGTGACACATAAAGGTGAACGCCGCACCCTCATATAGAACCTGTACAAGCCCCTCCCAGAGACACAATGAAGGATCTACTACAAGAAGCTCGGACGTTGCTCAGGGCTAGATCTCAGTAACATCCTGTATCTCACAGAGTGACCGGGAGAAATCGGAGGGTCTGCCAGTCACCCCCTTCATGGACCGCGACAAAGTCACAAAACCCAAAGCCCAGATCGGATTCATCAAGTTTGTGCTACTGCCAATGTTTGAGTCCATCATGAAGGTACGAGACCCTCACCCCAAAAGGTACATAGTTCCAGCTGTACCCTCACCAGCAGGGGGCGCTCTGCTTTGTATTCATCTAGATACAATGTGGTCAGAGCAGTTAT
Organism: Pseudophryne corroboree; assembly: GCF_028390025.1. Lineage (NCBI taxonomy): Eukaryota > Metazoa > Chordata > Amphibia > Anura > Myobatrachidae > Pseudophryne > Pseudophryne corroboree. The sequence continues at coordinate 373,685,544 of NC_086453.1, forward strand.
CATCGTACGCTTGTGTCTACACAGGGGCCTGTCTGCATTGTCCATACATATACACTGCACTGTACACTGCGCTGCCGCGTCCCTATAGCACTGACAGGGAACACTATAGCGACGCACGTAACTATGGCGACAAGATATTAGACTGTAAATACATCCAGAGGATTTTCCTGTAACGGATAATAAATATACAGTGGTCCCGGTCACAGTCTGCAGCAGAGAACGGGATTCGTTAGCCATGTAACATGAGCTTTGTACACCTGTATATCTGTCGGTATATACTGTATAATGAGTGCTATCTCCTATACACAGCAGAGGCGAGCAGATTACAGGCGTGTGATACAGTTAGGCCCATATACTGGACGTCTATAACTAAAGCTCTATTCCAAGCAGTCTGCAGCAAAAGCTACTTGGCAAATATTGCGATACATTTTTAGTCTGTGTTAATGAGGCCACGGGAAGGAAATCACGGCAAAAAAAAAAAAGTGGAAAAAAAAAAATCACCACCAGGGGGGCGCTTTTCTGCGTGGTATCAGATATGCAAATTTCCTCTAGCACGTCAAGCAGAGGTGGGGCCGCAGCACAGTCCAAATTCAGTTAGGGGAGCCGCGCCCCCACCTCAACTTAATGTAGAATTGCCCTTCTGCAAAAAATGTTTTAAAAATAGCGAAAATTATCTAGTTTGACTTCTAAAATCCATGTCGGCATTTTGATGTGTTGGTGTTTTGAAGTGTCTATATTCTGTCTATGTCGGTATTGTGACCTGTCTGTGTTTTGTCCATGTCGTTATTGTGACCTGTGTTGTGTCCATGTCAGTATTGTGACCTGTCTGTGTTGTGTCTATGTCGGTATTGTGACCTGCCGATATTTTGTCCATGTCGGTATTGTGACCTGTCAGTGTTGTGTCCATGTCGGTATTGTAACCTGTCTGTGTTTTGTCCATGTCGGTATTGTGACCTGACAGTATTTTGTCCATGTCGGTATTGTGAGCTGTCTGTGTTGTGTCCATGTCGGTATTGTGACCTGTCTGTGTTGTGTCCATGTCGATATTGTGACCTGTCGGTGTTTCGGCTGTTGGGATTTTCAGGTGTGACTGTAACATTTGTTGTAGCTCTTCCCACAGATAGAGGAGGTGATGGTGTGGCCCTTGCAGGAGGCGAGAGATCACTATGAGGAGCTTGTGCAGCTGGAGGAGGCAATGGCAGACGTGAGTGAGCAACATACATTGTTTATTAAGAGAGAGCAGTCCTATAAATACATAGGGGTATGTTCAGCCTCTCACTAAGCCCTTTCTGGCAAATTTGAAGCCTACAGTATAACCACCTTTACTTTTCAATAATCTGTTCAGAAGAGGTGTTTGTAGAACGGTGTTTTATTATTCAGTAAAGGGATCACAGATATGATGCGTTGATTTGATGTACAATACGATATGATGATATGTGATAATGAGGTAAAACTGTTAATGAAACAAGAATATGCAATTATGATATGCATGTGAAAAGCAAAATGGATATACACAAGTACATATAACATGGGCTGTGCAAACATGTGATTACATGTGCAAGTATAAACTACAGTGCAGCTAACATTACTCACTGGCTAAACAGGTTGAGATGAGACATTTAATATACAAACTCACCATCGAATGCTATATGAGAGTTGGACCCATGTAAAGCATGACTGTCTGGGACCATGAGGGAAGTAGAAAGGCTGATCCCAGCTTCTTCATCCCAGAATGCATTGCAAGACTGGCTACAAGAGGCTATGAGGGTCAAATTAATTGATGGGACTGACCACCAGATGGGGCAATAATACAACTTTCTGTAGTAAAGGTAATCAGATCTACACAAAGCAAATGCTGAAGGCATGACACTCCCCGTCTGGTATCACTGGTACCATATTTTAAACTCTAAACAGATAACAATAAGAATAGTTCAGTCACTGGTCTGAGGAACAACTTAATCTCTCCTCGCTTACAGATCTTGACCTCAACCTTACGAACCTTCCCATCCTTGCTTGGGAACGTCTTGGTGACAAGACTTAAAGGCCATTCGTTGCGTTGTGACTGGCAATCTCTGACGAGCACAATGTCACCTGGTTTTAAGTTGGGTTTGGCAACTTGCCACTTGCTCCTTGACTGCAGGGTAGAAAGGTATTGTCTTTTCCATCTGTCCCAAAAGGTGTTTGCAAGGCTTTGAACTTGTCTCCATTGACGTTTGAACAGGTCTTTGGTATTGAATTCTCCAGGAGGAGCATAGGTAATCTCGGTCTTCTGTGTAAGAAGAGTGGCCGGAGTAAGTAGAAGTGGGTCTTCTGGGTCATTAGACACTGAAGTCAATGGTCTTCCGTTGACAATAGCTGAGACTTCAGCCATGAAGGTTGTTAAGCTCTCGTGAGTAAGTCTTGCAGTTCCCACTTGCAGGAATATGGAATCAAGGATTCTGCGTATCATGCCGATCATCCTTTCCCAGGCACCTCCCATATGAGAAGAATGAGGCGGGTTGAAGGTCCATGTACAACCTTGCTCACTGAGATATCTCTCTATGCTTTTAGTGTCAATGTTCGAATTAATTTGTAATTCTTTGGCTGCTCCAATGAAGTTGGTACCTCTGTCGGACCGGATGTGTTTTACTGGGCCATGGATAGCAATGAAGCGTCTAAAGGCATTGATGAAGCTTGAAGTGTCCATTGATTCTATAACTTCGATGTGAACAGCTCTGATGCTCATACAAGTGAATAGAACCGCCCAGCGCTTGCTGTTCGCATTCGCACCTCTAGTATGTCGTGTGATGACAGTCCATGGACCAAATACATCAAGACCAACATTGGAGAAAGGAGGGTCTGTACTAAGTCTGTCTGTTGGAAGATTAGCCATCTTCTGAGTTTGGGAAGTACCACGAAGTCTACGGCAAATGATACATTTGAAGATTGTGCTGCTTACACACCTTTTCGCTCCAATAATCCAGAACCCAGCTGATCGTAGAGCTCCTTCGGTAAACAATCGTCCTTGGTGTTTGACTTCGTTGTGATAGTGTTGCACAATTAAAGAAGCTATGTGGTGACTCCCAGGAATGATTAAAGGATTTTTCTCATTTGTCTCCAAGTTTGCTTCTTGAAGACGGCCTCCTACTCTCAATAAATGATTTTCATCAAGAAAAGGGTCTAGCTTTTTTAAGGTGCTGTCTTTGGGAATAGGATTTCCACTGTTAATGCAGTCGATCTCTCCGGAAAAGATTTGGTGCTGCACAACACGGATGATAAGGTTCTTGGATCGTTGTGTTTCTTCTGGTGCGTAAACATTTTGACAGTGGTGCCAACCTTTACATCCATTCACACTTACAGATGCGTTGCGTTTAAATGAATGGACTATGTGAGTTAAGCAGGTAATGGCTCTGACAAGTGATTTCCAAGTTGAAAATCTTTGGAATCTGTGAGGCTGAAGTTGACAATCTGAAGTTACGGTATGGATTGTAGTTATTTGTGGACGAATTTCAACATCTGAGTCTGCGTCTACTAGCTTGAATATGCTACTTTCAGGATTGTTCGAATCTGCCTTGTACAGGAATTCAGGTCCTCTGAGCCATGTAGTGTCTTTGAGGATACTGGCTGGGACAGCTCTTGTAGCGTGATCTGCTGGATTGTGAGCAGTAGATACATAGTGCCACTGTTTTGGATTGGTGGATCTTCTGATTCTTAGCACACGATTGCTGACATAAACATGGAACCGTCTGGTCTCGTTGCATATGTAGCCTAATACTACCTTACTGTCTGTGTAGAAATCTGCTTCAGAGAGTCCAATTGGTAACTCAGATGAAATGAGCTCAGCTAATTCTACAGCTAGTACTGCAGCACAAAGTTCAAGTCTGGGCACTGTGTGTTCTGGACGTGGAGCTAACTTTGCTTTGCCCATGACAAATCCAATATGACATTGTCCCTTGATGTCCATGGTCTTAAGATATGCAACTGCAGCAATTGCTTGGGTTGAGGCATCAGAGAATACACATAGTCTCTGGTTTTGTACTGCTGTAGAAGGCACGGGGGCATATGGACGTGTAATGCGGAGGTTGGTTAAGGTAGATAGAGAATCTTTCCACTCTTGCCACAAGTTTCTTTTCTGGGGAGGCAGTGGGGCATCCCAGTCAATTGACTCACAGGTTAGGTCTCTGAGCAAAGCTTTACCTTGGATAGTGACAGGAGCTGCAAATCCTAAGGGGTCGTACAAGCTGTTTAGAGTAGAGAGAACACCTCTGCGAGTGAAGGGTCTTTCTTCGCTGTTTACTTGGAAGGTAAAGGTGTCAGATTTTAAGTCCCACAAGAGTCCAAGGCTACGTTGAGCTGGTGGGGAATCGGTTCCTAAATCCAAGTCTCTTAAATCGCTGGTATGATCTTGGGAAGGGAAGGCTTCCATCACTACTTTGCTGTTGGAAGCTATTTTGTGAAGCCTCAGGTTTGAACAAGCAAGCATTTCCTGAGCTCTTTTGAGGAGGCTGATTGCTGTCTCGGCTGTTGGCATAGATTTTAGGCAGTCATCCACGTAGAAGTCTTTATCTACAAGTTGTCTAACATCAGAACCATACTCTAGCTCACCCTCTTGAGCTGAACGTCTGAGTCCATAGATGGCAACTGCAGGTGAAGGGCTGTTACCAAAGATGTGTACCTTCATGCGATACTCCGTGATGTCTTTTGAGGGGTCATTGTCTCTGAACCAGAAGAATCTTAGGAAATTCCTGTCTTTTTCTCTCACAAGAAAGCAATGAAACATTTGTTGAATGTCAGCTGTGAAGGCAATAGAGTCTTTTCGGAAACGGATGAGTACTCCTAGGAGTTTGTTGTTAAGGTCTGGTCCTGTCAGGAGTACGTCATTTAAAGAAACACCTTCAGACTGGGCACTGGAATCGAACACCACTCTTATCTGACCTGGTTTCTTCGGGTGATATACTCCGAACATTGGCAGGTACCAGCATTCTTCTGTGTCTTTAAGAATGGGAGCTATCTCGGCGTGACCATTCTCAAATATTTTAGCCATAAAGGAGAAGAAATGATCTTTCATCTCTGGTTTCCTGTGAAAGTTGTGTTTAAGTGAAGAGAAGCGTTTGAGTACTTGTTCTCTGTCATTAGGAAGGCGTTGTCTGGGTGTTCTAAAGGGTAGAGGAGCAACCCAGCTGTTGGCATCATCCTTGACTAGTCCTTTCTCCATTATTTCCAAGAATAGTTTGTCCTCTATGGACATTGCCACCTGGTCATCCTTCTTTGTTCTCTGGAAGACTGCGTGTCCCAGATGATCTTGATAGTTGTCACAGATATGGTTGTCACTAGTTGAGTCTATGAAGGTACAGTGTGGTAATTCCTTTATGAGGAAATGGTTATGACATGGCTGGAATAGAGAAGGGCGTCCATTTTCTAAAGTACAGGTAAGCATGCTGTTGACAGAATCTGGTTTATGCACATCTCCAAGACATACTTCTCCTATTATTACCCATCCCAGATCCAGTCTTTGAGCGTAAGGTGCGTTATGTGGACCATTAATCTGACTTCTGGCTTTGTGGACTTGTAGGATATCCCTCCCAATGAGTAGATTTATTTGGGCATGTGGATCCAGTTCTGGTATCAGATGTGCTATGCGTTTCAAATGTGTATGGTGTTTAGCTACATCTGGTGTAGGAATCTCACTCCTATTGTCTGGAATCTCGTCATACTCTGTGATAGTTGGTAAAGAGAGACATGTCTTCCCATCCAAGGACTCAATTTGATAGCCAGTTGCTCTCCTTCCTGTTGTCTCAAAACTCCCTGCGCAGGATCTTAAGGAGTAAGGAGTGCTGGGTCCTTTAACATTAAAGGTCTCAAAGAAGATTGATCTGGCTAGAGACCTGTTACTTTGGTCATCTAGGATTGCATAAAGTTTAACGGCTTTGTCTGGATGGCCTATGGGGTAAACTTTGACTAAACATATTTTGGAGCAGGATCTACCGCTAATGGCATCTTTGCAGACTTCGGTACATTGTGAAGTTATTTCTGGTGTGACTGCAACAGTGTCTTTTTGTTCTACACTGTGCTCCCCGCTATGCTCTGTATCGGTATAACTGTGTTGCAAAGCCCATGGGGGAGGACCAGGGTGTAGAGCGGTATTGTGGTCTGTGCTGTGGCATTCTGTGCAGTTAGCACTAACCTTGCAGTCCTTGGCGAGGTGTGATGTGGAGGAACAGCACTTGTAGCAGATCCTATTCTCCTTTAAGAAGGCTTTGCGGTTCTCCAGGGACTTTTCTCTGAAGGTTCTGCATTTCAGGAGAGGATGCGGTTTGTGATGCAGAGGACATTGCTTGGCTGGATCTTTGTCTGTGGTCTCTTGGCGATTAAAGCTGGTAGACCTGCGGAAAGAATCTGAATAATGCACATTAGTCTTGTGAACTGCAACTGATGTTTTGCGGGGGTTAGGTACCATGGGTGCAGTATTTGTCAAGGTAAAGGCAAAACTAGGATCATTCCTGGTCATAGCTTGCTGGTGTACAAAGTCCACGAAAACTGAGAATGGTGGAAATTGCACTTTGTTCTGCCGCTTATATTTGGAGCCATGGTTGATCCATTGTTCCTGCAGATTATACGGTAGTTTCTGCACTATAGGGTTAACGCCTCTGGCTGTGTCAAGGAAGGCAAGTCCTGGTAAATCTCCCTCACATTTAGCTACTTGAAGTTCTTTTAGTAAGTCACTTAGTTCTCTGAGTCTCTGATAGCCTTTGTTGGGTAACCTGGGGAAATCGTCTATTCTTTTGAACAGAGCACTCTCTATTATCTCTGGTGAGCCATAGCACTCATTAAGTCTATCCCAGATCATCCTAAGTCCATTCTCAGGGTGGTTAATGTTAATCACTCTTATCCTTCTAGCATGCTCTGCAGATTCATTCCCAAGCCATTTAATTAAGAGGTCTATCTCTTCACTATGTGAAAGGCCTATTCCTCTGATAGCATTTTGAAAAGAGGACTGCCAGGCTCTGAAGTTCTCAGGGCGATCATTGAACTTTGAAATACTAATCGTGACTAATTCACGGCGGGTGAGAAATTTAGCAAAGTCTAATGTGTCCTGATTGGCTCTTGGAGATGTCGGTACATTAACACGGTAGGTATATGGTGTGTAGTCATACCTGTTAGTGTTGTCTGGTTCCCGACGGTTGGTATCACACCGCTTCTGTGTGAAGTAGGCTGTGTCTTTCTTGGAGTTTGCAGATTCAGACATCTGAGGTGGGGAAGAGTTGTCCCTCATAGGTTCACAGTGTCTAGGATTCTCTTGCTTGCAAATGTGTGGTCTGTTGTCCACTGGTGGTGGCGCTGTAGAGTGTACTTGATTTGTTTGCATGAAGTCTGAATGCGTACCTTGTAAAGATGGAGGGTTGCTACTCCTTTTTGAGACTTGACGTACGTATTCTGATGTGCGTTGCAGTGAATCCTGAGATCCATTCTCTGTGTCAAGTACATTGGTTCTTCTTATATCAGGGAGTTCTGCAGTCTCCAAGATTTCTGCTTCAGCTATGGCAGCCGCTGCCTCCTTCTCTGCAGCGAGCTTCTCGCCGATTGCTTCTAAGCGTTTGCTCTCGATTTTTAATTGCATCTCCTGCTCGGCAAAGTTAGCCCTTACTTTTGCGGCTTCCGCTTTTGCACGTGCCATGATGGCTGCATTACTGACAGACAAGGATTTGGAGGAACCAGAGACTTGGGACCTTGTTTTGTATGAGGATATCGTTTTCTGTGACATGGTGATCTGGTAGAGATGTTTGATTGTGTAGAGACTGCTGTAATGCTGTCTGCAAGTAACTGTTCAGACTGTGTCGCAGATCTCTGAGGAGTCAGTATCTTTGAACTGTTATGAAGCTGCTTGACTGTGAAGAGACTGTTGTGTTGCCTTATAAGCGTGGCTGCACTGACTTGTACAGGTTTCTGTGTAGTCAAATGGCGGTACTCCTATTGCTGAGCTGCCATAGTTGGTAGACTGTATAGAAACTGTGTGGCTGTCATATGCAGATAGCTGTGGCTGGCAGTGTAACGGCTCTGTAAGTCAGTATATGTCCCCACTGCTGACAGGCAATGATTTACTGACGGAGTCAGTGTAAGAGAGTCCATCTGCTTGTAGCATTCGATGTTTTACTGTTCAGCCTCTCACTAAGCCCTTTCTGGCAAATTTGAAGCCTACAGTATAACCACCTTTACTTTTCAATAATCTGTTCAGAAGAGGTGTTTGTAGAACGGTGTTTTATTATTCAGTAAAGGGATCACAGATATGATGCGTTGATTTGATGTACAATACGATATGATGATATGTGATAATGAGGTAAAACTGTTAATGAAACAAGAATATGCAATTATGATATGCATGTGAAAAGCAAAATGGATATACACAAGTACATATAACATGGGCTGTGCAAACATGTGATTACATGTGCAAGTATAAACTACAGTGCAGCTAACATTACTCACTGGCTAAACAGGTTGAGATGAGACATTTAATATACAAACTCACCATCGAATGCTATATGAGAGTTGGACCCATGTAAAGCATGACTGTCTGGGACCATGAGGGAAGTAGAAAGGCTGATCCCAGCTTCTTCATCCCAGAATGCATTGCAAGACTGGCTACAAGAGGCTATGAGGGTCAAATTAATTGATGGGACTGACCACCAGATGGGGCAATAATACAACTTTCTGTAGTAAAGGTAATCAGATCTACACAAAGCAAATGCTGAAGGCATGACAGGGTATATGCAATTCCGGGCGAATTGCGGCACTTTTTCGCCCGTTTTTAAATTCGACACAATTCGACCGTCAAATTCCGGCCGGCGGGTGCCGGAATTCGACATATTTAATAAAAAACGGATTCGACAGTCCCGCTGTCGAAAAACGGACCAATTGACGGATTTTAATTCAATTTTTCAGACGGTAAAAAAAACGGTAAAAAACCCGAAAAAAAATTGCGTGGGGTCCCCCCTCCTAAGCATAACCAGCCTCGGGCTCTTTGAGCCGGTCCTGGTTGTAAAAATACGGGGGGGGGAATGACAGGGGATCCTCCATATTTTAACAACCAGCACCGGGCTCTGCGCCTGGTCCTGGTGCAAAAAATAGAGGTCCCCCGTATTTTTTGTACCAGCACCGGGCCAGGGGTGAAGCCCGAGGCTGTCCCCCCCCCATCCATGGGCTGCGGATGGGGGGCTGATAGCCTTGTTGAAAATGAAAGAATATTGGTTTTTGCAGAAGAACTACAAGTCCCAGCAAGCCTCCCCCGCAAGCCGGTACTTGGAGAACCACAAGTACCAGCATGCGGGGGGGGGACGAGCCCGCTGGTACCTGTAGTTCTACTGCAAAAAAATACCCAAATAAAAACAGGACACAGACACCGTGAAAGTAAAACTTTATTACATACATGCCGACACATACATACTTACCTATGTTGACACGCCGACTGTCCACGTCTCCGTCTGTCGACGTCCGGGGTACCTGAAAATAAAATTATACTCACCTGATCCAGTGTCCGGTTCTTTTATTGTAATCCACGTACTTGGCAAAATAAAAAAACGCATACCCGATCCAGACGGACTGAAAGGGGTCCCATGTTTACACATGGGACCCCTTTCCCCAAATGCAGAGACCCCCTGTGACTACTGTCACAGAGGGTCCCTTCAGCCAATCAGGAAGCGCCACTTCGTGGCACTCTCCTGATTCCCTATGCGCGTCTGAGCTGTCAGACAGCGCATCGCACAGCACCTCCATTAGTTTCAATGGTGGGAACTTTGCGGTCAGCAGTGGGGTTACCCGCGGTCAGCCGCTGACCGCGGGTGACCTCACCGCTGACCGCAAAGTTCCCACCATTGAAGATAATGGAGGTGCTGTGCGATGCGCTGTCTGACAGCTCAGACGCGCATAGGGAATCAGGAGAGTGCCAGGACGTGGCGCTCCCTGATTGCCTGAAGGGACCCTCTGTGACAGGAGTCACAGGGGGTCTCAGCATTCGGGGAAAGGGGTCCCATGTGTAAACATGGGACCCCTTTCAGTCCGTCTGGATCGGGTATGCGATACGGAGTATGTGTCGGCATGTATGTAATAAAGTTTTACTTTCACGGTGTCTGTGTCCTGTTTTTATTTGGGTATTTTTTTTGCAGTAGAACTAGAGGGACCAGCGGGCCCGTTTACCCCCCGCATGCTGGTACTTGTGGTTCTCCAAGTACCGGCATGCGGGGGAGGCTTGCTGGGACTTGTAGTTCTTCTGCAAAAAACAATATTCTTTCATTTTACACATGGCTATCAGCCACCCATCCGCAGCCCATGGATGGGGGGGGGGGACAACCTCGGGCTTCATCCCTGGCCCTTGGGTGGCTGGAGGGGGGGGGACCCCTTGATTGAAGGGGTCCCCACTCCTCCAGGGTACCCCGGCCATGGGTGACTAGTTGGGGTTTTAATGCCACGGCCGCAGGGACCGGTATAAAAGTGTCCCCCGGCTGTTGCATTATCTCCCCAGCATGTGGAGCCCGGTGCTGGTTCCAAAAATACGGGGGACCCCTACGCTTTTTGTCCCCCGTATTTCTGGCACCAGGACCGGACGCAGAGCCCGGTGCTGGTTCTAAAAATACGGGGGATCCCCTGTCATATCCCCCCCCCCCCCGTATTTTTACAACCAGGACCGGCTCAAAGAGCCCAAGGCTGGTTATGCTTAGGAGGGGGGACCTCACGCATTTTTTTTCTGATTTTGAACCCATTCCATAAAATAAAATAAAAAATATTTTAAAAAATATATAAATAATACTTGTGCCTCCTAAATAGACAAACCAAGTACCTAATCCCTTCTAATATAAATAGATATGCTATTAGCAGTAAAAAACACACAAAAAAATCATGTTTTAAATTTTTTTTATTACATTCCGCCAGCAAAGTGAGGCGGATTGAAAATGACGAATTTACTGTCGAAAAGCACTGTTGTCGAATTTACAATCTTCAATTGAATATACTTTTGTCGAATTGCCGCATTTGTACCATTGCAGAAATGTCAGAATTTGTCAAATGTCGAATTTCAAAAAGTCGAATTTTTTTGACGAAAACTACTGAATTGCATTGTCGATTTTTTTTTTTTGGGCGGAAATGTCCCGTTTTTCGACATTTTCGGAAATTCGACCGCAATTGCATATACCCCATAGCCGGAATGTGGCCGTATATCTAATTCTAAGCACTCTACAGAATCGCCTATTCATAGTACAGCTTTCTACATACAGCATCTGTAACAGGGACCTCTGCTGGCTAGAAGGAGGAACTGCACTTAAAACAGCAAACTGTGTGATGTGTTATAATCTGGGATTTTATTGATTACACACTATTTATTTCACATCCTAAGCCTGCTGCGCTCACTTTAGTTGTGTTGTGCTCACACTAGATGGCGCAATTTGCTTTACAGTCACACAGTCCCATAGTTCTGTACACAGGGAAATGTTTATATCTGGTTACACTGAGGACGTGCAGCTATGGGTGGAAAGCTTTTGAATGAATAAAAGAACATTCTCCTAGTTCTGACAAGCGTATGGCACAGGCCTGCCCAGGACAATGCTGAGTAGGACATGAGAAGACTCCCCTCATGTGGCCTCATATAGAGGTGGGACACATTTTACGTTAGAAAACACAGATTCGTCTGATAAATGACGCAGTTATGCGTGGACGCCGAGTGGGATGCCCCAGGTCCGCAACGGGCGTTTGTGTACAGTGCAAACGTTAAATGTCCTTCTCTCCAGTCTGCACAATACGCAGCGTAAAGATTCGAAGCATGTGTATGTCGCACAGCGTACACTGATGGTCATTCCGAGTTGATCGCTCACTAGCAGTTTTTAGCAGCCGTGCAAACGCTATTCCGCCGCCCTCTGGGAGTGTATTTTAGTTTAGCAGAAGTGCGAACGAAAGGATCGCAGAGCGGCGGCAACATTTTTTTGTGCAGTTTTAGAGTAGCTCAAAACCTACTCAGCACTTGCGATCACTTCAGACTGTTCAGTTCCTGTTTTAACGTCACAAACACGCCCTGCGTTCTCCCAGCCACGCCTGCGTTTTTACGAACACTCCCTGAAAACGGTCAGTTGCCACCCAGAAACGCCCTCTTCATGTCAATCACTCTGCGGCAGCCAGTGCGACTGAAAAGCATTGCTAGACTCTGAATGAAACTACATCATTAGTTGTAATAGTACGTCGCATGTGCGCATTGCGCCACATACGCAGAAGTGTCTTTTTTAGCCTCATCACTGCAGCTAGTGAAAACTCGGAATGACCACCACTGTCTTTCCCAATGGGCATACCTCATAGAAGCTAATACGTATCCTACGGCAAAGAATACTCCTACGTCCAGACGTACAGGAGGCTCTGGGTGTGGGAATACGGAGTGCTTGGGCTGGATCTAGCGATGCAGACGTACCAGTAGCATGCTTACATACTGTATGTAGCTCACGCTCACGTCTCTCCTGCTGTACGTTATTGGCCAATGGCTGTCATTAGGCTTTCAGCAATTTGTCCTGAAATACTGTTGCTTACATGGCGGTGTTTGCATAATCTGACTGGCTGGATACATCTGCATTGTTCATCATTAAGGTGTTTTGCCTCTTACTAGCTACCGGCTGCTCCTGGTGAGGGGAGACTGGGATTAGTATTTGCTGAGGCTGCCTGGATAATTTGTCATTTAATGGATCATATTTATAATCCATTAAATGACGAATTATCCAGGCTGCCTCAGCAGATACTAATCCCATTATTATGGATTATTAATATGCCAAGGAGATCTTATTCAGGCTGTTATCGGAGACGGATCCTTCAGGCTTGTAGTCAACAGATTGGGTTTGTTTTGTCGACATTCGTATTATCAACATGTCATCGGGACCCTAAACTGTGTGTACAGGCGGTGTGGCAATCACTTACCTGGTAGTGACTTCGGCCCCTTAGTTCCCAATTTAACCCTCCTCTTCCATAGCCTAACCCTAACCACCCCTCAGTGAGTAATGCTAACCCCTAACTCTCCTTGTTCCCAACCCTAACCGTCCGCTCACACAGCCCAACTCTAATCCTCTCCTCCCACAGCCTAACCCTCCCTTCCCTCCAGCAGCATGTCTCTTCTCCTGCAGTCCAATCCTCCTGCAGCCTAACCCTAACCCTCCCTTCCCTCCAGCAGCATGTCTCTTCGGGTCTGGGACTGAGGGTCGACAGCACAAAGGTCGACGCCAATTGGGCGACACACCTTAGGTCGACGTGGACAAAAGGTCGACAGGAACATGGTCGACATGGAAAAAGGTCGACATGAGTTTTTTTTGTGTTTTTTTGGTGTCGTTTTCTTCGTAGAGTGACCGGGAACCCCAATTAGTGCACCGCGTTCGCTCGCCATGCTTCGGGCATGGTGCCTTCGCTCTGCTACCGCTTTGCTCGGCACACTTTACCGTTCCAATCGTAGTCCACGTGGATCGTTAAGTATGAAAAGGTTCAAAAAAAAGAAAAAAATCGTGAAAAACTCATGTCGACCTTTTTCCATGTCGACCTTGTTCCTGTCGACATTTTGTCCATGTCGACATAAGGTGTGTCGACCAATTGGCGTCGACCTAAGGTGTGTCGACCTTTGTGCTGTCGACCTGGAGTCCGGATACCGTCTCTTCTCTTGCAGGCTAATCCTCCTGCAGCCTAACCCTAACCCTCCTGGCTCCTGCAGCCTAACCTTAACACTTTCCTCTTGCATCCTAACCCTAACCTTCTCCTCCTGCAACCTAACCCTCCTGCACCCATTCCGCTTGCAGCCTAACCCTAATCCTCCCCTCCTGCAGCTAACCTTCTCCTACTGCAGCTAACCTTCTCCTCCTGCAGTCTAACCCTAACTCTCTCCTCCTCTAGAATGTCAACATGTTCAATGTCGACATTATGATTGTTGACATTATAAATGTCAACGTTGTAACTGCAGCCCACTGTTAACGCGTCTTCGGGGTAGATTTACTAAAGTTCCTAAAATGAAAATAGCAGGTGTTGCCCATAGCAACCAGAGTTTAGCTATCATTTCTCTATTACAGTCTCAAAAATGATTGAATCTGCTTTGGGCAATACCTCCACTTGTCTGTTTTAGAAGTTATAGTAAATCTACCCCCTGGTGTATGTGATCTTTCGCTAGAGCTAACAGGTGCACCGCTGCCCTTACTCCAGTAGGGGGCGGGGCAGCATAGACATTAAATTACTTTCATGGTAAATAGGTTTTGAATGGACTCGGCCCTGCAGCGTGAAAGCTCACTTATGTAATGGGCCGTGAAAGCTTCTTTAGCCAGAGTCAATCAGACACTGTTATCCCTCTCTCTTCTCCAGGTCCACCAACGAAAGACAGAGATTCTATCCGGTGGAGGTAAAGGCTTACGTAGCGGAGAGGCGGTGTAGCTCTGCACCTGTATATCGCCGAGTGTGGAACTGATTGGCGCAGCACCGAGCCCCTCGCGATCCGTAGGAATGAGGCGATGATTAATATCACTGTGTCACGACCTTTCCAGCCTCCCTCCGTGTATTGGCGCTTGGGCTATTTTCTTAAATACGTAATTGATGTTGCTTTCAGAGTCTCCTTTTCCCCGCCAGTTGTGCGCCTGTAGCCAGCGGGGTAACAGCTCTGCGTTTCTTGGACGCACTGTTATGTGGAATTCGTTGGGAGTCATTAAATAAGGATTAGGCCTTTCAGTGCGGAGACACCAGGTTACAATAACAGCTCCTAGCTGTGAGATCATTCCAGTTACTGAATGAAAATGCCGCTACTCCCCGGCCATAGGCTGTATCCCCTAAAATACACAATTCACCCCCTCCCCCCCACCCTAGCTGCAGAATCGTCATTTATCTTGTACAAGTACTTAACAACCTGACACGTTTTCCTACAGCCAAATGCCTTCTACCAGATATACTTTTCCTGGGATTAGGTGAGAATGAATGTTCTCCTGTCTATGGAAGCTAGTCAGCGATGAATATCGGAATTGTTTTTAGTATAAATAGTACATAACGTTATTTTGGTGGTCCCTTGTATAACTTGCGTTAAAAACATCACCGCATAAAAGTAAATATAAAAAGTTATATAAATATGTCCTAGCTTTGATATCTGTTCATTAATGTGTCCCATGGCTCTTACAATGTTACGTCTGTGGGATTAAGGGGTAACGGCTTCTGCAATGTAACAAAAAGGAAAATGACGTTGCCTCCAGGGTGAGCGCCAGGGTCACCTTCCGCCATCACAGAGGCCATGCTTAGAGGACGTTTAGAAGGAGACACTGCATCTGCCATAGGCTGGTGCACCAATGCTGAAGTGTTCAGAACCACCGGCGGGGTTGCAGTTACGACAGGCGGCATGGAATGCGGGTGTCTCAGAGCGCGCACAGTCCCGCACACGCTAGTACACAAGGGTAAGGACGCATACTAGCGCCTAATTCAGACCTGATCGCAGCAAATCCACAACTGTACGTTATACAGAAGATATAAGAGAATGAACATTTTGGAATAGCCACAGCAACCTCCAGACCCCAACCCTACTAATATGTGAGGTGGGACCTTAGCCCAAGAACCTCACACCTCACAGGACAGAGGCAGCGCTGTAAGGACATGAACAGTTACTGTGTAATACTGTGTATAACATGAATGTCTGCGGGAAGGTGCCAGAGGAATAAAGAGCTCAGCGCTTGTCAGCAAATGTCCTCTTATAAACCTGTCATTTATGAGTGAGAGCAGATAACTTGTATATTACATTTTATGGCTCATTTACAGGATTTCTGTGTCACAAAATGTGAGACTCCGATCACACAATCTTTTCAAAGCTTCCAGAAACGTAATGTTTGGTCTTTGCCGTCAGTGTTGTTCTGGACAGATTACAAGCTTTGGTGCCGTTCTCCTGTCTCCCGGGATAGTGGCCAACCCTCCCCTATCCTGCCCACGTCCCCTATTCTGCCCATATCCCTATCCTGCCCACATCCGCTATGAAAGATAGCACAAATGAGAGAATGAATACGATTTATGGCGCCACACCCCTGCCCATCCTACCTGGACCTTCCCAGAATGCCTGGAGGCCAAGTGGAAATGTATGCACTCATCTCCTGATATACTCTGTGCTGCTGGGGACCCTGCTCCTCCCACTATATAACTGTCAGTCTGTGACTTCCTGCTGTCCCCATTCCCCTCCTCACATCATGTCACTGCCCCTGTCACATGCAGCCCTGTCCTCACTGACACATCACTCATCTCCTGATATACTCTGTGCTGCTGGGGACCCTGCTCCTCCCACTATATAACTCTCAGTCTGTGGCTTCCTGCTGCCTCCATTCCCCTCCTCACATCATGTCACTGCCCCTGCCACATGCAGCCCTGTCCTCACTGACACATCACTCATCTCCTGATATACTCTGTGCTGCTGGGGACCCTGCTCCTCCCACTATATAACTCTCAGTCTGTGGCTTCCTGCTGCCTCCATTCCCCTTCTCACTGTTACGCACACCAGTGCTAACAGGAGTATACCGGTGTATGAACAGAGAGGGAAGCGAAGCAAACGAACTCACAGACAGTATAACATAACATACACAGGAGGTGATGGAATAACTAATAAACACAAAGTGAACGGAGAAGCCCAAAGGCTCAGGAATTGGGTGTCTCCCTAGTGTCAGGAATGCTCAGATGGAATAGAGCGGACAATGAAGCGATGTGTAGTGATTTAACATGTGGAGCACCTGAAATGATGTTGCTAAGAGCAACAGAAAAAACCCCAAAGGGTTACCAACGGGTGTGGGAATAAACTCCTTGGTCAGAGATAGAAATATAGACACAAGGAGAGTATCCACAATCCTAACCCCCACTTGCAGGGCACAGGTTCAGCTTACTGCCACTAAACTGACACCTGGACGCCCTGCACAGTGAGGAAGGATTAAGCAAGCAGGTCTGAGAGTACAGCCGCAAACCTGCTGGGTTCACAGAATAGCAAAAGAACCCCAGCAGGTCAAACACTGACTCCAGTCTTACTGCTAGGTCCGGATTGGCAGAATGAAGTACCGAATCCCAAGGCCTATTCGCAGTAAGCAACAAGTAAATACAAAGTCACAGAGTACTAGCTAACTCTCTGGAACTGACTAACAAACAAAGATTCAGCAGCATTTGCCTAGCCTGAGAGGATGGTTTATATAGCAGGTGCTGTCCACGCCCCACTCAGACCTCACAGACTGTGAGCACAAAACCAGCGCCGGATTCCCTGCCGTGCACAGAGCCTGTAACCACTACACAGTAAAAACCCGGACCGGAGTATCAGCTGCGCTCAGGTTACTTCGCTAACACTTGCCTCCCGGTTGCCATGGCGACGTGGCAGCACAGAGCAGGAGATCCTAACAGTACCCCCCCTCTGACGAGGGGTCAAAGAACCCTACCTCCGGGTTTATCGGGGAACTGCGAGAAGAAAGAGCGTATCAGTCTGGGGGCATGAAGATCACAACTGCGCACCCACGACCGCTCCTCCGGGCCATACCCCTTCCAGTGCACCAAAAATGACAGCCGACCCGAACCATCTTGGAGTCAAGAACC
The DNA here is from genome assembly GCF_028390025.1 of Pseudophryne corroboree. NCBI lineage: Eukaryota > Metazoa > Chordata > Amphibia > Anura > Myobatrachidae > Pseudophryne > Pseudophryne corroboree. Next base: position 373,703,097 of record NC_086453.1, read on the forward strand.
CTTTCAACCACAAACTCCCTCTGACCCCGTATCAGAAGAGGAGAAGGTCTTCCACTGGTAGAAGGATTACTAACCGCCAGTTTTAAAAGGGAACAATGAAATGTTTTATTGATACCCAATGAACGGGGCAGATCTAACTGAAATGCCACCGGATTGATAACCCTGGTGATCTTATAAGGGCCGATGAACCGGGGGCCAAACTTATGAGATGGCTGTCTCAACTTTAAATTCTTGGTGGACAACCAGACGAAGTCTCCTAATTTGAAGCTGCAGGGTCTTCTCCGCTTATCAAAAACCCTTTTGGTCACTAATGACACAGGCACAAGGGCTTTCTTCACTTTCCTCCAAATACCCCTAAGGACCGAAACAACAGAGGAACCACCAGAGGTGGAATCCAGGGGGTCAAAAGAATTGGCCTTAGGATGATGCCCATACACACAAAGGAAGGGAGAGATCCCTGTAGCAGAGTGAGCCGCGTTGTTGTTATAGGCAAACTCCGCCATGGACAGATGAGCAACCCAGTCAGTATGACACTTGGAGACATAACAACTGAGGAACTGCTCCAAGGACTGGTTCACCCTCTCAGTCTGCACATTAGACTGTGGATGGTAGCCTGACGACAAGCTCACAGAAATCTGGAGATCAGAACAAAATGCCCTCCAGAATTTGGCCACAAACTGGGATCCACGGTCAGAGACCACATCAAGTGGCAACCCGTGGAGGCGCACAACATGCTGCATAAATAACTCAGACAGGCGTCTGGCCGATGGCAACCCAACCAGTGGAACGAAATGCGCCATCTTCGAAAACCTGTCAACGACAACCCAAATGGCTGTCATCCCCGAGGATTTGGGCAAGTCCACCACAAAATCCATGGAAATGTGGGTCCATGGCTTAGACGGAATAGAGAGTAGATGTAATGGGCCGACAGGAACCCCTCTAGGAGTTTTATTTCGGGCACAAACGTCACATGCCCGAACCCACTGATCCACATCCCTAGCCACCGAGGGCCACCACACCGCCCTAGACAGCAACTCCCGAGTTCTGGCAATACCCGGATGCCCTGCCGACCTCTTGGCATGGAATTCCATTAATTCGCTGTCTTAACCTAGGAGGCACAAACAAGAGACCTACCGGAAGGTCTGGAGGAGCCTGCTCCTGTGCTCTAAAGGACTAATGATAAGAGGTCCTGGGTAATGCCCACTTTAATACATGATGGGGACACAATGGGCAATGGCTCCTCGGTGGTCTCTTGAACTGGAACAAAACTCCGCGAGAGCGCATCAGCCTTGATGTTTTTTGACCCAGGGCGATATGTTATCAAAAAATTAAAGCGAGCATAAAACAAAGCCCATCGTGCCTGCCTGGCATTGACCTGCTTCGTTGACTCTCAGAGCCGGATTAAGGGGGGGTCCCGGGGATACGTACCCCGGGCCCCCCTTTCCAAAAGGGCCCCCTGCCACACCACAGATCAGATCTTTCTTCAATCCGATCTGCGGTGCAGCGCTCACGAGCCCCGGCTCCCCGCTGCCCTGTCCCTCCTCCTCCTTCAGTACAGCGTGCGGCGCACCAATGACGGAGCCGCATGCTTGCTGAGCCGGACAGCAATTGGACAACTGAGCCGTCGCTCAGCTGCGCTGACTACAGCTCTAAGAAGAGTGCTCTAACAGCTGTAGTCAGGGCAGCTGAGCGACGGCTCAGCTGTCCAATTGCTGTCCGGCTCAGCAAGCCTGCGGCTCAGTCATTGGCGCGCCGCACGCTGAACTGAAGGAGGAGGGATTCTTAGATAAATATATATATCCCATCTGGATACTTGCGTTATATGGTTCGAGACGCCTGGCTCAGCTTCGACGTTCCGCTACAGGTAGCAATTCCTGTGCTTGCATATGTTTTCCTGAATTATATGACTTGCATACACATTCACTTATAAGGGCAGATTCAATTAGCCACCATCTTGCATTGCACTTTTTTTTTTTTAATGAAATATGGTAGGCAGAGTGTTGGCTGATCTACAGGCTGCGTGCAGGATCTGCCTTTCGGAGTTAACATGCATAAACCACCAGGACCTCTTCTCCATTTAGGATTAGTAGTTTTGTCACAAAGGAACTTGCATAAATCGCAAGTTAAGATGCATATTTTAAGAAAAAGGTATATAAAATTGAAGCTTAAGCATAACGATGTCTGACGCCACAGTATTGGATACACTGTGCGCCACATGTTACAGGATTTTTGTAATATGCAAGTTCCCTCAAAAAATGTTGGGTTCTCTATTTGAAATATTCAAGGAAATAGTACTTTCAATTGTGCAAAATTCGCACAAATATTTGCATAAAAGAAGCATAACACTAGCAAAAAAGTAGCATAATATTAGTGGAAAAGTAGCAAAGAGCATGCAGACCAGGGCCGGATTAACACATACTATATATATATATATATATATATATATATATATATATATATATATATAAAAGAATCCCTCCTCCTTCAGTGGACTAAAAAACTAATAAAAAATAAATATATATATATATATATATATATATATATATATATATATTATTTATTTTTTTATATTTTTTTATTAGTTGTTTAGTCCATGGGGGCCCCCTGCACTTTAGTACCCCAGGCCTCCCGGGGCCTTAATCCGGCTCTGCTGACTCTAAATATGCCAGATTCTTATGGTCGTGAGAATTGAGACCACAAACTTAGCCCCCTCAAGCCAGTGTCTCCACTCCCCGAGTGCATCCTTTATAGCCAACAATTCCCGGTTACCCACATCATAATTCATCTCGGCAGACGAAAATTTACGGGAAAAGTAAGCACAGGGATGAAGGCGATTATCAGACACCCCCATCTGAGAGAGCACTGCCCCAATACCTATCTCAGAGGCATCCACTTCTACCACAAAAGGACGCTCTGGATCTGGGTGTCGCAGCACCTTTGCCGAGACAAATGCCCTTTTGAGACGGGCAAAGGCCGCTTTGGCCTCACAAGACCAGGGAGCAACATCCGCCCCTTTCTTAGTGAGTGCCACCAAGGGGGCCACTATAGACGAAAATCCAGCGATAAACCGTCTATAAAAATTCGCAAAGCCCAGAAAACGCTGAAGCGCCTTCAAACTAGTGGGCTGCACCCAATCCAGGACTGCCTGTACCTTAGAACCCTCCATTTGGAAACCTTCTGAGGAGATAATATACCCTAGAAATGCGATTTGCTGGACTTCAAACTCTCACTTCTCCAGCTTCGCCCCAAGCTGGTGGTCTCTGAGTTTCTGGGGGACTAAGCGTACATGCTTTCGATGTTCCTCCAGGGAATGAGAGAAGATTAGGATGTCATCTAGATAAACAACTAAGAATCTATCCAAATATTCCCTGAGCACATCGTTCATGACTTCCTGGAAGACTGCCGGGGCATTAGAGAGCCCAAAAGACATCACCAAATATTCATAATGCCCTGAGTGGGTATTAAAGGCAGTCTTCCATTCATCCCCCTCTCTTATTCGGATTAGATTGTAAGCACCGCGTAGGTCAATCTTAGAAAAAATGGTGGCAGTACGAAGCTGGTCAAACAAAACCGAAATGAGAGGCTGTGGGTACGAGTTTTTAATCGTGATACGGTTCAATTCCCTGAAGTCGATGCAGGGTCACAACGAACCGTCCTTTTTACCCACGAAAAAGAACCCCGACCCAACTGGGGACTGTGAGGGTCTGATAAATCCCTTAGCCAAGTTCTCCTGAATGTACTCTGCCATAGCCTGAGTCTCAGGACGTGACAGGGAGTACAACCTGCTCTTGGGAAGCTTAGCATCCGGCAACAAATCAATGGCACAGTCATAGGGGCGATGGGGAGGTAGTACCTCCGCAACTTTTTTGGAGAACACATCCGCAAAATCTGCATAACATCCTGGCAAACCTGGCAAACTTAGCTGCGAGAGCCTGACTGGAAGGCTCAAGCAACTCCTGAAACAATCACTACCCCAACTAAGAATCTCCCCAGAGACCCAGTCAAATTGAGGGTTATGGGCCCTTAACCAGGGTAACCCCAAAACCAATGGGGCAAAAGAACAGACAGTCACATAAAAAGACAATTTTTCAGAGTGTGTGGCTCCAATAAACAAAGGAATTTGGCTGGTGCAGGAGGTAATTTTACCCTGGGACAATGGTTCCCCGTTTAACCCACAGATCTCAATCTCTGATGCCAAAGGTACTGAGGGAACAGAGTGTTCCAGGGCGAATTGACGGTTCATGAAAACCCCATCGGCCCCACTGTCAACAAAGGCCTCAGTCTTGACAGTTTGACCGAGGATCTCCAAAGTCACCGGAATGAGAAAAGTATTTTTAGGAAATTCTGACTTCTGGCCTGACAGGATATTTCCCATCACCCTCAGGCCCTGAAGTTTTCCGTTTTTTTCTGGGCATGATACTACAACATGACCTTTATTCCCACAGTACAAACACAAACCCTGCTGTCTCCTCCGCGTCTTCTCACGCGAGGAGAGGCGGGTAGCCCCAATCTGCATAGGCTCCTCGGAATATTCCTCAGAGTCTGAGGTTCCCTTGGGAAAAAAGGAAACTGCGGTCTCCCTTTCAAGCCTACGCTCTCAGCCGTCTATCCACCCGGATGGATAACTGCATGAGCTGATCTAAGCTATCAGGCGAGGGATATTGTACCAGTTGGTCCTTTATCTGGTCAGAAAGGCCCCTTCGGTACTGGTTTCTCAGGGCTGGGTCATTCCACTGGGTATCATGAGCCAACCTCCAAAACTCCGTACTATAAACCTCAGCTGGCCGTCGCCCTAGCTTAAGAACCGTAATCTGAGCCTCGGCTGAAGCCATCTTGTCAGGGTCATCATACAAAATGCCCAGTGCCGTAAAAAAAGCATCAACACTTTTAAGCGACGGACAGTCAGGCTGTAACCCATATGCCCAGACCTGTGGGTCTCCTTGTAGCAAGGAAATCACCATGCCCACCCGCTGAATCTCCGACCCAGAAGACTGGGGCCTAAGCCTGAAATATAGCTTACAGCTCTCCTTGAAACAAAAGAACTGCGAGCGATCTCCAGAAAAACGATCCGTGAGATTTACTTTCGGCTCCTTAACCCCTGAACTTGCCGCTGCTGCTGCGGGAGCTCCGCTAGCGGCCTGCGGGGTGTTCATTTTAATGGACATCTCATTAAATTGTCGAGTCAGGACCTGCACCTGATCGACCACCTGTTGCAAAGTATTTTGAGGGGTATGCTCCATATTCCCACAAAATTTCAACAGGAGTAGCGCTGCTGAATATGTTACGCACACCAGTGCTAACAGGAGTATACCGGTGTATGAACAGAGAGGGAAGCTAAGCAAATGAACTCACAGACAGTATAACATAACATACACAGGAGGTGATGGAATAACTAATAAACACAAAGTGAACGGAGAAGCCCAAAGGCTCAGGAATTGGGTGTCTCCCTAGTGTCAGGAATGCTCAGATGGAATAGAGCGGACAATGAAGCGATGTGTAGTGATTTAACATGTGGAGCACCTGAAATTATGTTGCTAAGAGCAACAGAAAAAACCCCAAAGGGTTACCAACGGGTGTGGGAATAAACTCCTTGGTCAGAGATAGAAATATAGACACAAGGAGAGTATCCACAATCCTAACCCTCACTTGCAGGGCACAGGTTCAGCTTACTGCCACTAAACTGACACCTGGACGCCCTGCACAGTGAGGGAGGATTAAGCAAGCAGGTCTGAGAGTACAGCCGCAAACCTGCTGGGTTCACAGAATAGCAAAAGAACCCCAGCAGGTCAAACAACTGACTCCAGTCTTACTGCCAGGTCCGGATTGGCAGAATGAAGTACCGAATCCCAAGGCCTATTCGCAGTAAGCAACAAGTAAATACAAAGTCACACAGTACTAGCTAACTCTCTGGAACTGACTAACAAACAAAGATTCAGCAGCATTTGCCTAGCCTGAGAGGATGGTTTATATAGCAGGTGCTGTCCACGCGCCACTCAGACCTCACAGACTGTGAGCACAAAACCAGCGCCGGATTCCCTGCCGTGCACAGAGCCTGTAACCACTACACAGTAAAAACCTGGACCGGAGTATCAGCTGCGCTCAGGTTACTTCGCTAACACTTGCCTCCCGGTTGCCATGGCGACGTGGCAGCACAGAGCAGGAGATCCTAACACTCACATCATGTCACTGCCCCTGTCACATGCAGCCCTGTCCTCACTGACACATCACTCCTCTCCTGATATACTCTGTGCTGCTGGAGACCCTGCTCCTCCCACTATATAACTCTCAGGCTGTGACTTCCTGCTGCCTCCATTCCCCTCCTCACATCATGTCACTGCCCCTGTCACATGCAGCCCTGTCCTCACTGACACACAACTCACCTCCTGATATACTCTGTGCTGCTGGGGACACCGCTCCTTCCACTATATAACTCTGTCTGTGGCTCCCTGCTGCCTCCATTCCCCTCCTCACATCATGTCACTGCCCCTGTCACATGCAGCCCTGTCCTCACTGACACACAACTCACCTCCTGATATACTCTGTGCTGCTGGGGACCCTGCTCCTCCCACTATATAACTCTCAGTCTGTGGCTTCCTGCTGCCTCCATTCTCCTCCTCACATCGTGTCACATGCACCCTGTCCACACTAGTGGACAGATCCCTGCACTAAACAGAGAGAGATCCTAAACAAGCATTATGTAACGGTTAGTCAGATGTTATATCTTTGCACTATACCTGGGTGCTGATTGCATCATATTAGACGTGTCAGCACCATGTTCTGGGTAATGTGGGCACCTCACAATACCCAATTACTTACATACTGTAAGTATGCATCACTTACCTGCCGGGAGTCAGAGTGAGTGCGCAGGAAGAAGCCACACGCAGCGCTATAACAGGAGACATTGTAACACAGCCTCAGGCCTGGTACAGAACGTCACTGTCCCTCCTCCCTAATTAATAATTCATTGTATAATTGAACTTTACTTAACGCCTCTCAACTCTGCTGAAGCTAGTGCTCTAGTAGAGATCAATACTCTGCTGTTCCTTGAATTTAGCGCCGAGTATCAGACTTACCGCATGTGTCACATGACTGGAACACAGTAATAATCAGAGAAGGGGATAATAAATGACTTCACCTCTTTTCGCAAATCAGGTCACCTCCCAGTCTCCGCCCATTAATTGTAGACGCTGTGTCAACTAATAGAGATTTTGAACACAATTGAGCATGCCATCGCACGCTGTCATGCAGTAAGGATTTATTCGGGCGCAAGTTATCGCTAAGACAATTCTAAAATGGACATACGCTTGCGGGCAGGGCCCTCCTACCTCTATGACTGTTTGTTATTACCCAATTTTGTTATATCATTATCTCCAATTGTAAAGCGCAACGGAATTTGCTGCGCTGTATAAGAAACTGTTAATAAATAAATGATACAGTATCAAGTGTCTCTAGGAGGAACTTTCCGCATCACGGCCCTCATTCCGAGTTGTTCGCTCGCAAGCTGCTTTTAGCAGCATTGCACACGCTAAGCCGCCGCCTACTGGGAGTGAATCTTAGCATAGTAAAATTGCGAACGAAAGATTAGCAGAATTGCGAATAGAAATTTCTTAGCAGTTTCTGAGTAGCTCCAGACTTACTCCTACACTGCGATCAGTTCAGTCAGTTTCGTTCCTGGTTTGACGTCACAAACACACCCAGCGTTCGCCCAGACACTCCTCCGTTTCTCCAGCCACTCCCACGTTTTTCCCAGAAACGGCAGCGTTTTTTCACACACACCCATAAAACGGCCAGTTTCCGCCCAGAAACACCCACTTCCTGTCAATCACATTACGATCACCAAAACGAAGAAAAAACCTCGTAATGCCGTGAGTAAAATACCTAACTGCATAGCAAATTTACTTGGCGCAGTCGCAGTGCGAACATTGCGCATGCGCAATTAGCGGAAAATCGCTGCAATGCGAAGAAAATTACAGAGCGAACAACTCGGAATGACCACCCACATTGCTTATAGGGATTCCCAGGGAGATTTCCACGATTGATACATAACAGCAGAGACAATTATCTTCTCCCCAAATAACATGGGAGGGGAAACGGCTCTCTCCAAAGACTATATAACAATAGCATGTACTTCTAGGGGGCAGACAGCTTTCATTACAAGAATAATACATCAATCCTCCACAAAGCTACAGGGAAATCACACACTTAGGGGGTCATTCCGAGTTGTTCGCTCGTTATTTTTTTCTCGCAATGGAGCGATTAGTCGCTAATGCGCATGCGCAATGTCCGCAGTGCGACTGCGCCAAGTAAATTTGCTATGCAGTTAGGAATTTTACTCACGGCATTACGAGGTTTTTTCTTCGTTCTGGTGATCGTAGTGTGATTGACAGGAAGTGGGTGTTTCTGGGTGGAAACTGGCCGTTTTATGGGTGTGTGTGAAAAAACGCTACCGTTTCTGGGAAAAACGCGGGAGTGGCTGGAGAAACGGAGGAGTGTCTGGGCGAACGCTGGGTGTGTTTGTGACGTCAAACCAGGAACGACAAGCACTGAACTGATCGCACTGGAAGAGTAAGTCTCGAGCTACTCAGAAACTGCACAGAGATGTCTTTTCGCAATATTACTATGCTAAGATACACTCCCAGTAGGCGGCGGCTTAGCGCGTGCAAAGCTGCTAAAAGCAGCTTGCGAGCGAACAACTCGGAATGACCCCCTTAATTCGGGAGTGTAGATATTGAAAGTAATTCAACTACAATATATCTATGGGAAATCACTGAGTGTCCTATTACAATTGTGGGTCTGAACACAACACATCCTAATACATTACTAAATACAAATATAAAAAAACACCTAATTGCACACTGTCAAAGTCAGAAAAATATCTCTATGCACACTACCATATTTGCACCTCATACAGGTCCGTGCTGCGCATGCGTACACTCTCCCGTGCGTGCGCATACTCGCTGTCGCGGGCACCCGCAGGCGCACGATGTGCGCATTTACGGTAGAGTTTATGTGATCGTAGCGTGCGACTCAATCGTTACATATTTTCACTATATAATGTATTTTGTAGATTATGGTCCCTTTGATAGATTCTGAAAGTTTAGTTAATGTAGCATGTTCATGGACAGAGAGATCCCTCTTTGTATTGTACGAAGGGTCTAACAGGGGTCATACAGTGATGTTTAGTATCCATCGGAAGAGTATTTAATTAGCAATATTCCGGTGTTGGTTTGGAGCGGATTAATCGCTCGTGCGAATAGTTATGGACATAAGAAGTTTATGTCCATTTACTATTATTTGCACTTATCCATGCGGCGGGAAACCCAGTTTCCCACCCACCTGAGCAGTTGGAAATTGTCACAGCCCACCTGTATGAATCAACCTATGACCTTTTGTTATAATGCGAGGAGGAATTCCTGTGTCCAATGAACAATGAGATTGTAGGGACCATTGAATTGTATTGTGTGTGGGGCATAAATAGACAAGCCGATCACATCCAGCTCTCACTCTTCAACGGTTCTCAGCTTTTAAGTTAATAAGGTTATACTGTGCTGCATTTACACTCTATCACTACACTAAGGTCTTACTGCATAATACACTGTTTATGGTTTAGATATAAAGGTTTAACATTGTGAGCGTCAGCGCCGCTGGTGATCTCCTCGTGGTCCCGAGCGTCCGCTACGCTATAGCGAATCATTACGTTAGTCGGCAGCCAATAGCGTGCCTGCCTGTGATCTCTTGGCCGTGAGCGAACGTGACGCTTGAGCGTCTCGACTACGGCTAAGCGATTGTTACGCAACGTGCGTACCCTTACGGTACTCCATACGTAAATAGCGTACAGTGTTCTTAGACCTCATAAAGGGTTTTATATAAGATAAATATTTAGCTTTATCAATTGGCTGCTCGTCCAGTCCTTCACATATCTCTGCTAGGTAATTTCAGCAGACATTATCCATCAGCAAAGGGCGGGAGATCATATTCTTCGCAATGCTGACGGGATAAGCGTCTGCTTCGCTTAGTAAAGGGTGCTGAAGGAATCCGGGAACCGGAGGTAAGAACAACACGCTAGTGTCTTTTAAAACTGTTTATTTCTGTTTTGTATACACACGCATATATCTGCATTCCTTTTCGTGTATATTCATATCACTCTCCTGTTTGCCATTGTATAATTGATAAACGTGCTAAGAGAGATTTGTCGCTATTTAAATAGTTAAAGTGTAAAAGTTATACACTAAGGGGTAATTTGTAAAACACACGCACAGCTTCGCCTGAGATACAAGGAAAGACCTGTGTGGGGCTTGGTAGATGATTACAGTTAAAAGAATCATCTACATTAATAAACGTGCTAATTGTATTTTGTGGCCAGCGTACACGTGTCTCTAACAAAAGGCTGAGACTCGCGAACACAACCTAAAGGCCGACGCACGCAGCGTATATTACGCAACGGAGCGTCTGGGTACGCCCACCGAAACTCAAATCGCACAATAGCATTGTTTTAGTGGGGGCGGTATAGCATAGCCACGTGATAATAGCACAAATTGATTTCAGTTTTTCCAAAACTTAGTTTAAATACCTTACTTTACTGCAATGCCTCTGGGGACAGCTATCAGACTACGGGAAATGATTTTTCTGATCAGAAAACTATAAGAATGATAGTGGGTTGAAAACGGTATGAGTGTATTGAATCCCGCTTTGTGAACTGAGTGATCTGGGTGATCTTTGGTGGAACGTGATGAGCACGGTCTGAGTGAAAACGTGCAACAGAGTGTGATAAAGTTTTCGTTGTATTACGCTCTGGCTGTTTTGGAGCACAGTAGGGAGACTCCAATGATCCTACCATTTATGGGCAACAAGTGTTTATAAGTGGTACGATTGGACCGCACGGTTGTAGGTGTGACCAATAACGCAACGTGATACGAGGTAAATTGCCCTCATACGTGTTGTGGGAAGCACATGCAAGCGTGATTTGTGTAAAGAAAAAGGAAGGGAATTTTCACTGGTCACAGGAAAATCTCTAGAGATAGGGCCTGCAACGGTTACACGTGTCTGCTAGAAGGCGGACCGGAGATACCCGGAGCAGAAGAAGCTGGTGGAAGAGCTTGGAAAACTCCCACCGTAGACTGTGTTTGGTGCATTTTAGGAAGTTTTTCTGTGTAAGGTCCACAATGGAAGCCAAGTGCACAACACAGGGACGTTCAGCAGTCAGGGTTCAGACTGCAGAGGCTTGCAGACCCCGAGGGTCTGCTCGGTTAGTAATGTGGAGGAGGTATGGTCCCCACACTGAGACCTTTTGTGATGAATGGACACGAATGACTGCGGGGGATAAGGCACCATTTCCCGGGATAGGTAGTTTTGACTTAGAGGTATTGCATAATTTAAGGCAAAGGATCTGTCTCATAAAATCCTGGAAACAACGAGTTAAACATGATGATTGTTTGCAGATATGGCTACAGGAAAGTGACATGCAAAGAAATGTAACTTACATACCTAACTTTCATCTTGAGAGGAGAGACATGGCAATGGAGAGGATTATGGTTGCGGAGAAAGGCACGATGGGGTGCGATAAAAGTGCACTTAGTAACTATATTAAGAATGAATGTAACAAACGTAATAAGGTTTATAAAAATTAAAGTGTTAAATGTACAACTATTAACCCATGCAAGTCGCACAAGAAAGTGAGCCCAGCACAATGTCGGAGCCTTTTCCAGCAGCCATCACACAAGACATCCAGGTGGACGCGACCAAATCGGTAAAGACTGTAATCAAACCCCCTAACGGAGGGTCAGGTGAGGTCGTGTCCACAGGTACGTATGGTATTATACATCACGCACAAACAAATGTACCTCATATCGTGGAATCAATTCAGAATGATGTTACTGGACTTAATCCTGTCAGGGTAATTGCAGTACCAAATGGGAAAACTGACTCTTCAGGAGTCACTCCTGTCAGGAACATCGCCATGTACTGCCCCTTTTCCCGAACAGAATTAAGAACAATTCTGTCTGAATTTCCTGATCCCAGGAAAGACTTAGTTGCTTGTCAAAAATACATTAGAGTGCTAGGAAACACTGCAGAGCCAAATAACAAAGATTGGAGGACAGTTTTGAGGGCATGTTTACCCCCCGATGTTGATTCATTGAAATTTATCGCTGATTGTAAGCTAGATGAGGAAGTACCACTAACAGACAAGTATAACCAAGATAATGTAAAAAGAATCAATCTACAGTTGAAAGAATATTTTCCTGCAGTAGTAAAGTGGAATAAAATCTTTACAATAAAACAAAAAGAAGGTGAATCCGCATCAGAGTATTTTCACCGGGCTCTGCAGGATATGGCTAGGTACACTGGTATAGATGACATTGAAACTAACGTACACCACAGAGAGGTAGCTGTGTCTGTATTAATGGACAGCTTAAAAGACACACTAAAAATTAGGGTACAAACCTCTATACCTCATTGGAGAGGTATCTCGGTGGCTGCATTAAGAGAGTCCGCTATCGAGCATGACCAAAATATCCAAAGAACCAGGGAAGCACAGGGAGAGCGGTTGATGGTACTGAGCATCCAAGCACTAGAGGAGGCATCAAGTCGACCGGAACCCCAGGCCCCTAGCACATGGAGAAAGCCAAGGATTTGTTATCATTGTAGAAGAGAAGGGCATTATGCCAGCAACTGTAATAACCCACATAAAGTCAGACCCCCTAGACCAAGAAATGAGCAAAATTATAACACACACAATTATAATCAGGGATCTTATAGGAAGAATTTTGGGCCACACCCATGATATGTAGTCAGGAAAGGTGATCATTAGGACTGATGGTAAGCCTGAGGTAACGGTTAATAAATTGGGAGGTCATTCACTGAAGACACAGGAATGACAAGGTGAAACGTTGTAAATGTATTTGTGAAAAATGTTTTTTTTCTCTCTCTCTCCCCATCTCTGACGATTATTAGTAAGGACTCAAACATTGCATATCCACTTGGTCTTTGCAGAAGTCTACCAAACCCCAGCATGACCTATCCGCATCAATGTATCCTGGCCAGATACAGACAGTGGAGTAATGCAGGTGCTGGTGGGGAGGGACTGCGCAAGGAAACCATTGGACATGTAGATATGACAGCCTGATGATCTGACAATGTTTAAAAAAAATGTTCGAAAAATGTTTTTTTTCTCTTTTCCTATTGCTGGTTATTGTTGATTTATGTAATATGAATATGATTTATGTAATATGCATATGAATTGTTCTCTCTCTCTTTTGTTTTTTTATTTTCCTCTTCTCACTCATGTTTTCATGGTTTAAAGATGGTATGTCATACATCAGCTAGACAAATGGTAATGCAAGATTTTTGCTCCTTACAGAAAGATCGCTGGTTTGGAAGAAATATTGCATCACCGGAATGTTCGTTTGGAAGACTGAGAGACAGCACCTTTGAGATGACAGCAGAAAAAGAAGAACAACAAGACTAGAGAACTTAATTATCGTAACAAGTTTCTCTCCCCCCTCAAACTGTTTTTCTGTACCCCATTACAAATTTCTTCTTTTCTCCTCCTGTAAGGGACTGTGATATGGATTTTCCTGTTGACCTTGATGTTGACCAGAGCAGTCTGTTTCGGTGAGAGTACCAGTGAGGTCGAGAAAGAAGTTTTGACACCAGAAAGGTTCCAATGACTAAGACGGAGGTGTAAATTTCCTATAGCAACACAAGCACCGAACAAAGGCGAGTACCGGAAACAATCTAACAGCCATGTTATTTGTAAACATTTTTTTTTGGATTGTTAGCTGAAGAAAACTGTATCTGTAGGCTCTGTGACAACGTAGTTGAGGATGGGTGCATTAAGAAATGCCAATCCAGTTTTAATATCCACATGGACCGGCATCCATTGAGTGACTATCACTCCTTAGTGGGTAGTGTGTTAAATCAAACAGATTGTTGGGTATGCTCTCAAGTACCTCAAGGTCATAGCAAATCAGGACTAGTACCATTTCCTTTAACGATAGGGGAGGTACTTGAGCTAAAGGGTGGGAGACCGGTGGACAGGAGGTTTAATATCTCCAGTCCTCCTAGTTTGAAGCTCCACCAATATCATGTGGATAGATCCCTAATATGTTTTAACATTACCAATCCCCGAAAGCCGGGAAGTTGGGAAGTGTCATGGAGCAACCAAACCATGACCTTTTCATATAGAGCAGATAGAATGCCTACAGATACAGAGCTTATACGCCACATAGCCAGTAGAGGAAAATCTTTCCGGTATAGGTATACCCTAGGAAATAGGATTACGAGAGTTGGAGCGGTATCACCAGGATACTGTGCACATATCGTACAAACTGATAGGTGTACTAAACAGATGGGAGAATTAGGGTTAGGAGATTTCACATGGAAGATGTGTAATATGGTTATGTCCTACTCCGTCCCATATGTTCTCCCCGATGATGCATATTTCATATGCGGGAGGAAGGCGTATAAGTGGCTTGCCCCAAACTCTGAAGGATTGTGTTATATTGGAAAAGTACTGCCTGAGGTAATGACTGTATCACATGCCAAAATGAAAGATATACACCGTGTTGCCCAAGCTCCTTATACTCACACCCATTACGAGCACATAGTTAAACGGCACCTGATAGAAAGAACAGAGCATCCGGCCTCTGACCTGATCCATGAATCCACCGGGATTCAGTTTCTAATCGCGTTAGATTTCACTCGCACCGCCAGAGGAGTGTTGAATTATAAATACATATCCGCACTTGCAAATTTGTTAGATAATATCACTGAAATGTATGATGACACGTTTAGGTATACTGGAAGAGAACTTCAAGCTTATAAAACAGAACTGGTACAGCATAGAATGGTTCTTAATTACCTCACAGTAGTGACAGGCGGATATTGTGTCACACTGGCAACACAATACGGCGTGAAATGTTGCACATATATTACAAATAGCACCGAGGACCCGGTCGAGGTCATAGACCAAAAGATGGACGATATTCTCCAACTGAAGTGGGAATTTCGCAGGAGACACAATCTCACTCTTGCTGCTGTAGGTAATGAGCTGACTGGTTGGGTGTCATGGTTGAACCCGCGAAATTGGTTCTCTGGTTTAGGAGAATGGGCTCAAGGAGTCATAATGGATGTTGGGAAGTTTCTCCTATGTATCTTAGGTGTTGTTATATCGATTGGTTTGATATTTAGATGCGGTCAGGCTTTAATGAAGTGCAAAAGTAGTACAAGGGTAATGAGTCTGAGGAGTGAGGAAACTGTAATTCCAATGGATTTGATTTATGACCCGACGGTAGAAACAATGATGTAATGAAAATGCGATTATACGGTCCGTTTCTTTCACCTGTTTTTCCGTTTTCCTCCAAGGTAAAAAGACCCACTTGGACGAGGAATTTGATGAGCCGATATACAGACAACAGATGGATTAAAGAAGAAGTTTTGACAACCTTATACACAGATTTTTGATGAACTATGCCATAGATCCCCAGTTTCCCTAGAAATTTTAAAATTACGCTAGCCCAACACTTTTGTAAATCTATGGACATTGACAAAGTTTTTGCTCGCACCTTATGGGCAAAAGCACAAAGAAGACTGCAATCAACAGACACCGAACAAGACCTCAACCGACAAATGTACATTAACCTGACATAGAATACCACTGCATTTACCGTAATTATGTCTTTTCTTCATCTCTACAACCTTCAGGTAATTACACACATAGTCGATAGGGAATACAGGCACAGATATCAGCAATCACATATTCCCCCATTCATGTATCGTCAACTAAAATGTGCTCCCCATTTTGTTACAACCACAGCCGAAAAGAGCTCGGTAAAGTTTGACAGCCCATCCACAGACCCGTACCACGGGATAAGAAGGAATTCAAATGTATACTTCGCAATACCTCGAAGCTTGATGTACAACACGTACGGCACGATGATAAACGACCCCCCCAAACATGAATTCATACACACATGCTTCCGCTATCTCACTAGGTCATACCCTCTTCACACCTTCTCCTCTCTCCTCCCTTACCCAACCATGGAAATGTATTAACCCCTGACATATATTTTTCTCTTTTTGAAATGTTTTAGAAGGTGGCAGTTATTGTTGACTGCCAAAGGGTGGACTGTCAAAGTCAGAAAAATATCTCTATGCACACTACCATATTTGCACCTCATACAGGTCCGTGCTGCGCATGCGTACACTCTCCCGTGCGTGCGCATACTCGCTGTCGCGTGCACCCGCAGGCGCACGATGTGCGCATTTACGGTAGAGTTTATGTGATCGTAGCGTGCGACTCAATCGTTACATATTTTCACTATATAATGTATTTTGTAGATCATGGTCCCTTTGATAGATTCTGAAAGTTTAGTTAATGTAGCATGTTCCTGGACAGAGAGATCCCTCTTTGTATTGTACGAAGAGTCCAACAGGGGTCATACAGTGATGTTTAGTATCCATCGGAAGAGTATTTAATTAGCAATATTCCGGTGTTGGTTTGGAGCGGATTAATCGCTTGTGCGAATAGTTATGGACATAAGAAGTTTATGTCCATTTACTATTATTTGCACTTACTTATCCATGCGGCGGGAAACCTAGTTTCCCACCCACCTGAGCAGTTGGAAATTGTCACAGCCCACCTGTATGAATCAACCTATGACCTTTTGTTATAATGCGAGGAGGAATTCCTGTGTCCAATGAACAATGAGATTGTAGGGACCATTGAATTGTATTGTGTGTGGGGCATAAATAGACAAGCCGATCACATCCAGCTCACTCTTCAACGGTTCTCATTGCTGATAATCGGGAGCTGGATGTCCAGAGGCGCATGCGATCGTTCCCCTTTGTGCGTAAGTTTTCTCCGCAATCATATTGATCTTACTGTTATTGTGAGCCATTTCTCTCTCTCTTCTCCTTTTTCTCTCATTTTCCCTTAAAACGTAATTGTATTGTATTGTATTTTACTGTGTAGTTATCTGGTTAGTTAGTCTATGTTATATTGTAGTGTATGACTTGTATTGTATTAATTCTTTTGCAAGTATAACATTCATAATATATATATATAAGGCGTTGGACCCTAAGCACGGTATCTGTGTATTTCTTATAGTGTTAAGTATTCTCAGAGCGTCGGTGACGCTCGAACAGCTTTTAAGTTAATAAGGTTATACTGTGCTGCATTTACACTCTATCACTACACTAAGGTCTTACTGCATAATACACTGTTTATGGTTTAGATATAAAGGTTTAACATTGTGAGCGTCAGCGCCGCTGGTGATCTCCTCGTGGTCCCGAGCGTCCGCTACGCTATAGCGAATCATTACGTTAGTCGGCAGCCAATAGCGTGCCTGCCTGTGATCTCTTGGCCGTGAGCGAACGTGACGCTTGAGCGTCTCGACTACGGCTAAGCGATTGTTACGCAACGTGCGTACCCTTACGGTACTCCATACGCAAATAGCGTACAGTGTTCTTAGACCTCATAAAGGGTATTATATAAGATAAATATTTAGCTTTATCAACACAGACACCCTCACAGCGCACCATTTGCTTTCATCACTTTTGCACATACTATTTCTGTATTTGTAACCTCTATATTCTGCTATGTGTCAATGTATTGGTTAACATAGCATTTTACTAGATAATTATATATTAATTCTAGGAGGTTTTTTACTGTGAGACCTATTTTGACAGAAGGGCTGAATGTAAAAATATGGTTGATGTATCAAAATAAAGGTTTTACCGCGTAGATGTGCCAGTCGTAGAGACCAATGAGATTGGAGCAAAGGTTCGGGCGTTGCAGAGCGGCAAAGTTCCCATGTAAAGTCTATGGGAAAAGCATTTGTATAAATATCCACCTCTGTATCAGGCGTACAGTAACTACATCGCCTAGCCTCACGCCTCATGCCTCTGTATCAGGCACACAGTAACTACATCACCTAGCCTCACACCTCTGTATCAGGCACACAGTAACTACATCACCTAGCCTCACGCCTCTGTATCAGGCCCACAGTAACTACATCACCTAGCCTCACACCTCTGTATCAGGCACACAGTAACTACATCACCTAGCCTCACACCTCTGTATCAGGCATACAGTAACTACATCACCTAGCCTCACACCTCTGTATCAGGCACACAGTAACTACATCACCTAGCCTCCCGCCTCTGTATCAGGCACACAGTAACTACATCGCCTAGCCTCACACCTCTGTATCAGGCCCACAGTAACTACATCACCTAGCCTCACACCTCTGTATCAGGCACACAGTAACTACATCACCTAGCCTCACGCCTCTGTATGAGGCACACAGTAACTACATCACCTAGCCTCACGCCTCTGTATCAGGCCCACAGTAACTACATCACCTAGCCTCACACCTCTGTATCAGGCATACAGTAACTACATCACCTAGCCTCAGGCCTCTGTATCAGGCACACAGTAACTACATCACCTAGCCTCAGGCCTCTGTATCAGGCCCACAGTAACTACATCACCTAGCCTCACGCCTCTGTATCAGGCACACAGTAACTACATCACCTAGCCTCAGGCCTCTGTATCAGGCACACAGTAACTACATCACCTAGCCTCACGCCTCTGTATCAGGCACACAGTAACTACATCACCTAGCCTCACGCCTCTGTATCAGGCCCACAGTAACTACATCACCTAGCCTCACACCTCTGTATCAGGCCCACAGTAACTACATCACCTAGCCTCACACCTCTGTATCAGGCCCACAGTAACTACATCACCTAGCCTCAGGCCTCTGTATCAGGCACACAGTAACTACATCACCTAGCCTCAGGCCTCTGTATCAGGCACACAGTAACTACATCGCCTAGCCTCACGCCTCTGTATCAGGCACACAGTAACTACATCACCTAGCCTCACACCTCTGTATCAGGCATACAGTAACTACATCACCTAGCCTCACACCTCTGTATCAGGCATACAGTAACTACATCACCTAGCCTCACACCTCTGTATCAGGCATACAGTAACTACATCACCTAGCCTCACACCTCTGTATCAGGCACACAGTAACTACATCACCTAGCCTCACACCTCTGTATCAGGCACACAGTAACTATATCGCCTAGCCTCACGCCTCTGTATCAGGCACACAATAACTACATCACCTAGCCTCACACCTCTGTATCAGGCACACAGTAACTACAACACCTAGCCTCACACCTCTGTATCAGGCACACAATAACTACATCACCTAGCCTCACACCTCTGTATCAGGCACACAGTAACTACAACACCTAGCCTCACACCTCTGTATCAGGCACACAGTAACTACATCACCTAGCCTCACACCTCTGGATCAGGCGTACAGTAACTACATCACCTAGCCTCAGGCCTCTGTATCAGACCCACAATAACTACATCACCTAGCCTCACACCTCTGTATCAGGCACACAGTAACTACATCACCTAGCCTCACGCCTCTGTATCAGGCACACAGTAACTACATCACCTAGCCTCACACCTCTGTATCAGGCACACAGTAACTACATCACCTAGCCTCACGCCTCCGTATCAGGCACACAGTAACTACATCACCTAGCCTCACACCTCTGTATCACGCCCACAGTAACTACATCACCTAGCCTCACACCTCTGTATCAGGCACACAGTAACTACATCACCTAGCCTCACACCTCTGTATCAGGCACACAGTAACTACATCACCTAGCCTCACACCTCTGTATCAGGCACACAGTAACTACATCACCTAGCCTCCCGCCTCTGTATCAGGCACACAGTAACTACATCGCCTAGCCTCACACCTCTGTATCACGCCCACAGTAACTACATCACCTAGCCTCACACCTCTGTATCAGGCACACAGTAACTACATCACCTAGCCTCACGCCTCTGTATCAGGCACACAGTAACTACATCACCTAGCCTCACGCCTCTGTATCAGGCCCACAGTAACTACATCACCTAGCCTCACGCCTCTGTATCAGGCCCACAGTAACTACATCACCTAGCCTCACGCCTCTGTATCAGGCACACAGTAACTACATCACCTAGCCTCACGCCTCTGTATCAGGCACACAGTAACTACATCACCTAGCCTCAGGCCTCTGTATCAGGCCCACAGTAACTACATCACCTAGCCTCACGCCTCTGTATCAGGCCCACAGTAACTACATCACCTAGCCTCACACCTCTGTATCAGGCACACAGTAACTACATCACCTAGCCTCAGGCCTCTGTATCAGGCCCACAGTAACTACATCACCTAGCCTCACGCCTCTGTATCAGGCACACAGTAACTACATCACCTAGCCTCACACCTCTGTATCAGGCCCACAGTAACTACATCACCTAGCCTCACACCTCTGTATCAGGCACACAGTAACTACATCACCTAGCCTCACGCCTCTGTATCAGGCACACAGTAACTACATCACCTAGCCTCAGGCCTCTGTATCAGGCACACAGTAACTACATCACCTAGCCTCACGCCTCTGTATCAGGCACACAGTAACTACATCACCTAGCCTCACGCCTCTGTATCAGGCACACAGTAACTACATCACCTAGCCTCACGCCTCAGTATCAGGCCCACAGTAACTACATCACCTAGCCTCACACCTCTGTATCAGGCACACAGTAACTACATCACCTAGCCTCACGCCTCTGTATCAGGCACACAGTAACTACATCACCTAGCCTCACACCTCTGTATCAGGCACACAGTAACTACATCACCTAGCCTCACACCTCTGTATCAGGCACACAGTAACTACATCACCTAGCCTCACACCTCTGTATCAGGCGTACAGTAACTACATTGCCAAGCCTCACACCTCTGCAGCGGAGATTATACTGCACTGACCCAGCACACAAGGGCTGTCAGTATGCAGAGGGATTATAGCATGGGTCACGGCCAAATCCCAGCCACGCTGTAAGACAACCACGCCTCAGACTGGGGATTTCTCTTTGAGAATAAAAAATAAAACAAAACACGGTTTTTGCCGGAGTCATTTCTACATATTGTAGATATAGTTACATGGAAGTGATGACTGTGTGATTTGTGAGAATATGCCCCCTGGGTAGGTAAAACTTATGATAATGGCGGCACGGCCAGCTGGCCAAGTCCACATCCCCACCTTCAGAGTTCCCTGTGCACGTAAATCGTACGCGTTCTCCCTGCATTCCTGCACCGCAGCCAGAGTAAACGAGTGCGCATTATCCCGGATGGCTGAGCTGAGCAACGCGGCCAGGTTCCATACTCTCGGAATTCTGACGGTATAAGAACAGCGGAGGGTCAGGGCGTGGCCAGGCTTGGTCTGGGCTCAAGAGAGATGGCGAGTATAATAAGCACGTATCTTTTACACCCAATCCCTACACAAAATGCGTGGGTGCGCAGTGCGGAGGGAGAGTTCTGAAGGCGGTTTCTGCCCGCTGTCTAAGGTTCTGCAGGAAGGGATGAACTTGGAATGCAACCATCTTCGTGTTCTGGACACACTGCAGTATACTCCTTACTTCCATCCTCAGGACACCAGGATGTGGTGGAGCTGTCCTAAGCTTTTGGCAAGAAGGCTGCAGCCTCCTCACACCAGCACGGAGTCCGTGGAGAGGCTCATAATAAATCGTAAGGGCCCCGACTCATGTTTGTATGGAATTGTACAGCTGCGAGGAAGTAGCCGTGCAATTCCATCTCATTAAAAATAAGAATTTACTCACCGGTAAATCTATTTCTCGTAGTCCGTAGTGGATGCTGGGACTCCTTAAGGACCATGGGGAATAGCGGCTCCGCAGGAGACTGGGCACAACTAAAGAAAGCTTTAGGACTACCTGGTGTGCACTGGCTCCTCCCACTATGACCCTCCTCCAGACCTCAGTTAGGATACTGTGCCCGGAAGAGCTGACACAATAAGGAAGGATTTTGAATCCCGGGTAAGACTCATACCGGCCACACCAATCACACCGTATAACTCGTGATACTATACCCAGTTAACAGTATGAAATATAACTGAGCCTCTCAACAGATGGCTCAACAATAACCCTTTAGTTAGGCAATAACTATAAACAAGTATTGCAGACAATCCGCACTTGGGATGGGCGCCCAGCATCCACTACGGACTACGAGAAATAGAATTACCGGTGAGTAAATTCTTATTTTCTCTGACGTCCTAAGTGGATGCTGGGGACTCCGTAAGGACCATGGGGATTATACCAAAGCTCCCAAATGGGCGGGAGAGTGCGGATGACTCTGCAGCACCGAATGAGCAAACTCTAGGTCCTCCTCAGCCAGGGTATCAAACTTGTAGACTCTTGCAAAAGTGTTTGAACCCGACCAAGTAACAGCTCGGCAAATTTGTAAAGCCGAGACCCCTCGGGCAGCCGCCCAAGTAGAGCCCACTTTCCTCGTGGAATGGGCTTTTACAGATTTAGGGTGCGGCAGTCCAGCCGCAGAATGTGCAAGTTGAATCGTGCTACAGATCCAGCGAGCAATAGTCTGCTTAGAAGCAGGAGCACCCGGCTTGTTGGGTGCATGCAGGATAAATAGCGAGTCAGTTTTCCTGACTCCAGCCGTCCTGGAAACATATATTTTTCAGGGCCCTGACTACGTCCAGTAACTTGGAATCCTCCAAGTCCCAAGTAGCCGCAGGCACCACAATAGGTTGGTTCACATGAAAAACTGATACCACCTTAGGAAGGAATTGGGAACGAGTCCTCAATTCCGCCCTATCCATATAAAAAAATTAGATAAGGGCTTTTGCATGATAAAGCCGCTAATTCTGATACACGCCTGGCCGACGCCAAGGCCAACAGCATGACCACTTTCCACGTGAGGTATTTTAGCTCCACGGATTTAAGTGGCTCAACCCAATGCGACTTCAGGAAATCCAACACCACGTTGAGATCCCACGGTGCCACTGGAGGCACACACGGGGGCTGACTATGCAGCACTCCCTTAACAAAAGTCTGAACTTCAGGCAGTGAAGTCAGTTCTATTTTGGAAGAAAATCGATAGAGCCGAAATCTGGACCTTAATGGAACCCAATTTTAGGCCCATAGTCACCCCTGACTGTAGTAAGTGCAGAAATCGACCTAGCTGAAATTCCTCTGTTGGGGCCTTCCTGGCCTCACAGCACGCAACATATTTCCGCCATATGCGGTGATAATGGTTTGCGTTCACTTCTTTCCTAGCTTAAATTAGCGTAGGAATAACTTCCTCCGGAATGCCCTTTTCCTTCAGGATCCGGCGTTCAACCGCCATGCCGTCAAACGCAGCCGCGGTACGTCTTGGAACAGACAGGCCCCCTGCTGCAGCAGGTCCTGTCTGAGCGGCAGAGGCCATGGGTCCTCTGAGATCATTTCTTGGAGTTCTGGGTACCAAGCTCTTCTTGGCCAATCCGGAACAATGAGTATAGTTCTTACTCCTCTCCTTCTTATTATTCTCATTACCCTGGGTATGAGAGGCAGAGAAGGGAACACATACACCGACTGGTACACCCACGGTGTTACCAGAGCGTCCACAGCTATCGCCTGAGGGTCCCTTGACCTGGCGCAATATCTTTTTAGCTTTTTGTTGAGGCGGGACGCCATCATGTCCACCTGTGGCCTTTCCCAACGGTGTACAATCATTTGGAAGACTTCTGGATGAATTCCCCACTCTCCCGGGTGGAGGTCGTGTCTGCTGAGAAAGTCTGCTTCCCAGTTATCCACTCCGGGAATGAACACTGCTGACAGTGCTAACACATGATTTTCCGCCCATCGGAGAATCCTTGTGGCTTCTGCCATCGCCATCCTGCTTCTTGTGCCGCTGTCGGTTTACATGAGCGACCGCCGTGATGTTGTCTGACTGGATCAGCACCGGCTGTGTTGAAGCAGGGGTTCCAGAATATTTATGTGTAGGGAAGTCTCCTGACTTGTCCATAGTCCTTGGAAGTTTCTTCCCTGTGTGACTGCCCCCCAGCCTCGAAGGCTGGCATCCGTGGTCACCAGGACCCAGTCCTGTATGCCGAATCTGCGGCCCTCTAGAAGATGAGCACTCTGCAGCCACCACAACAGCAACACCCTGGCCCTTGGAGACAGGGTTATCCGCCGATGCATCTGAAGATGCGACCCGGACCACTTGTCCAACAGATCCCACTGGAAGATCCTTGCATGGGACCTGGCGAATGGAATTTCTTCGTAAGAAGCTACCATCTTTCCCAGGGCTCGCGTGCATTGATGCACCGACACCTGTATTTGTATTAGGAGGTCTCTGTCTAGAGACGACAACTCCTTGGACTTCTCCTCCGGGAGAAACCCTTTTTTCTTGTTCTGTGTCCAGAACCATACCCAGGAACAGTAGACGCGTCGTAGGAACCAGCTGCGACTTTGGAATATTCAGAATCCAGCCGCGCTGTTGTAGCACTTCCCGAGATAGTGCTACTCCGACTAACAACTGCTCCCTGGACCTCGCCTTTATAAGGAGATCGTCCAAGTACGGGATCATTATTTCGGCCATTACCTTGGTAAATACCCTCGGTGCCGGGGACAGACCAACGGCAACGGCTGGAATTGGTAATGACAATCCTGGTGAGGAGGGTAAATAGGGACATGCAGGTAAGCATCCTTGATGTCCAGTGATACCATGAAATTCTCCAGGCTTGCAATAATCGCCCTGAGCGATTCCATTTTGAACTTGAACCTTCGTATATAAGTGTTCAAGGATTTCAATTTTAGAATGGGTCTCACCGAACCGTCTGGTTTCGGTACCACAAACATTTTGGAATAGTAACCCCGGCCTTGTTGAAGGAGGGGTACCTTGATTTCACCTGCTGGAAGTACAGCTTGTGAATTGCCGCCAGTACTACCTCCCTTTCTCCGAGGGCAGCAGGCAAGGCTGATGTGAGGTAACGGCGAGGGGGAGTCGCCTCGAACACCAGCTTGTATCCCTGTGATACTACTTGCAGAACCTAGGGATCCACCTGTGGGCAAGCCCACTGGTCCCTGAAGTTCCCGAGACGCGCCCCCACCGCACCTGTCTCCACCTGTGGAGCCCCAGCGTCATGCGGTGGACTCAGAGGAAGCGGGGGAAGATTTTTGATCCTGGGAACTGGCTGTCTGGTGCAGCTTTTTCCTTCTTCCCTTGTCTCTGTGCAGAAAGGAAGCGCCTTTGACCCGCTTGCTTTTCTGAAGCCGAAAGGACTGTACCTGAAAATACGGTGCTTTCTTAGGCTGTGAGGAAACCTGAGGTAAAAAATTTTCTTCCCAGCTGTTGCTGTGGATACGAGGTCCCAGAGACCATCCCCAAACCATTCCTCACCCTTATAAGGCAGAATCTCCATGTGCCTTTTAAAGTCAGCATCACCTGTCCACTGCCGGGTCTCTAATACCCTCCTGGCAGAATGGACATTGCATTAATTCTGGATGCCAGCCGGCAAATATCCCTCTGTGCATCCCTCATATATAAGACGACGTCTTTAAAATGCTCTATGTTAGCAAAATATTATCCCTGTCTAGGGTATTAATATTATCTGACAGGGTATCAGACCACGCTGCAGCAGCACTATTCATGCTGAGGCAGTTGCAGGTCTCAGTATAGTACCTGAGTGTGTATATACAGACTTCAGGATAGCCTCCTGCTTTTTATCAGCAGGCTCCTTCAAAGTGGCCGTATCCTAAGACGGCAGTGCCACCTTTTTTGACAAACGTGTGAGCGCCTTATCCACCCTAGGGGATATCTCCCAACGTGACCTATCCTCTGGCGGGAAAGGGTACGCCAGCAGTAACTTTTTAGAAATTACCAGTTTCTTATCAGGGGAACCCCACGCTTCTTTACACACTTCATTCACTCATCTGATGGGGGAACAAAACACTGGCTGCTTTTTCTCCCCAAACATAAAACCCCTTTTATGTAGTACTTGGGTTAATGTCAGAAATGTGCAACACATTTTTCATTGCCGAGATCATGCAACGGATGTTCCTAGTGGATTGTGTATATGTCTCAACCTCGTCGACACTGGAGTCAGACTCCGTGTCGACATCTGTGTCTGCCATCTGAGGTAACGGGCGTTTTTTTTTTTTGAGCCCCTGATGGCCTTTGAGACGCCTGGGCAGGCGCGGGCTGAGAAGCCGGCTGTCCCACAGCTGTTACGTCATCCAGCCTTTTATGTAAGGAGTTGACATTGTCGGTTAATACCTTCCACCTATCCATCCACTCTGGTGTCGGCCCCACAGGGGGTGACATCCCATTTATCGGCCTCTGCTCCGCCTCCACGTAACCTTCCTCATCCAACATGTCGACACAGCCGTACCGACACACCGCACACACACAGGGAATGCTTTGACTGAGGACAGGACCCCACAAAGTCCTTTAGGGAGACAGAGAGAGAGTATGCCAGCACACACCAGAGCGCTATATAATGCAGGGATTAACACTATAACTGAGTGATTTTTCCCCCAATAGCTGCTTGTATACACATATTGCGCCTAAATTTGGTGCCCCCCCTCTCTTTTTAACCCTTTGAGCCTGAAAACTACAGGGGAGAGCCAGGGGAGCTGTCATCCAGCTGCACTGTGAAGAAAAAATGGCACCAGTGTGCTGAGGGAGATAGCCCCGCCCCTTTTTCGGCGGACTTTTCTCCCGCTTTTTTCATGGATTCTGGCAGGGGTAATTTATCACATATATAGCCCTGGGACTATATATTGTGATGATTTGCCAGCCAAGGTGTTTATATTGCCCTCAGGGCGCCCCCCCCCAGTGCCCTGCACCCATCAGTGACCGGGGTGTGAGGTGTGCATGAGGAGCAATGGCGCACAGCTGCAGTGCTGTGCGCTACCTTGTTGAAGACAGAAGTCTTCTGCCGCCGATTTTCCGGAACACTTCTTGCTTCTGGCTCTGTAAGGGGGTCGGCGGCGCGGCTCCGGGACCGAACATCGAGGTCGGGTCCTGTGGTCGATCCCTCTGGAGCTAATGGTGTCCAGTAGCCTAAGAAGCCCAAGCTACCACCAGTTAGGTAGGTTCGCTTCTTCTCCCCTTAGTCCCTCGCTGCAGTGAGTCTGTTGCCAGCAGATCTCACTGTAAAATAAAAAACCTAAAATATACTTTCTTTCTAGGAGCTCAGGAGAGCCCCTAGTGTGCATCCAGCTCAGCCGGGCACAAGATTCTAACTGAGGTCTGGAGGAGGGTCATAGTGGGAGGAGCCAGTGCACACCAGGTAGTCCTAAAGCTTTCTTTAGTTGTGCCGAGTCTCCTGCGGAGCCGCTATTCCCCATGGTCCTTACGGAGTCCCAGCATCCACTTAGGACGTCAGAGAAACTCCAATATAGCAGGAGATAGACGCCTCCTGTTTGCATTAGCGAGGGTCTGGGTGCCGCGTCTGAGGATCAGCCATTGGCGATGGTTACAGGCTTCGGCCAGTCTGCATAAGCTGAAGCTTACTCAGGCTGGCCGTCAGATCCAGACACTGGGGTCTAGGAAGTCTGAGTCCCTGAACTAGTGTTCTTTCTAGCACCCTGCACCTTTCAAAACCCATGCAGTTCCTCTTTCCTGCCTGGGGTGTCGCTCTCTAATGTGGTGCTTCTCAGCACACTCTGATCTGTTACTTAGTGCGGTGATACAGACCTGTGTGTGCTGAGAAGCACCAGAGTAGAGAGCGACAACCCAGGCAGGAAAGAGGAACTGCACAGGATTTGAAAGGTACAGGGTGCTAGAATGAACACTGCTGAACCAATCACGGGTGCTGCTCCCGCTCTGCCCCCAAATGTCTCAGCAAGCGTCATCGCAAGATCCGTTCTAAACCTGCACATAACCCCAACATTGTATTTGTACTCAACCGAGCAGCCAATCATTTGCATTTGTTATCATAGCATTAATAAAGTACTCCCACAAGGGTATTGTTACAAACATAGATTTTATTATTAAAATAAAGGAGTACCGGTACCAGAATGCACAATACAAACATAAGCTCAGTACCTAATTTCCAAAGTACAGGAGTAAAAAGTCACCCGGAAACAGAAAGAGGAGTTTCCTGTCCTGCGGCATTACCGGGCTCGCAGAGGCTTGGCATAGACAGGCTCCAGGGCGTAGTACACCAGGGCCAGGAACAGGCTCCCCAGGAAGATCAGACTCATAACGGATATCAGGACATAGCGGCCAATGAAGAACGTGTCCACGATCTGCAGCACACAAAGAACACAGCAGCGTTATTATACCATAGGGTAACAGTGTACTCTACACAGAACACAGCAGCGTTATTATACCATAGGGTAACAGTGTACGCTACGCAGAGCACAACAGCGTTATTATACCGTAGGGTAACAGTGTACTCTACACAGAACACAGCAGTGTTATTATACCATAGGGTAACAGTGTACTCTACACAGAACACAGCAGCGTTATTATACCATAGGGTAACAGTGTACTCTACACAGAGCACAGCAGCGTTATTATACCATAGGGTAACAGTGTACGCTACACAGAGCACAGCAGTGTTATTATACCATAGGGTAACAGTGTACTCTACACAGAACACGGCAGCATTATTATACCGTAGGGTAACAGTGTACTCTACACAGAACACAGCAGTCTTATTATACCATAGGGTAACAGTGTACTCTACACAGAACACAGCAGTGTTATTATACCGTAGGGTAACAGTGTACTTTACACAGAACACAGCAGTGTTATTATACCATAGGGTAACAGTGTACGCTACACAGAACACAGCAGTGTTATTATACCATAGGGTAACAGTGTACTCTACACAGAACACAGCAGTGTTATTATACCGTAGGGTAACAGTGTACTTTACACAGAGCACAGCAGTGTTATTATACCATAGGGTAACAGTGTACTCTACACAGAACACAGCAGTGTTATTATACCATAGGGTAACAGTGTACGCTACACAGAACACAGCAGTGTTATTATACCATAGGGTAACAGTGTACTCTACACAGAACACAGCAGTGTTATTATACCGTAGGGTAACAGTGTACTTTACACAGAACACAGCAGTGTTATTATACCATAGGGTAACAGTGTACTCTACACAGAACACAGCAGTGTTATTATACCGTAGGGTAACAGTGTACTTTACACAGAGCACAGCAGTGTTATTATACCATAGGGTAACAGTGTACTCTACACAGAACACAGCAGTGTTATTATACCATAGGGTAACAGTGTACGCTACACAGAACACAGCAGTGTTATTATACCATAGGGTAACAGTGTACTCTACACAGAACACAGCAGTGTTATTATACCGTAGGGTAACAGTGTACTTTACACAGAACACAGCAGTGTTATTATACCATAGGGTAACAGTGTACTCTACACAGAGCACAGCAGTGTTATTATACCATAGGGTAACAGTGTACTCTACACAGAACACGGCAGCATTATTATACCGTAGGGTAACAGTGTACTTTACACAGAACACAGCAGTGTTATTATACCATAGGGTAACAGTGTACTCTACACAGAACACAGCAGTCTTATTATACCATAGGGTAACAGTGTACTCTACACAGAACACAGCAGTGTTATTATACCGTAGGGTAACAGTGTACTTTACACAGAACACAGCAGTGTTATTATACCATAGGGTAACAGTGTACTCTACACAGAACACAGCAGTGTTATTATACCGTAGGGTAACAGTGTACTTTACACAGAACACAGCAGCGTTATTATACCATAGGGTAACAGTGTACGCTACACAGAGCACAGCAGTGTTATTATACCATAGGGTAACAGTGTACTCTACACAGAACACGGCAGCATTATTATACCGTAGGGTAACAGTGTACTTTACACAGAACACAGCAGTGTTATTATTATACCATAGGGTAACAGTGTACGCTACACAGAACACAGCAGTGTTATTATACCATAGGGTAACAGTGTACTCTACACAGAACACAGCAGTGTTATTATACCGTAGGGTAACAGTGTACTTTACACAGAACACAGCAGTGTTATTATACCATAGGGTAACAGTGTACTCTACACAGAGCACAGCAGTGTTATTATACCATAGGGTAACAGTGTACTCTACACAGAACACAGCAGTGTTATTATACCATAGGGTAACAGTGTACGCTACACAGAACACAGCAGTGTTATTATACCATAGGGTAACAGTGTACTCTACACAGAACACAGCAGTGTTATTATACCGTAGGGTAACAGTGTACTTTACACAGAACACAGCAGTGTTATTATACCATAGGGTAACAGTGTACTCTACACAGAGCACAGCAGTGTTATTATACCATAGGGTAACAGTGTACTCTACACAGAACACGGCAGCATTATTATACCGTAGGGTAACAGTGTACTTTACACAGAACACAGCAGTGTTATTATACCATAGGGTAACAGTGTACTCTACACAGAACACAGCAGCGTTATTATACCGTAGGGTAACAGTGTACTCTACACAGAACACAGCAGTGGTATTATACCGTAGGGTAACAGTGTACTTTACACAGAACACAGCAGTGTTATTATACCATAGGGTAACAGTGTACTTTACACAGAACACAGCAGCGTTATTATACCATAGGGTAACAGTGTACTCTACACAGAACACAGCAGCGTTATTATACCGTAGGGTAACAGTGTACTCTACACAGAACACAGCAGCGTTATTATACCATAGGGTAACAGTGTACTTTACACAGAACACGGCAGCGTTATTATACCGTAGGGTAAGTGTACTCTACACAGAGCACAGCAGCGTTATTATACTGTAGGGTAACAGTGTACTTTACACAGAACATAGCAGCGTTATTATACCGTAGGGTAACAGTGTACTCTACACAGAACACAGCAGCGTTATTATACCGTAGGGTAACAGTGTACTCTACACAGAGCACAGCAGCGTTATTATACTGTAGGGTAAGTGTACTCTACACAGAGCACAGCAGTGTTATTATACTGTAGGGTAACAGTGTACTTTACACAGAACATAGCACCATTATTATACTGCAGGGTAACAGTGTACGCTACACAGAACACGGCAGCGTTATTATACCGCAGGGTAACAGTGTACTCGACACAGAGCACAGCAGTGTTATTATACCGTAGGGTAACAGTGTACTTTACACAGAACACGGCAGCGTTATTATACCGTAGGGTAACAGTGTACTCTACACAGAACATAGCAGCGTTATTATACCGTAGGGTAACAGTGTACTCTACACAGAACACAGCAGCGTTATAATACCGCAGGGTAACAGTGTACTCTACACAGAACATAGCAGCGTTATTTATTATACCGTAGGGTAACATTATAATGTATACACATACAGTCCCGTCTACAGTCTACACACATCCATCATTATTACACTGTATATAGAGCAGAGGGAAGACACAAGCAATGCGTATATTATACAGTATTTACATATACTGCATATACCATGCTGCTAATAATAATAATAATATATGGTATGACAGTACACAGGACAGTATACACAGCACTGGTGTATTATACAGTATCTACATATATAGTATATACCATGCTGCTAATAATATATGGTATGAGAGCCAAGATACTGGCGTATATTATACAGTACCTAAATATACAGTATACACCATGCTGGTAATAATATATGGTATGACAGTACACAGGATAGTATACACAGCACTGGCGAATATTAAACAGTACATCATTATACAGTATATACCATGCTGGTAATAATATATGGTATGACAGTACAGAGGACAGTATACACAGCACTGGCGTATTATACAGTACATCATTATACAGTATACCCCATGCTGGTAATAATATATGGTATGACAGTACACAGGATAGTATACACAGCACTGGCGTATTATACAGTACATCATTATACAGTATACCCCATGCTGGTAATAATATATGGTATGACAGTACACAAGATAGTATACACAGCACTGGCGTATTATACAGTACATCATTATACACTATATACCATGCTGGTAATAATCTATGGTATGACAGTATACACAGCACTGGCGTATTATACAGTACATCAGTATACCCCATGCTGGTAATAATATATGGTATGACAGTACAGAGGACAGTATACACAGCACTGGCGATTATACAGTACATCATTATACAGTATACACCATGCTGGTAATAATATATGGTATGACAGTACACAGGACAGTATACAAAGCACTGGCGTATTATACAGTACATCATTATACACTATATACCATGCTGGTAATAATCTATGGTATGACAGTATACACAGCACTGGCGTATTATACAGTACATCATTATACAGTATACCCCATGCTGGTAATAATATATGGTATGACAGTACAGAGGATAGTATACACAGCAGTACAGTTGTAGGAGTACATAGCTTTAGTGTGAATGTTTTATGACAGTATACTCCTTCCTGAGCGTTACAGGTGAAAGAAGAACACACCGCCCATTGCAGACAACAGTCCTGTTTAATCTGCTAGACATGAAAGCATTGTGATCAGAGGCGATCAGAGCGGTCGTCCGCTGCGGGCCGCCTCTGGGGGACAGACCCACACGCTGCTATAACAAGGCAGGTCAGCCTGAGAAGTCCACAGTAAAGCCTGACCTTGGCTTGAGCACAGAACAAGCCCCTAGTGGCTGACCTGTTTATCCGGACAACACGCTCCGCTTCCTAATTAGCCAATTAGTGTCCCTTCAGTGCGCGAGGCTATGTATTATTGATAGGCGAGAGAGCGGCGTGTGGTAGGGGAGGCTAGCACAGATCTCCTAATGAGCGCTCAGACAAGGGCAGCCGGCGTGAGAGAACTCAGATGTGTTCTTAGCTATTTCTTACACCTCTCGGCCGCCTCCGACGCAGAGCGTTATCACAGCAATCTCACGCACCGGCCAAAGCGCGTCCCCTGTGTGCAGCAGATAGACACATATAGGACTGGCGCTAACACAGACATAAGTACAACCTCTATTATCAATGACTATCAGCTCACTATCATTTATCTGGTACATCGTATCAAATGACAGCTAGAATCCGACCGGTAGTCCACTTGTCCTGTTTATGTGGTTTGAGGAATCTCCCCTCAAATATCAAAGAAATTCCAACATCAAATAAATATTAATAGAAAACAAAACCACGTAATAACATGAAATACCTGAACCTCTGTTACTGTTGAGGGAGTCTGGCTGTCTCGTGGAAAATACACCAGAATAAGGGTGAGGATCACGGCCAGGAAGAGGAGCAAAATGCTGAAGAATCTGGAAGAAAAACAAAATATAGGATTCGTACCCTGACTGTGGACAAGTGGAATACCTGGGGGGAAATGGAGACTGGACCGCTGCGGCGGCAGCGATCACAGTCTGAAGCCCTTTGTGGAGTGCGCTTGTGAGGCCCAGGAGATGCTAACAGCATCTAGGGCTGCGATCGCGGGGTGGGAGCGGGCGTGCCAACGGCGGTAGAACGCTGTTGGTGGGGCGCGCTCCGGACAACGCAGGCATGTCCGGATCGTTGCGGGGGGCGGGCCGCGTTGGCTGCGTGACGTCACACGCAGCTGCTGCAGCACGGGTTCTGAATCGCCCCTTAGGTCCATTTCCACTATCACGTCGGTGATCTTGCAGGAATAGTTCTGCTAAGCTCCTATTTACCCTCACTGAGCCCAGTATACAGGGAGATGGCTATTAGAAACAGTGCCAGCTCTTAGCCGCATTGTCCATTGAATATGAGGATATCATGGCTCTTGCAGTTTCTGAGACTTTTGTAATGGAGACCCCCTGCAGTGTCCTTTTCTTGCCCCATCCTGACTCTCTCTCTCTCTCCCAGTACACTGGACTTTCGTCCTGACCTGATTAGCTGCTGGAGTGCTAGGTTGTTACGCCTGTGCCGGTGACCGTATCGGCACAGCTAGAAGTTGAACCCATGTCCTGATTCTCATTGTCAATTTGATTTCGTTTTGAATCTTGCGGTGCTTTCCACTCCTGAGCCGGTTTCAGGCTACATTTCTGATCTGCCGCCAGCCATGACCATAGAATGTTCCACTGTTCAAGCCTGATGGCTGCCAGCCCTGACCATGTATGCCTGCCAGCCCTGACCATAGAATGTTGAACTGTTCAGGCTTGATGGCTGCCAGCCCTGACCATGTATGCCTGCCTGCTGCCAGCCCTGACCATAGAATGTTCAACTATTCAAGCTTGGTGGCTGCCAGCCCTGACCATGTATGCCTGCCTGCTGCCAGCCCTGACCATAGAATGTTCAACTATTCAAGCGTGATGGTTGCCAGCTCTGACCATGTATGCCTGCCTGCTGCCAGCCCTGACCATAAAATGTTCAACTGTTCAAGCTTGATGGCTGCCAGCCCTGACCATGTATGCCTGCCTGCTGCCAGCCCTGACCATAGAATGTTCCACTGTTCAAGCTTGATGGCTGCCAGCCCTGACCATGAATAGTGTATTCGTTATAGCCTGCCTGCCGCCAGCCCTGATCTCAGACAGTTGCCCAGTCACTGGACAGTGTACATGTGCTGTCTGCCCACAATTCCAACACTCGAGTGCAGATATTATAGTATACCCATTCTGTTTCGGCTATACCGCTATCTGCATTGTTCCGGGAGTCAGATTTGTAAAACTTCTCTTACCGTGCTGCACCAGACGCTCGAGCAAGGATGATGCAGAGCAGCAGCGTTATCACCCAAATAACAGCTAGCACGAACACTCCGGTGCCCACTCCCAGCACTGTGGTAGCCATCCTACGGGGTAGAGATGAACAAGATTTATTTCCCATGCACTACATACATCCATCATTATGTACTATCTGGACGTCTTACCGTTCTCATTAGGGTGAATATTCATATCTACTGAGTTTTATATTTTGCAGCTGAAAATGTTTCACAGAATCACGGTGGGTAAGTGAGCGGGACCTCTTACAGACAGACCGTAAAGACAGACCGTATAAGCGCAGCTTTCAGACCAGCACCGCTCAACGCAAAAGCGTGTGATAAGTGTTTACCACGTAGGTTACAGTGTCAGTACACAAATCACATATACTTATCTCAGGGCTGACCGTTCCGTTAGCTGCTCCACTAGTATGAACAGCCACATATATTGTGTACAATGGGCGGTATTCAAATGTTTCCACCCGCTCCCGCTGGCAGCTATTCAATTATTTCTGCCGATGGGTGCAATATCATAATTGCAGCTCGCTACCCCCAGAGGTGGGGAGCTGAAATGCGTGAAAAAAAGCGACCCCTTTGGGCGCCCAAATGGGACTTTTCGCGATTGCTCCCGTTATTTTATTCGGGTTTAGCCACTTTATTCGGCTAAACCCAATTGCCATGGGCGCAAAAACGGGGGTCAATTGAATATCTCCCATCACTTCAATGGAATACCGCCCAATGTGTCTTTCACCAGGTCCTTTACTGAAAAATCTCAGCATTAATTAATCTGTGAGCACATTTCCTGAAGGACATTGAAACAATTACATATGTCACCATTAGACGGCATATGCAGTAGTAGAAAATACTAGTGGGTCATGTACGAGGGTCCGAGTTTTCAGAAATAACTCGTTTCCGGCAATCTCAGCTGCCGATTTAAAGGGGCAATACTTTTAATGGCAAAACCAGACCGGTTTTTACTTTTTAAATCATTGCAGCTTTAAAATCTGCATCCAAGATGGCCGGAACTGTTCTGCTGCTGAAAACAACCCTCGTTACATGTCGTGCAGACAGGGGTCTATGGGCCTAATTCAGACCTGATCGCTCGCCAGCATTTTTTGCAGCACTGCGATCAGGTCAGAACTGCGCATGCATATGCACCGCAATGCGCACACGCGTCGTACGGGTACAAAGCGGATCGTTGCTGTGCGATGGGTTTTATGAAGAATCCATTCGCACAGCCGATCGCAAGGAGAGTGACAGGAAGAGGGCGTTTGTGGGTGGCAACTGACCGTTTTCTGGGAGTGGTTGGAAAAACGCAGGCGTGTCCAAGCGTTTGCAGGGTGGGTGTCTGACGTCAATTCCGGTCCCGGACAGGCTGAAGTGATCGCAGCGGCTGAGTAAGTTCTGGGCAACTCAGAAACTGCACAAAGTTTTTTTGTTCCGCTCGGCTGCACATGCGATCGCACACTTGCACAGATAAAATACACTCCCCTATGGACGGCGACTATCTGATCACAGTGCTGCAAAAAATAGCTAGCAAGCGACCAACTCTGAATGAGGGCCTATAGGCCAGCATATATGGGTATCAAATTCCCTAGCAATAACTTACTCATGTAGCCACTTACTAAGAGCCCTCACTGACTCGCACCCGGCAAGTGCTAGTTGGGAACACACCTCAGCCTTCAGCGATGGATCTGAAACAAGCGGCATGCTGGCAAAGTGAGAGAGAAAACACCTACATCTATTAATAGTGCTTATCAATGAGACGCAGACAATGCAAGCAGACACCCGGCATACAAGGCCGGGTATGACGCGTGCCTGCCGTACTGTACATCTCTCTTGATAATACGGTCATTCCACATCAACCGAACCAGTTTTTAAAATACTTTTGCCCTTATTTATCAATGAGTGATAAATTCCACTGTGAGTGATAAATTGCACCAGCCAATCAGCTTCCTAACTTCCATGTCACAGGCTGTGTTTGAAAAATGACAGGAGCGGATTGGCTGGTGCAATTTATCACTCACAGTGCAATTTATCACTCATTGATAAATAAAGGCATTTTTACCTTACGTTTCCTGATCTTTATTGCACTCTAAATGGGGAATTGCAGCCGACTACAAATGGTGAATTTTACCCTTTATTTCATGTCGTTTTTGGGTCATAAGGGATTAATAATGTCAGAATTGTTGTGGGAATACAGTATAGCAGGTGTAGATATTTGGTGTGCCACATGGCTGGGTGTGAGGAAGTCAAGTTTCAAGTTGTCGTGTGGTACAGCAGGTCAGCCCGAGCTCTACCATGAACCTGGATGTTCGACAGCCCAGTCCGTACCATGCTAAGTTAGGGTAAAGAAATAAGTATAAATAGCCATGTACATTGCACTTGAGTGTTAGAGGTGTAGATCTCCTTTTATAGTTCATCTTATATCGCCTGCGGGCAACAGATGTAACACACCCCCATCCTCCCACTTTTTGGGCAATGTCCCACAGTCCCACCAAGGACCTCCAGATTCTGCAGAGGGGGAGAAAGGCTGCGGTGACCTGAGCTTGGGAGCAGCAACTCGGGGAGCAGTAGGTAGGCCCTCACAACCCTTTTTTGGCCACACGTTGGACTGTCCCTGCTCCAAGTTCACATATGTTGAGGGTTATGGGGTATATTCAATTGCAATCGAAAGCGGTCTTCTGTTGGAAAGACGTCAGTTTTTTACTTTTTTTTTTAGGTCGGAAGGGGTTCTGACCTATTCAGTACACCCCAAAATTATCCGACAAGTCGATCCGCTTGATTCTGTCAGAAACGGGGCCAAATCCGACAGAGCCGCTGCTCTCCCCCGTCTCCCCCTCTCAACTCCCTCGTCTGACTCTCAATCCGACTTTTTTTAAAGTCTGATTGAGATGGTCAGGAACTGCCAAATCTCATAGAATAACCCTTGTCAGATCCATTCCAACAAATGCATGTCGGAATAGATCCGACTTTATGGCTGCAATAGGTAAACTTGCACCTCTGGAGAATAAAACCATTTTTCTAGGTTACACACCCCACTGTTACTGACACAACACTGCCCCTCTTACCTCTTAGACCGACCATTGGATACACAGGTGCCTCAAAAATATGGTATCAATTCTGAAAGAAGAGGAAGAAGAATTAGAGCGATGATACACAGCTGCTCTAGTAACTGCAATACATAAGAGCTGATTTATCAATATAAAGGAGATAACCTGGAGGTAAAACATAACCCTGCTAATAAAGTAATGGAACACCTGGCTCTACGCAATCATTCAACCAATCAGATTCTACTTTATTCAGCACCTTCTAAATCTAGAAGATAACAGCTAGAATCTGACAGGTTGCTAAGGGAAACATCTCCATGTCTGTAAACCCGCACTTTAGTAAATACAGTATATTCCTTTGTCTGTCTGTTAATGCCCAATCTCATTTTATTACGATGTTCCCAATTGTAAAGCACAATGGAATATGCTGACACTATATGACTAAGGGGGCGAATCAATTCATTTGGACGTCACAATAATGGGCGCCTGTCCCTGTGAATCCCCCAATATACCTGGCCCCCATGTCTCCTCTCCCTGTGACTCCCCCATTCTGCCCAGCCCCCATGCCCCCTCTCACCGTGACTCCCACATTATACAGAACCTGTGCCGCTGCCTGTAGTCAGCAAGCAAAAGTGCATAAAATTGTACATCGCAGAGCGGCCTATAAACATGAATCTAACATTGCCGCCTCAACAGCTGCACCAATCACATTTCATGTCTCACCAGTCACTCGTGCATTTATTGGCAGATCCACGTCTCCTAGCAACACAACGGCTTGGCGTTACTTAGGAACAGGCCCCGGC
This sequence comes from Pseudophryne corroboree, assembly GCF_028390025.1. NCBI lineage: Eukaryota > Metazoa > Chordata > Amphibia > Anura > Myobatrachidae > Pseudophryne > Pseudophryne corroboree. The sequence continues at coordinate 373,741,542 of NC_086453.1, forward strand.
CCAGAGAGCCATCACAAGCAACTGATGAATGAAAAACAAGCGCAGCACCAGCGTCCTCACTCCTGCTGTCTCTCCACACACTCGTCCTCACTCCTGCTGTCTCTCCACACACTCGTCCTCACTCCTGCTGTCTCTCCACACACTCGTCCTCACTCCTGCTGTCTCTCCACACACTCGTCCTCACTCCTGCTGTCTCTCCACACACTCGTCCTCACTCCTGCTGTCTCTCCACACACTTGTCCTCACTCCTGCTGGTCTGCTGTCTCTCCACACACTCGTCCTCACTCCTGCTGTCTCTCCACACACTCGTCCTCACTCCTGCTGTCTCTCCACACACTCGTCCTCACTCCTGCTGTCTCTCCACACACTCGTCCTCACTCCTGCTGTCTCTCCACACACTCGTCCTCACTCCTGCTGTTTCTCCACACACTCGTCCTCACTCCTGCTGTCTCTCCACACACTCGTCCTCACTCCTGCTGTCTCTCCACACACTTGTCCTCACTCCTGCTGGTCTGCTGTCTCTCCACACACTCGTCCTCACTCCTGCTGTCTCTCCACACACTCGTCCTCACTCCTGCTGTCTCTCCACACACTCGTCCTCACTCCTGCTGTCTCTCCACACACTCGTCCTCACTCCTGCTGTCTCTCCACACACTCGTCCTCACTCCTGCTGTTTCTCCACACACTCGTCCTCACTCCTGCTGCCTCTCCACACACTCGTCCTCACTCCTGCTGTTTCTCCACACACTCGTCCTCACTCCTGCTGTCTCTCCACACCGGCCTCGGCCTCGCTCCTGCTGTCTCTCCACACACTCGGCCTCACTCCTGCTGGTCTGCTGTCTCTCCACACACACAGGCTGGTTCCCCACCCCCCTCCTTTCACCTTCTGGCTCTACACTATCCAATCCATGTCCTCCACTATGAGTTTAGGCAGAGCCTCACCCTCCCTTCCCATTTGCAGTAACTCCTTCAGGCCCTGAAACCCATTCTAGTGCAGTTGTTACAGCTCCATAGTAACGCAGGACAATGCAATGTATTACAGGACTAGTAACGCAGGACAATGCAATGTATTACAGGACTAGTAACGCAGAACAATGCAATGTATTACAGGACTAGTAACGCAGGACAATGCAATGTATTACAGGACTAGTAACGCAGAACAATGCAATGTATTACAGGACTAGTAACGCAGGACAATGCAATGTATTACAGGACTAGTAACACAGGACAGTGCAACATATTACAGGAAGAGTAACGCAGGACAATGCAATGTATTACAGGACTAGTAACACAGTACAGTGCAACGTATTACAGGAAGAGTAACGCAGGACAATGCAATGTATTACAGGACTAGTACCGCAGGACAGTGCAATGTATTACAGGACTAGTAACGCAGGACAATGCAATGTATTACAGGAAGAGTAACGCAGGACAATGCAATGTATTACAGGACAATGCAGTGTATTACAGGACTAGTAACGCAGGACAGTGCAATGTATTACAGGACTAGTAACGCAGGACAATGCAATGTATTACAGGGAGAGTAACAGAGGACAATGCAATGTATTACAGGACTAGTAACGCAGGACAATGCAATGTATTACAGGAAGAGTAACGCAGGACAATGCAATGTATTACAGGACAGTGCAATGTATTACAGGACTAGTAACGCAGGACAGTGCAATGTATTACAGGACTAGTAACGCAGGACAGTGCAACGTATTACAGGACTAGTAACGCAGGACAGTGCAATGAATTACAGGATTAGTAACACAGGACAGTGCAACGTATAACAGGACTAGTAACGCAGGACAGTGCAACGTATTACAGGACTAGTAATGCAGGACAATGCAACTTATTACAGGACTAGTAACGCAGGACAGTGCAACGTATTACAGGACTAGTAACGCAGAACAATGCAATGTATTACAGGATTAGTAACGCAGGACAGTGCAACGTATTACAGGACTAGTAACGCAGGACAGTGCAACGTGTTACAGGACTAGTAACGCAGGACAGTGGAACGTATTACAGGACTAGTAACGCAGGACAGTGGAACGTATTACAGGACTAGTAACGCAGGACAATGCAATGTATTACAGGACTAGTAACGCAGGACAATGCAATGTATTACAGGAAGAGTAACGCAGGACAATGCAATGTATTACAGGACAATGCAGTGTATTACAGGACTAGTAACGCAGGACAGTGCAATGTATTACAGGACTAGTAACGCAGGACAATGCAATGTATTACAGGAAGAGTAATGCAGGACAATGCAATGTATTACAGGACAATGCAGTGTATTACAGGACTAGTAATGCAGGACAGTGCAATGTATTACAGGACTAGTAACGCAGGACAATGCAGTGTATTACAGGACTAGTAACGCAGGACAATGCAATGTATTACAGGACTAGTAACGCAGGACAATGCAATGTATTACAGGACTAGTAACGCAGGACAGTGCAACGTATTACAGGACTAGTAACGCAGAACAGTGCAACGTATTACAGGACTAGTAACGCAGGACAGTGCAATGTATTACAGGACTAGTAACGCAGGACAGTGCAACGTATTACAGGACTAGTAACGCAGAACAGTGCAACGTATTACAGGACTAGTAACGCAGGACAGTACAATGTATTACAGGACTAGTAACGCAGGACAGTGCAACGTATTACAGGACTAGTAACGCAGAACAGTGCAACGTATTACAGGACTAGTAATGCAGTACAATGCAACGTATTACAGGACTAGTAACGCAGGACAGTGCAACGTGTTACAGGACTAGTAAGGCAGAACAATGCAACGTATTACAGGATTAGTAACGCAGGACAGTGCAACGTATTACAGGACTAGTAACGCAGGACAGTGCAACGTATTACAGGACTAGTAACGCAGAACAATGCAACGTATTACAGGATTAGTAACGCAGGACAGTGCAACGTATTACAGGACTAGTAATGCAGGACAGTGCAACGTGTTACAGGACTAGTAACGCAGGACAGTACAACGTATTACAGGACTAGTAACGCAGGACAGTGGAACGTATTACAGGACTAGTAACGCAGGACAGTGGAACGTATTACAGGACTAGTAACGCAGGACAGTGGAACGTATTACAGGACTAGTAACGCAGGACAATGCAATGTATTACAGGACTAGTAACGCAGGACAGTGCAACGTGTTACAGGACTAGTAACGCAGGACAGTGCAATGTATTACAGGACTAGTAACGCAGGACAGTGCAATGTATTACAGGACTAGTAACGCAGGACAACGCAATGTATTACAGGGCTAGTAACGCAGGACAGTGCAACGTATTACAGGACTAGTAAAGCAGGACAATGCAATGTATTACAGGACTAGTAACGCAGGACAATGCAATGTATTACAGGACTAGTAACGCAGGACAATGCAATGTATTACAGGACTAGTAACGCAGGACAATGCAACTTATTACAGGACTAGTAACGCAGGACAGTGCAACGTATTACAGGATTAGTAACGCAGGACAATGCAATGTATTACAGGACTAGTAACGCAGGACAGTGCAATGTATTACAGGACTAGTAACGCAGGACAATGCAATGTATTACAGGAAGAGTAACGCAGGACAATGCAATGTATTACAGGACAATGCAGTGTATTACAGGACTAGTAACGCAGGACAGTGCAATGTATTACAGGACTAGTAACGCAGGACAATGCAATGTATTACAGGAAGAGTAATGCAGGACAATGCAATGTATTACAGGACAATGCAGTGTATTACAGGACTAGTAACGCAGGACAGTGCAATGTATTACAGGACTAGTAACGCAGGACAATGCAATGTATTACAGGAAGAGTAACAGAGGACAATGCAGTGTATTACAGGACTAGTAACGCAGGACAATGCAATGTATTACAGGAAGAGTAACAGAGGACAATGCAATGTATTACAGGACTAGTAACGCAGGACAGTGCAACGTATTACAGGACTAGTAATGCAGGACAATGCAACTTATTACAGGACTAGTAACGCAGGACAGTGCAACGTATTACAGGACTAGTAACGCAGAACAATGCAATGTATTACAGGATTAGTAACGCAGGACAGTGCAACGTATTACAGGACTAGTAACGCAGGACAGTGCAACGTGTTACAGGACTAGTAACGCAGGACAGTGGAACGTATTACAGGACTAGTAACGCAGGACAGTGGAACGTATTACAGGACTAGTAACGCAGGACAATGCAATGTATTACAGGACTAGTAACGCAGGACAATGCAATGTATTACAGGAAGAGTAACGCAGGACAATGCAATGTATTACAGGACAATGCAGTGTATTACAGGACTAGTAACGCAGGACAGTGCAATGTATTACAGGACTAGTAACGCAGGACAATGCAATGTATTACAGGAAGAGTAATGCAGGACAATGCAATGTATTACAGGACAATGCAGTGTATTACAGGACTAGTAATGCAGGACAGTGCAATGTATTACAGGACTAGTAACGCAGGACAATGCAGTGTATTACAGGACTAGTAACGCAGGACAATGCAATGTATTACAGGACTAGTAACGCAGGACAATGCAATGTATTACAGGACTAGTAACGCAGGACAGTGCAACGTATTACAGGACTAGTAACGCAGAACAGTGCAACGTATTACAGGACTAGTAACGCAGGACAGTGCAATGTATTACAGGACTAGTAACGCAGGACAGTGCAACGTATTACAGGACTAGTAACGCAGAACAGTGCAACGTATTACAGGACTAGTAACGCAGGACAGTACAATGTATTACAGGACTAGTAACGCAGGACAGTGCAACGTATTACAGGACTAGTAACGCAGAACAGTGCAACGTATTACAGGACTAGTAATGCAGTACAATGCAACGTATTACAGGACTAGTAACGCAGGACAGTGCAACGTGTTACAGGACTAGTAAGGCAGAACAATGCAACGTATTACAGGATTAGTAACGCAGGACAGTGCAACGTATTACAGGACTAGTAACGCAGGACAGTGCAACGTATTACAGGACTAGTAACGCAGAACAATGCAACGTATTACAGGATTAGTAACGCAGGACAGTGCAACGTATTACAGGACTAGTAATGCAGGACAGTGCAACGTGTTACAGGACTAGTAACGCAGGACAGTACAACGTATTACAGGACTAGTAACGCAGGACAGTGGAACGTATTACAGGACTAGTAACGCAGGACAGTGGAACGTATTACAGGACTAGTAACGCAGGACAGTGGAACGTATTACAGGACTAGTAACGCAGGACAATGCAATGTATTACAGGACTAGTAACGCAGGACAGTGCAACGTGTTACAGGACTAGTAACGCAGGACAGTGCAATGTATTACAGGACTAGTAACGCAGGACAGTGCAATGTATTACAGGACTAGTAACGCAGGACAACGCAATGTATTACAGGGCTAGTAACGCAGGACAGTGCAACGTATTACAGGACTAGTAAAGCAGGACAATGCAATGTATTACAGGACTAGTAACGCAGGACAATGCAATGTATTACAGGACTAGTAACGCAGGACAATGCAATGTATTACAGGACTAGTAACGCAGGACAATGCAACTTATTACAGGACTAGTAACGCAGGACAGTGCAACGTATTACAGGATTAGTAACGCAGGACAATGCAATGTATTACAGGACTAGTAACGCAGGACAGTGCAATGTATTACAGGACTAGTAACGCAGGACAATGCAATGTATTACAGGAAGAGTAACGCAGGACAATGCAATGTATTACAGGACAATGCAGTGTATTACAGGACTAGTAACGCAGGACAGTGCAATGTATTACAGGACTAGTAACGCAGGACAATGCAATGTATTACAGGAAGAGTAATGCAGGACAATGCAATGTATTACAGGACAATGCAGTGTATTACAGGACTAGTAACGCAGGACAGTGCAATGTATTACAGGACTAGTAACGCAGGACAATGCAATGTATTACAGGAAGAGTAACAGAGGACAATGCAGTGTATTACAGGACTAGTAACGCAGGACAATGCAATGTATTACAGGAAGAGTAACAGAGGACAATGCAATGTATTACAGGACTAGTAACGCAGGACAATGCAATGTATTACAGGACAGTGCAATGTATTACAGGACTAGTAACGCAGGACAATGCAATGTATTAAAGGAGTAGTAACGCAGGACAATGCAGCGTATTACAGGACTAGTAACGCAGGACAGTGCAATGTATTACAGGACTAGTAACGCAGGACAGTGCAACGTATTACAGGACTAGTAACGCAGAACAGTGCAACGTATTACAGGACTAGTAACGCAGGACAGTGCAATGTATTACAGGACTAGTAACGCAGGACAGTGGAACGTATTACAGGACTAGTAACGCAGGACAATGCAATGTATTACAGGACTAGTAACGCAGGACAGTGCAACGTATTACAGGACTAGTAACGCAGGACAGTGCAATGTATTACAGGACTAGTAACGCAGGACAGTGCAACGTATTACAGGACTAGTAACGCAGAACAGTGCAACGTATTACAGGACTAGTAACGCAGGACAGTGCAATGTATTACAGGACTAGTAACGCAGGACAGTGCAATGTATTACAGGACTAGTAACGCAGGACAGTGCAACGTATTACAGGACTAGTAACGCAGAACAGTGCAACGTATTACAGGACTAGTAACGCAGGACAGTGCAATGTATTACAGGACTAGTAACGCAGAACAGTGCAACGTATTACAGGACTAGTAATGCAGGACAATGCAATGTATTACAGGACTAGTAACGCAGGACAGTGCAACGTGTTACAGGACTAGTAAGGCAGAACAATGCAATGTATTACAGGATTAGTAACGCAGGACAGTGCAACATATTACAGGACTAGTAACGCAGGACAGTGCAACGTATTACAGGACTAGTAATGCAGGACAATGCAACTTATTACAGGACTAGTAACGCAGGACAGTGCAACGTATTACAGGACTAGTAACGCAGAACAATGCAATGTATTACAGGATTAGTAACGCAGGACAGTGCAACGTATTACAGGACTAGTAACGCAGGACAGTGCAACGTGTTACAGGACTAGTAACGCAGGACAGTGCAAAGTATTACAGGACTAGTAACGCAGGACAATGCAATGTATTACAGGACTAGTAACGCAGGACAGTGGAACGTATTACAGGACTAGTAACGCAGGACAATGCAATGTATTACAGGACTAGTAACGCAGGACAGTGCAACGTGTTACAGGACTAGTAACGCAGGACAGTGCAAAGTATTACAGGACTAGTAATGCAGGACAGTGGAACGTATTACAGGACTAGTAACGCAGGACAATGCAATGTATTACAGGACTAGTAACGCAGGACAGTGCAACGTATTACAGGACTAGTAACGCAGGACAATGCAATGTATTACAGGACTAGTAACGCAGGACAATGCAATGTATTACAGGACTAGTAATGCAGGACAGTGCAACGTGTTACAGGACTAGTAATGCAGGACAGTGCAACGTGTTACAGGGCTAGTAACGCAGGACAATGCAATGTATTACAGGACTAGTAACGCAGGACAATGCAATGTATTAAAGGACTAGTAACGCAGGACAATGCAATGTATTACAGGACTAGTAACGCAGGACAATGCAACTTATTACAGGACTAGTAACGCAGGACAGTGCAACGTATTACAGGACTAGTAACGCAGAACAATGCAATGTATTACAGGATTAGTAACGCAGGACAGTGCAACGTATTACAGGACTAGTAACGCAGGACAGTGCAACGTGTTACAGGACTAGTAACGCAGGATAGTGCAACGTATTACAGGACTAGTAACGCAGGACAGTGGAACGTATTACAGGACTAGTAACGCAGGACAATGCAATGTATTACAGGACTAGTAACGCAGGACAGTGCAACGTGTTACAGGACTAGTAACGCAGGACAGTGCAAAGTATTACAGGACTAGTAACGCAGGACAGTGCAATGTATTACAGGACTAGTAACGCAGGACAACGCAATGTATTACAGGGCTAGTAGCGCAGGACAGTGCAACGTATTACAGGACTAGTAACGCAGGACAATGCAATGTATTACAGGACTAGTAACGCAGGACAATGCAATGTATTACAGGACTAGTAACGCAGGACAATGCAATGTATTACAGGACTAGTAACGCAGGACAATGCAATGTATTACAGGACTAGTAACGCAGGACAAGACATTTTCTCTAAAACATAACATATACACACACACACACACACACACACACACACACACACAGGGACGGATCTAGACTTTTCTTTAGGGGGGGCGGTTTACTGTTTAATCTTGACTCCTCCCTCTACAGTCCCAACTCCTCCCATCTGCAATCCTAACTCCTCCTCTCTCAATTCTGACTGAACTTTTTGAGTGAGACCGAGATAGAGCTTTGTGATTGTTCTATGTACATATGACTGTGCTATGGGGTAATTGTATTTATTAGCCCTAGTACCCACACACCAGCAAGTGAGGGGCAAATGTTCTCTAACCCTTGCTCTCCTGGCTCCTCTGTGCTGCTGTGGCATAAGCTGCAGCACATCGTTCTGCCTCATGCTCTTCCTGGAGAGCTCTCTTCTGCTCAAAAGTGGGCGTGGCTATGACTGTGTTAGGGGGGCGGTCGCCCCCTTCGCCCCCCCTAGATCAGGCCTTACACACACACACACACACACACACACACACACACACACACACACACACACACGTATATATATATATATATATACTCTTCTCTTTCTCTGTTCTGAAAAGAGTACCCCATAGCTAACCATGCACATGCAATATCCCTTCAATTCACAATTGCTAAATTAAATTATAATCACCCTCCCTCTTATATTGATCCTCCCTTTCCTCTAGTTCACACTATTACACTGCCCCAACACATGCCCTCTCCTCCATTCACACCCCATACATGCTCTATTTACTCCCTGTTAACCCCACCCTCTCCAGTTCACACTTTATATACTTTACCTGTGCGGAATCCTCTTTCCTGCAGCGATGACTCCTCCCCCGCAACTGTAAAAAAAAGAAAAAAAGAAAAGCCCATAAACAAGCAAAAATAAACAGCAACTTGAAAAAAACCAAGCCCAATTCCACTTGTTTTAAGCAGACTTGGCAACACTGGATGTGAGCCCTGTGCTATAGCTGCACACCCTCCAACATTCTGCACAGAAAAATCGGTACGAATTAGAAAAGGGGGCGTGACAACAGCTAAAGTGGACGTGGCCACGCCCCTTTTCCTATACTTTCAATTGAAGTTTGGAGAGCCAAAATCGGTACAGACCATAAAAAAAGGTACTGTACCTGCCAAAAAGGTCCAGCTGGAGGGTATGTAGCTGTGTGATGTAACCAGTGTTGAACTATGTGCCAGATTTAGGGGGTCGCTCGCTAGCTATTTTTTGCAGCGCTGCGATCAGATAGTCGCTGCCTATGGGGGAGTGTATTTTTGCCGTAACTAGGCATTTTAGCGCTGTGTGCAAGAAACGGCATTGGCACCCCGCCCTCATGTAAAATAGGGGCAGTGCGCGCCATAGGCGTGCACAAAAAATAAGATTTTACTCACCGGTAAATCTATTTCTCGTAGTCCATAGTGGATGCTGTGACTCCGTAAGGACCATGGGGATTAGCGGCTCCGCAGGAGACTGGGCACAACTAAAGAAAGCTTTAGGACTACCTGGTGTGCACTGGCTCCTCCCACTAAGACCCTCCTCCAGACCTCAGTTAGGATACTGTGCCCGGAAGAGCTGACACAATAAGGAAGGATTTTGAATCCCGGGTAAGACTCATACCAGCCACACCAATCACACCGTATAACTCGTGATACTATACCCAGTTAACAGTATGAAATATAACTGAGCCTCTCAACAGATGGCTCAACAATAACCCTTTAGTTAGGCAATAACTATAAACAAGTATTGCAGACAATCCGCACTTGGGATGGGCGCCCAGCATCCACTACGGACTACGAGAAATAGATTTACCGGTGAGTAAAATCTTATTTTCTCTGACGTCCTAAGTGGATGCTGGGACTCCGTAAGGACCATGGGGATTATACCAAAGCTCCCAAACGGGCGGGAGAGTGCGGATGACTCTGCAGCACCGAATGAGCAACTCTAGGTCCTCCTCAGCCAGGATATCAAACTTGTAGACTCTTGCAAAAATGTTTTAACCCGACCAAGTAACAGCTCGGCAAAGTTGTAAAGCCGAGACCCCTCGGGCAGCCGCCCAAGAAGAGCCCACTTTCCTCGTGGAATGGGGTTTTACAGATTTAGGGTGCGGCAGTCCAGCCGCAGAATGTGCAAGTTGAATCGTGCTACAGATCCAGCGAGCAATCGTCTGCTTAGAAGCAGGAGCACCCAGCTTGTTGGGTGCATACAGGATAAATAGCGAGTCAGTCTTCCTGACTCCAGCTGTCCTGGAAACATATACTTTTCAGGACCCTGACTACGTCCAGTAACTTGGAATCCTCTAAGTCCCAAGTAGCCGCAGGCACCACAATAGGTTGGTTCACATGAAAAACTGATACCACCTTAGGAAGGAATTGGGAACGAGTCCTCAATTCCGCCTTTCCCATATAAAATACAGATAAGGGCTTTTGTATGACAAAATCGCCAATTCTGATACACGCCTGGCCGACGCCAAGGCCCACAGAATGACCACTTTCCACGTGAGGTATTATAGCTCCACGGACTTAAGTGGCTCAACCCAATGCGACTTCAGGAAATCCAACACCACATTGAGATCCCACGGTGCCACTGGAGGACTCCCATGCAGCATTCCCTTAACAAAAGTCTGAACTTCAGGCAGTGAAGCCAGTTCCATTTTGGAAGAAAATCGATAGAGCCGAAATCTGGACCTTAATGGAACCCAATTTTAGGCCCATAGTCACCTCTGACTGTAGGAAGTGCAGAAATCGACCTAGCTGAAATTTCTCCTTTGGGGCCTTCCTGGCCTCACAGTACGCAACATATTTCCGCCATATGCGGTGATAATGGTTAGCGTTCACTTCTTTCCTAGCTTTAAATAGCGTAGGGATAACTTCCTCCGGAATTCCCTTTTCCTTCAGGATCCGGCGTTCAACCGCCATGCCGTCCAACGCAGCCGTGGTACGTCTTGGAACAGACAGGCCCCCTGCTGCAGCAGGTCCTGTCTGAGCGGCAGAGGCCATGGGTCCTCTGAGATCATTTCTTGGAGTTCTGGTTACCAAGCTCTTCTTGGCCAACCCGGAACAATGAGTATAGTTCTTACTCCTCTCCTTCTTATTATTCTCATTACCCTGGGTAAGAGAGGCAGAGAAGGGAACACATACACCGACTGGTACACCCACGGTGTTACCAGAGCGTCCACAGCTATCGCCTGAGGGTCCTTGACCTGGCGCAATATCTTTGTAACTTTTAGTTGAGGCTGGACGCCATCATGTCCACCTGTGGCCTTTCCCAACGGTGTACAATCATTTGGAAGACTTCTGGATGAAGTCCCCACTCTCCCGGGTGGAGGTCGTGTCTTCTGAGAAAGTCTGCTTCTCAGTTGTCCACTCCGGGAATGAACACTGCTGACAGTGCTAACACATGATTTTCCGCCCATCTGAGAATCCTTGTGGCTTCTGCCATCGCCATCCATGTTCCCGTGCCGCCCTGTCGGTTTACATGAGCGACCGCCGTGATGTTGTCTGACTGGATCAGCACCGGCCGGTGTTGAAGCAGGGGTCTAGCCTGACTTAGGGCATTGTAAATGGCCCTTAGTTCCAGAATATTTATGTGTAAGGAAGTCTCCTGACTTTTCCATAGCCTTGGAAGTTTCTTCCCTGAGTGACTGCCCCCCAGCCTCGAAGGCTGGCATCCGTGGTCACCAGGACCCAGTCCTGTATGCCGAATCTGCGGCCCCCTAGAAGATGAGCACTCTGCAGCCACCACAACAGCGACACCCTGGCCCTTGGAGACAGGGTTATCCGCCGATGCATCTGAAGATGCGACCCGGACCACATGTCCAACAGATCCCACTGGAAAATCCTTGCATGGGACCTGGCGAATGGAATTTCTTCGTAAGAAGCTACCATCTTTCCCAGGGCTCGCGTGCATTGATGCACCGACACCTGTATACGTATTAGAAGGTCTCTGTCTAGAGACGACAACTCCTTGGACTTCTCCTCCGGGAGAAACCCTTTTTATCCTGTTCTGTGTCCAGAACCATACTCAGGAACAGTAGACGCGTCGTAGGAACCAGCTGCGACTTTGGAATATTCAGAATCCAGCCGTGCTGTTGTAGCACTTCCCGAGATAGTGCTACTCCGCCGAACAACTGCTCCCTGGACCTCGCCTTTATAAGGAGATCGTCCAAGTACGGGATAATTATTTCGGCCATTACCTTGGTAAATACCTCGTGCCGGGGACAGACCAACGGCAACGTCTGGAATTGGTAATGACAATCCTGTACCACAATTTTGAGGTACTCCTGGTGAAGAGGGTAAATAGGGACATGCAGGTAAGCATCCTTGATGTCCAGTGATACCATGAAATTCTCCAGGCTTGCAATAATCGCCCTGAGCGATTCCATTTTGAACTTGAACCTTCGTATATAAGTGTTCAAGGCTTTCAATTTTAGAATGGGTCTCACCGAACCGTCTGGTTTCGGTACCACAACATTTTGGAATAGTAACCCCGGCCTTGTTGAAGGAGGGGTACCTTGATTTCACCTGCTGGAAGTACAGCTTGTGAATTGCCGCCAGTACTACCTTTCTCCGAGGGCAGCAAGCAAGGCTGATGTGAGGTAACGGCGAGGGGGAGTCGCCTCGAACTCCAGCCTGTATCCCTGTGATACTATTTGCAGAACCTAGGGATCCACCTGTGGGCAAGCCCACTGGTCCCTGAAGTTCCCGAGACGCGCCCCTACCGCACCTGTCTCCACCTGTGGAGCCCCAACGTCATGCGGTGGACTCAGAGGAAGCGGGGGAAGATTTTTGATCCTGGGAACTGGCTGCTGGTGCAGCTTTTTCCTTCTTCCCTTGTCTCTGTGCAGAAAGGAAGCACCTTTGACCCGCTTGCTTTTCTGAAGCCGAAAGGACTGTACCTGAAAATACGGTTGTGCTTAGGCTGTGAGGAAACCTGAGGTAAAAAATTTTCTTCCCAGCTGTTGCTGTGGATACGAGGTCCCAGAGACCATCCCCAAACAATTCCTCACCCTTATAAGGCAGAATCTCCATGTGCCTTTTATAGGCAGCATCACCTGTCCACTGCCGGGTTTCTAATACCCTCCTGGCAGAATGGACATTGCATTAATTCTGGATGCCAGCCGGCAAATATCCCTCTGTGCATCTAATATTATCTGACAGGGTATCAGACCACGCTGCAGCAGCACTATTTATGCTAAGGCAATTGCAGGTCTCAGTATATAACCTGAGTGTGTATATACAGACTTCAGGATAGCCTCCTGCTTTTTATCAGCAGGCTCCTTCAAGGTGGCCGTATCTTAAGACGGCAGTGCCACCTTTTTTGACAAACGTGTGAGCGCCTTATCCACCCTAAGGGATATCTCCCAACGTGACCTATCCTCTGGCAGGAAAGGGTACGCCATCCGTAACTTTTTAGAAATTACCAGTTTCTTATCGGGGGAACCCACGCTACTTTACACACTTCATTCATTCATCTGACGGGGGAACAAAACACTGGCTGCTTTTTCTCCCCAAAAATAAAACCCCTTTTATGCGTAACACATTTTTCATTGCCGAGATCATGTAACGGATGTTCCTAGTGGATTGTGTATATGTCTCAACCTCGTCGACACTGGAGTCAGACTCCGTGTCAACATCTGTGTCTGCCATCTGAGGTAACGGGCGCTTTTTTGAGCCCCTGATGGCCTTTGAGACGCCTGGGCAGGCGCGGGCTGAGAAGCCGGCTGTCCCACAGCTGTTTTACGTCATCCAGCCTTCTATGTAAGGAGTTGACATTGTCGGTGAATACCTTCCACCTATCCATCCACTCTGGTGTCGGCCCCACAGGGGGCGACATCCCATTTATCGGCCTCTGCTCCACCTCCACGTAACCTTCCTCATCCCACATGTCGACACAGCCGTACCGACACACAGCACACACACAGGGAATGCTCTGACTGAGGACAGGACCCCACAAAGTCCTTCGGGGAGACAGAGAGAGAGTATGCCAGCACACACCAGAGCGCTATATAATGCAGGGATTAACACTATAACTGAGTGATTTTTCCCCCAATAGCTGCTTGTATAAACAATATTGCGCCTAAATTTAGTGCCCCCCCTCTCTTTTTAACCCTTTGAGCCTGAAAACTACAGGGGAGAGCCTGGGGAGCTGTCTTCCAGCTGCACTGTGAAGAGAAAATGGCGCCAGTGTGCTGAGGGAGATAGCTCCGCCCCTTTTTCGCGGACTTTTCTCCCGCTTTTTTATGGATTCTGGCAGGGGTATTTATCACATATATAGCCTCTGGGGCTATATATTGTGATGATTTTGCCAGGCAAGGTGTTTATATTGCTGCTCAGGGCGCCCCCCCCCAGCGCCCGGCACCCATCAGTGACCGGAGTGTGAGGTGTGCATGAGGAGCAATGGCGCACAGCTGCAGTGCTGTGCGCTACCTTGGTGAAGACTGAAGTCTTCTGCCGCCGATTTTCCGGAACACTTCTTGCTTCTGGCTCTGTAAGGGGGCCGGCGGCGCGGCTCCGGGACCGAACATCAATGGCCGGTTCCATGCGGTTGATCCCTCTGGAGCTAATGGTGTCCAGTAGCCTAAGAAGCCCAAGCTACCACCAGTTAGGTAGGTTCGCTTCTTCTCCCCTTAGTCCCTCGCTGCAGTGAGTCTGTTGCCAGCAGATCTCACTGTAAAATAAAAAACCTAAAATATACTTTCTTTCTAGGAGCTCAGGAGAGCCCCTAGTGTGCATCCAGCTCAGCCGGGCACAAGAATCTAACTGAGGTCTGGAGGAGGGTCTTAGTGGGAGGAGCCAGTGCACACCAGGTAGTCCTAAAGCTTTCTTTAGTTGTGCCCAGTCTCCTGCGGAGCCGCTAATCCCCATGGTCCTTACGGAGTCCCAGCATCCACTTAGGACGTCAGAGAAATATATAGGGGCGTGGCTTCACGGGGAAGGGGTGTGGCCACAAAATAATGCCAATTCATACTACAGTGCACAGTCGTCTCCATTATTCAAATTCCGCCGCACAGTAGATCCACTACACCAGGTAAAGCCCCTTTTACACATTACGGCAGACAGCGCCCCCTTTTTACACATTACGGCAGACAGCGTCCCCCTTTTACACATTACGGCAGACAGCGTCCCCATTTTTACACATTACGGCATACAGCGTCCCCATTTTTACACATTACGGCAGACAGCGTCCCCATTTTTACACATTACGGCATACAGCGTCCCCATTTTTACACATTACGGCAGACAGCATCCCCTTTTTACACATTACGGCAGACAGCATCCCCCTTTTTACACATTACGGCAGACAGCGTCCCCCTTTTTACACATTACGGCAGACAGCGTCCCCTTTTTACACATTACGGCAGACAGCGTGCCCCTTTTTACACATTACGGCAGACAGAATAGATAGATAGATAGATAGATACTTACCATCTCTCCCCGCTGGCTAAGGCTCCTCGGTGCATGCAGTCAGGCAGATCCCGGGCAGGGGAGAAGAAAGAGGAGGGAGGGGGACTCGGGAGCCACAGCAGCGCAGTGTACTTGGTGGTGGCACCGCTGCAGCAGTCCCTCTCCTTCCGCATTGGCTGGCCGCCGCCGCTGTGAATGCTGGGATGAGGGACTGCTGCAGCAGCGCCGCTACCAATTACATCGCGCTGCTGCGGCTCCAGTCCCCCTCCCTCCTCCGGGTCCTCCCCTGAAGCCGGAGCTGCTCCTCTCCTCTTCTCCTCCGTGCACACAGCACAGGTGGCTTGTAATGCGTTAATTTGACTCATTACAAGCCGCTGACATGGAATGCTGGCCGTTGCGCCCTCAGGGCGACTGCACTGTGTGCAAGGCACACCTAGCACACACGTAGTTACGGGTCTGCTTCAGCCTGTTTTTGTCCGGAATTGACGTCAGATACCCGCCCTGCAAACGCTAGGACACGCCTGCGTTTTTCCAAACACTCCCAGAAAACGGTCAGTTGCCGCCCACAAACGCCTTCTTCCTGTCAGTCGATCGCCCGTACGAATGGATTCTTCGTTAAATCCATCACTCAGCAACGCTCCGCTTTGTATCCATACGACGCACCTGCGCATTGTGGTGCATACGCATGCGCAGTAGTGACCTGATCGCAGCGCAGCGAAAAATCCTAGCGTGCGATCAGGTCGAAATGACCCCCTTAGACCCGATCGCTGCTGTGCTTTTTTGCACAGCAGACGATTATCGAATGACTGCACATTCGTATGCACCGCAATGCGCAGGCGCGTCGACAAACAACAACAGGCATCGCCGAACAGCAACAAGCTGGTGTGAAAATTTTTATCGCCCAGCCATCCGCAAGCTGATTGACAGGAAGAGGGCGTTTGTGGGTGGTAACTGACCGTTTTCTGGGAGTGTCAGGGAAAACGCAGGCGTGCTCAAGCGTTTTCAGGGAGGGTGTCTGACGTCAGCTCCGTCCCCGATCAGCCTGATGTGATTGCACTGGAGGAGTAAGTGGAAAAATCATTCGAAGGTGAATGTGATGGGAACGGATTTGCAGCTGTCCGCTGACTGAGGGACATTTTCACACGGCGTACGCATGCAATCGCACACTTGCACGGGTGAATTTGCACTCCCCTTGGGCGGCGACTATCTGAATGCAGGACAGTAAATTTAGCAGCCCAGTGATCAGGACTGAATTAGGCCCTTTGTGGGGCCTCGGTTCCAGGGGGCAGGACCTAGTGACCCCTGTTTTAGTCATTTTGGGAGCGTGGCCCGCGCTACCTGAGCAGCTGGGAAGCCCCCGGCTGCTCTCTCTGCACTGACAGAGGCCGTCGGCTGTGGACTTGCCGGATGGAGGAGATGGTGATGTTACTGATAGAAAGTGGAAAGGAGGGGAGTGAAGTGACGATATTCGGGAGGGTGGGAAGATGATCAGCTCAGTCTTAGGGTATCTGCTCTTTAGGGCGACAGTAGTTAGTTCAACAGTCATTAGGTTGACCACTATTGGTCGACATGGCAAAGGTCGACACATGAAAACGTTGACAAGAGTTTTTCACACTTTTCCCCCCCATTTTTTTAAGTTTTTCATACTTTACGATCCACGTGGACTATGATAGGGAATAGTAACCTGTGCCCGAAGATCGCTCACCATGCCAGGGGAAACGGTGCACTAATTGTGGTTCCCGGTCACTTTACAAAGAAAACTACACTGTTTAAAAAAAAATAAGATTTTACTCACCGGTAAATCTATTTCTCGTAGTCCGTAGTGGATGCTGGGAACTCCGTAAGGACCATGGGGAATAGACGGGCTCCGCAGGAGACTGGGCACTCTATAAGAAAGATTTGGTACTATCTGGTGTGCACTGGCTCCTCCCTCTATGCCCCTCCTCCAGACCTCAGTTATTATACTGTGCCCGGAAGAGCTGACACAATAAGGAAGGATTTTGAATCCCGGGTAAGACTCATACCAGCCACACCAATCACACCGTATAACTCGTGATACTATACCCAGTTAACAGTATGAAATATAACAGAGCCTCTCAACAGATGGCTCAACAATAACCCTTTAGTTAGGCAATAACTATATACAAGTATTGCAGACAATCCGCACTTGGGATGGGCGCCCAGCATCCACTACGGACTACGAGAAATAGATTTACCGGTGAGTAAAATCTTATTTTCTCTGACGTCCTAGTGGATGCTGGGAACTCCGTAAGGACCATGGGGATTATACCAAAGCTCCCAAACGGGCGGGAGAGTGCGGATGACTCTGCAGCACCGAATGAGAGAACTCAAGGTCCTCCTCAGCCAGGGTATCAAATTTGTAGAATTTAGCAAACGTGTTTGCCCCTGACCAAGTTGCCGCTCGGCAAAGTTGTAAAGCCGAGACCCCTCGGGCAGCTGCCCAAGATGAGCCCACCTTCCTCGTGGAATGGGCTTTCACTGATTTAGGATGCGGCAATCCAGCCGCAGAATGCTCCAGCTGAATTGTGCTACAAATTCAGCGAGCAATAGTCTGCTTAAAGCAGGAGCACCTATTTTGTTGGGTGCCTACAGGATAAGAAGCGAGTCAGTTTTCCTGACTCCAGCCGTCCTGGAAACATACATTTTTTAAGGCCCTGACTACGTCCAGTAACTTGGAATCTTCCAAGTCCCTAGTAGCCGCAGGCACTACAATAGGTTGGCTCAAGTGAAAAGCTGATACCACCTTAGGGAGAAACTGGGGACGAGTACTCAATTCTGCCCTATCCATATGGAAAATCAGATAAGGGCTTTTACATGACAAAGCCGCCAATTCAGACACACGCCTGGCCGAAGCCAAGGCCAATAACATGACCACTTTCCACGTGAGATATTTCAGATCCACAGTTTTAAGTGGCTCAAACCAATGTGATTTCAGGAAACTCAACACCACGTTGAGATCCCAAGGTGCCACAGGAGGCACAAAAGGGGGCTGAATATGTAGCACTCCCTTTACAAAACTCTGAACTTCAGGCAGTGAAGCCAGTTCTTTCTGGAAGAAAATCGACAGAGCCGAAATCTGGACCTTAATTGAACCCAATTTTAGGCCCATAGTCACTCCCGACTGTAGGAAGTGCAGAAAACGACCCAGCTGAAATTCCTCTGTTGGGGCCTTCCTGGCCTCACACCACGCAACATATTTTCGCCAAATACGGTGATAATGGTTTGCGGTTACTTCTTTCCTGGCTTTTATCAGCGTAGGAATGACTTCCTCCGGAATGCCCTTTTGCTTTAGGATCCGGAATTCAACCGCCATGCCGTCCAACGCAGCCGCGGTAAGTCTTGGAACAGACAGGGCCCCTGCTGTAGCAGATCCTGTCTGAGCGGTAGAGGCCATGGGTCCTCTGATATTATTTCTGTAAGTTCTGGGTACCAAGCTCTTCTTGGCCCATCCGGAACCACGAGTATCGTTCTTCCTCCTCGTTTTCTTATTATTCTCAGTACCCTTGGTATGAGAGGCAGAGGAGGGAATACATAAACCGACTGGTACACCCACGGTGTCACTAGAGCGTCCACAGCTATTGCCTGAGGGTCCCTTGACCTGGCGCAATATCTAGTTTTTTGTTTAGGCGGGACGCCATCATGTCCACCTGTGGCCTTTCCCAACGGTTTACCAACAGTTGGAAGACTTCTGGATGAAGTCCCCACTCTCCCGGGTGTCGGTCGTGTCTGCTGAGGAAGTCTGCTTCCCAGTTGTCCACTCCCGGAATGAACACTGCTGACAGTGCTAAGACGTGATTTTCCGCCCATCGGAGAATCCTTGTGGCTTCTGCCATCGCCATCCTGCTTCTTGTGCCGCCCTGTCTGTTTACATGGGCGACTGCCGTGATGTTGTCTGATTGGATCAGTACCGGTTGGTTTTGAAGCAGGGGTTTTGCCAGACTTAGGGCATTGTAAATGGCCCTCAGTTCCAGAATATTTATGTGTAGGGACGACTCCTGACTTGACCAAAGTCCTTGGAAGTTTCTTCCCTGTGTGACTGCCCCCCAGCCTCGAAGGCTGGCATCCGTGGTTACCAGGACCCAGTCCTGTATGCCGAATCTGCGGCCCTCTTGAAGATGAGCACTCTGCAGCCACCACAGTAGAGATACCCTGGTCCTTGGAGACAGGGTTATCAGCCGATGCATCTGAAGATGCGATCCCGACCACTTGTTCAAGAGGTCCCAGTAAAAGGTTCTTGTATGGAACCTGCCGAATGGAATTTTTCTTCGTAAGAAGCTACCATTTTTCCCAGGACTCGTGTGCAGTGATGCACCGATACCTGTTTTGGTTTCAGGAGGTCTCTGACTAGAGATGACAGCTCCTTGGCTTTCTCCTGCAGTAGAAATACTTTTTTCTGTTCTGTGTCCAGAACCATCCCCAGGAACAGTAGGCGTGTGGTAGGAACCAGCTGTGACTTTGGAATGTATAGAATCCATCCGTGCTGTTGTAGCACTTCCCGAGATAGTGCTACTCCGACCAACAACTGCTCCTTGGACCTCGCCTTTATAAGGAGATCGTCCAAGTACGGGATAATTAAAACTCCCTTTTTTCGAAGGAGTATCATCATTTCTGCCATTACCTTGGTAAAGACCCTCGGTGCCGTGGACAGTCCAAACGGCAGTGTTTGGAATTGGTAATGGCAATCCTGTACCACAAATCTGAGGTACTCCTGATGAGGATGGTAAATGGGGACATGTAGGTAAGCATCCTTGATGTCCAGGGATACCATGTAATCCCCCTCCTCCAGGCTTGCAATAACCGCCCTGAGCGATTCCATCTTGAACTTGAATTTTTTAATGTATGTGTTCAAGGATTTCAAATTTAAAATGGGTCTCACCGAACCGTCCGGTTTCGGTACCACAACCAGTGTGGAATAGTAACCCCGTCCTTGTTGAAGTAGGGGCACCTTGACTATCACCTGCTGGGAATACAGCTTGTGAATTGCCTCTAGCACAGCCTATCTGCCTGAGGGAGTTGTCGGCAAGGCAGATTTGAGGAAACGGCGGGGGGGGAGACGCCTCGAATTCCAGCTTGTACCCCTGAGATACTACTTGAAGGATCCAGGGATCCACCTGTGAGCGAGCCCACTGATCGCTGAAATTTTTGAGGCGGCCCCCCACCGTACCTGGCTACGCCTGTGGAGCCCCCGCGTCATGCGGTGGACTCAGAGGAAGCGGGGGAAGAATTTTGATTCTGGGAACTGGCTGACTGGTGCAGCTTTTTCCCTCTTCCCTCGTCTCTGTGCAGAAAGGAAGCGCCTTTGACCCGCTTGCTTTTCTGAAGCCGAAAGGACTGTACCTGATAATACAGTGCTTTTCTTAGGCTGTGAGGAAACCTGAGGTAAAAAAATTTTCATCCCAGCTGTTGCTGTGGATACGAGGTCCCAGAGACCATCCCCAAACAATTCCTCACGCTTATAAGGCTCTATGTGCCTTTTAAAGTCAGCATCACCTGTCCAGTGTCGGGTCTCTAATACCCTCCTGACAGAATGGACATTGCAATAATACTGGATGCCAGCCGGCAAAATATCCCTCTGTGCATCCCTCATATATAAGACGACGTCTTATGTTCGCAAAATAGTATCTCTGTTTGAAAGGGTTACAGACCACGCTGCAGCAGCACTATCTGCAGGTCTCAGTCTAGTACCTGAGTGTGTAAATACAGACTTCAGGATAGCCTCCTGCTATTTATCAGCAGGTACCTTCAAAGTGGCCGTATCCTAAGACGGCAGTGCCACCTTTTTTGACAAACGTGTGAGCGCCTTATCCACCCTAGGGGATATCTCCCAGCGTAACTTATCCTCTGGCGGGAAAGGGTACGCCATCAGTAACTTTTTAGAAATTACCAGTTTCTTATCGGGGGAACCCACGCTTTTTCACACTTCATTCACTCATTTGATGGGGGAACAAAACACTGCCTGCTTTTTCTCCCCACACATAAAACCCTTTTTTGTTTTTAGTGGTACTTGGGTTAATGTCAGAAATGTGTAACACATTTTTTATTGCCGGGATCATGTAACGGATGTTCCTAGTGGATTGTGTATATGTCTCAACCTCGTCGACACTGGAGTCAGACTCCGTGTCGACATCTGTGTCTGCCATCTGAGGGAGCGGGCGTTTTTAAGCCCCTGATGGCCTTTGAGACGCCTGGGCAGGCGCGGGCTGAGAAGCCGGCTGTCCCATAGCTGTTACGTCATCCAGCCTTTTATGTAAGGAGTTGACACTGTCGGTTAATACCTTCCACCTATCCATCCACTCTGGTGTCGGCCCACAGGGGGCGACATCTCATTTATCGGCATCTGCTCCGCCTCCACATAAGCCTCCTCATCAAACATGTCGACACAGCCGTACCGACACACCGCACATACACAGGGAATGCTCTGACTGAGGACATGATCCCACACAGCCCTTTGGGGAGACAGAGAGAGAGTATGCCAGCACACACCGGAGCGCTATATAATGTAGGGATAAACACTATCACTGAGTGATTTTCCCCAATAGCTGCTTGTATAAACAATATTGCGCCTAAATTTAGTGCCCCCCCTCTCTTTTTAACCCTTTGAGCCTGAAAACTACAGGGGAGAGCCTGGGGAGCTGTCTTCCAGCTACACTGTGAAGAGAAAATGGCGCCGGTGTGCTGAGGGAGATGGCTCCGCCCCTTTTTCGGCTGACTTTTCTCCCGCTTTTTTCTGTATTCTGGCAGGGGTAATTACCACATATATAGCCTCTGGGGCTATATATTGTGATATATTTGCCAGCCAAGGTGTTTTTATTGCTGCTCAGGGCGCCCCCCCCCCCAGCGCCCTGCACCCTCAGTGACCGGAGTGTGAAGTGTGTATGAGGAGCAATGGCGCACAGCTGCAGTGCTGTGCGCTACCTTGGTGAAGACTGATGTCTTCTGCCGCCGATTTTCCGGACCTCTTCTTGCTTCTGGCTCTGTAAGGGGGACGGCGGCGCGGCTCCGGGAACGAACACCAAGGACGGGACCTGCGGTCGATCCCTCTGGAGCTAATGGTGTCCAGTAGCCTAAGAAGCCCAAGCTAGCTGCAAGCAGGTAGGTTCGCTTCTTCTCCCCTTAGTCCCTCGTTGCAGTGAGTCTGTTGCCAGCAGATCTCACTGTAAAATAAAAAACCTAATTTAAACTTTCTTTCTAGAAGCTCAGGAGAGCCCCTAGTGTGCATCCAGCTCAGCCGGGCACAGAAATCTAACTGAGGTCTGGAGGAGGGGCATAGAGGGAGGAGCCAGTGCACACCAGATAGTACCAAATCTTTCTTATAGAGTGCCCAGTCTCCTGCGGAGCCCGTCTATTCCCCATGGTCCTTACGGAGTTCCCAGCATCCACTAGGACGTCAGAGAAATCAAAAATAAAAATGTCAACCTTTTCCATGTCGAACTAATGACCACGTCGACCTATTTCCTATGTCGACCTAGTCACTGTTGACCAACAGTGGTCGCCCTAATGACTGTCGACCCAACGAACCAGTCTTAGACATGTTAAGTTTAAGCAGGCACTTGGAAATCCACAAATAGATATTCCAAGTGGCGCTTAATAATACATAGAGAATATGTTTAAAAAAAAATTCTGTATTTGTTTTTAGTAAAAAATTATTATACAATGATATCACAAAACTCCCGGGAGTCAATAACCATGTAACAAACAATATGCACTTCAGTAAAAATGTATATATTAATAGAACTGGGCAACCTTAATATCCATACCACATCAATGAGCCTAATTAGGACTCAATGGGGGTCATTCCAACCCGTTCGCACGCAGCGTTTTATCGCTGCGGTGCGAATGGGTGCGGAATGCGCATGCGCGGTGGCCGCTGTGCGCGACGTTGCCCGGCGAGTTACATCGCGTCTGAAGAAGAAAGCGGTCTCAGGACGGACCGCAGGACAGTGCAACGTATTACAGGACTAGTAACGCAGGACAATGCAATGTATTACAGGACTAGTAACACAGGACAGTGCAACGTATTACAGGACTAGTAACGCAGGACAATGCAATGTATTACAGGACTAGTAACGCAGGACAGTGCAACGTATTACAGGACTAGTAACGCAGGACAATGCAATGTATTAAAGGACTAGTAACGCAGGACAATGCAATGTATTACAGGAAGAGTAACAGAGGACAATGCAATGTATTACAGGACTAGTAACGCAGAACAATGCAATGTATTACAGGACTAGTAACACAGGACAGTGCACCGTATTACAGGACTAGTAACGCAGGACAGTGCAACGTATTACAGGACTAGTAACGCAGGACAATGCAATGTATTAAAGGACTAGTAACGCAGGACAATGCAATGTATTACAGGAAGAGTAACGCAGGACAATGCAATGTATTACAGGACTAGTAACGCAGGACAGTGCAATGTATTACAGGACTAGTAACGCAGGACAATGCAATGTATTACAGGACTAGTAACACAGGACAGTGTAACATATTACAGGACTAGTAACGCAGGACAATGCAATGTATTACAGGACTAGTAATGCAGAACAATTCAATGTATTACAGGACTAGTAACACAGGACAGTGCAATGTATTACAGGACTAGTAACGCAGGACAATGCAATGTATTACAGGACTAGTAACGCAGGACAGTGCAATGTATTACAGGACTAGTAACGCAGGACAATGCAGTGTATTACAGGAAGAGTAACGCAGGACAATGCAATGTATTACAGGACTAGTAACGCAGGACAGTGCAATGTATTACAGGACTAGTAACGCAGGACAATGCAATGTATTACAGGAAGAGTAACAGAGGACAATGCAATGTATTACAGGACTAGTAACGCAGGACAATGCAATGTATTACAGGACAGTGCAGTGTATTACAGGACTAGTAACGCAGGACAATGCAATGTATTACAGGACTAGTAACGCAGGACAATGCAATGTATTACAGGAAGAGTAACAGAGGACAATGCAATGTATTACAGGACTAGTAACGCAGGACAATGCAATGTATTACAGGACAGTGCAATGTATTACAGGACTAGTAACGCAGGACAATGCAATGTATTAAAGGACTAGTAACGCAGGACAATGCAGTGTATTACAGGACTAGTAACGCAGAACAGTGCAACGTATTACAGGACTAGTAACGCAGGACAGTGCAACGTATTACAGGACTAGTAACGCAGGACAGTGCAACGTATTACAGGACTAGTAACGCAGAACAATGCAATGTATTACAGGAAGAGTAACAGAGGACAATGCAATGTATTACAGGACTAGTAACGCAGAACAATGCAATGTATTACAGTACAATGCAATGTATTACAGGACTAGTAACGCAGAACAATGCAATGTATTACAGGACTAGTAACACAGGACAGTGCAACGTATTACAGGACTAGTAACGCAGAACAATGCAATGTATTACAGGACTAGTAACACAGGACAGTGCAACGTATTACAGGACTAGTAACGCAGGACAATGCAATGTATTACAGGACTAGTAACGCAGGACAATGCAATGTATTACAGGAAGAGTAACAGAGGACAATGCAATGTATTACAGGACTAGTAACGCAGAACAATGCAATGTATTACAGTACAATGCAATGTATTACAGGACTAGTAACGCAGAACAATGCAATGTATTACAGGACTAGTAACACAGGACAGTGCAACGTATTACAGGACTAGTAACGCAGGACAATGCAATGTATTACAGGACTAGTAACGCAGGACAGTGCAACGTATTACAGGACTAGTAACGCAGGACAATGCAATGTATTAAAGGACTAGTAACGCAGGACAATGCAATGTATTACAGGAAGAGTAACAGAGGACAATGCAATGTATTACAGGACTAGTAACGCAGAACAATGCAATGTGTTACAGGACTAGTAACACAGGACAGTGCACCGTATTACAGGACTAGTAACGCAGGACAGTGCAACGTATTACAGGACTAGTAACGCAGGACAATGCAATGTATTAAAGGACTAGTAACGCAGGACAGTGCAATGTATTACAGGAAGAGTAACGCAGGACAATGCAATGTATTACAGGACTAGTAACGCAGAACAATTCAATGTATTACAGGACTAGTAACACAGGACAGTGCAATGTATTACAGGACTAGTAACGCAGGACAATGCAATGTATTACAGGACTAGTAACGCAGGACAGTGCAATGTATTACAGGACTAGTAACGCAGGACAATGCAGTGTATTACAGGAAGAGTAACGCAGGACAATGCAATGTATTACAGGACTAGTAACGCAGGACAGTGCAATGTATTACAGGACTAGTAACGCAGGACAATGCAATGTATTACAGGAAGAGTAACAGAGGACAATGCAATGTATTACAGGACTAGTAACGCAGGACAATGCAATGTATTACAGGACAGTGCAATGTATTACAGGACTAGTAACGCAGGACAATGCAATGTATTACAGGACTAGTAACGCAGGACAATGCAATGTATTACAGGAAGAGTAACAGAGGACAATGCAATGTATTACAGGACTAGTAACGCAGGACAATGCAATGTATTACAGGACAGTGCAATGTATTACAGGACTAGTAACGCAGGACAATGCAATGTATTAAAGGACTAGTAACGCAGGACAATGCAGTGTATTACAGGACTAGTAACGCAGAACAGTGCAACGTATTACAGGACTAGTAACGCAGGACAATGCAATGTATTACAGGACTAGTAACGCAGGACAAGGCATTTTCTCTAAAACATAACATGTACACACACACACACAGGGACGGATCTAGACTTTTCTTTAGGGGGGGCGGTTTACTGTTTAATCTTGACTCCTCCCATCTGCAATCCTAACTCCTCCTCTCTCAATTCTGACTGAACTTTTTGAGTGAGACTGAGATAGAGCTTTGTGATTGTTCTATGTACATATGACTGTGCTATGGGGTAATTGTATTTATTAGCCCTAGTACCCACACACCAGCAAGTGAGGGGCAAATGCTCTGTAACCCTTGCTCTCCTGGCTCCTCTGTGCTTCTGTGGTATAAGCTGCAGTACATCGTTCTGCCTCATGCTCTCCCCGGAGAGCTTTCTGCTGCTCAAATGTGGGCGTGGCTATGACTGTATTAGGGGGGCGGTCGCCCCCTTCGCCCCCCCTAGATCCGGCCTTGCACACACATGTATATGTGTGTATATATATATATATATATATATATATATATATGCACAGAAAGTCCCGGCACTCCTCTGTAAAGGTATAGAAGCTGCTGTGCCCTCCCAGAGGTATTACCTCATATGCATGTAGAAAGAATAGAGGCGGCACTCACGCAGACTTTTGCAGGTGTAGAAAGGTCAGTTTAATGTACATTTAAACTGACCTTTCTACACCTGCAAAAGTCTGCGTGAGTGCCGCCTCTATTCTTTCTACATATTTATATATATATATATATATATATATATATACTCTTCTCTTTCTCTGTTCTGAAAAGAGTACCCCATAGCTAACCATGCACATGCAATATCCCTTCAATTCACAATTGCTAAATTAAATTATAATCACCCTCCCTCTTATATTGATCCTCCCTTTCCTCTAGTTCACACTATTACACTGCCCCAACACATGCCCTCTCCTCCATTCACACCCCATACATGCTCTATTTACCCCATGTTAACCCCACCCTCTCCAGTTCACACTTTATATACTTTACCTGTGCGGAATCCTCTTTCCTGCAGCGATGACTCCTCCCCCGCAACTGTAAAAAATAAACAGCAACTTGAAAAAAACGAAGCCCAATTCCACTTGTTTTAAGCAGACTTGGCAACACTGGATGTGAGCCCTGTGCTATAGCTGCACACCCTCCAACATTTTGCACAGAAAAATCGCTACGAATTAGAAAAGGGGGCGTGACAACAGGTAAAGTGGATGTGGCCACGCCCCTTTTCCTATACTTTCAATTGAAGTTTGGAGAGCCAAAAATCGGTACAGACCATAAAAAAAGGTACTGTACCTGCCAAAAAGGTCCAGCTGGAGGGTATGTAGCTGTGTGATGTAACCAGTGTTGAACTATGGGCCAGATTTAGGGGGTCATTCCGAATCCGAGTTAATCGCTCGCTAGCTATTTTTTGCAGCGCTGCGATCAGATAGTCGCTGCCTATGGGGGAGTGTATTTTTGCCGTAACTAGGCATTTTAGCGCTGTGTGCAAGAAACGGCATTGGCACCCCGCCCTCATGTAAAATAGGGGCAGACCGCGCCATAGGCGTGCCCAAAAAATATAGGGGCGTGGCTTCATGGGGAAGCGGTGTGGCCACAAAATAATGCCAATTCATACTACAGTGCACAGTCGTCTCCATTATTCAAATTACGCCGCACAGTAGCGCCACTACACCAGGTAAAGCCCCTTTCTCTTACGTCCTAGAGGATGCTGGGGACTCCGTAAGGACCATGGGGTATAGACGGGCTCCGCAGGAGATAGGGCACCTAAAAAGAACTTTGACTATGGGTGTGCACTGGCTCCTCCCTCTATGCCCCTCCTCCAGACCTCAGTTAGATCTTGTGCCCAGAGGAGAATGGGTGCACTGCAGAGAGCTCTCCAGAGTTTTCTGTGGAAAAAGTATTTTGTTAGGTTTTTTATTTTCAGGGAGTCCTGTTGGCAACAGGCTCCCTGCATCGTGGGACCGAGGAGAGAGAAGCAGAGCTGGCTTGTCAAGTTGGGCACTGCTTCTAAGGCTACTGGACACCATTAGCTCCAGAGGGAGTCGGAACACAGATCTCACCTGGGGTTCGTCCCGGAGCCGCGCCGCCGTCCTCCTCACAGATGCCGAAGATAGAAGCCGGGTGAGTATTGAGGAAAAAGGTGGAGCAAATGAGTGGTGTGTCCCCGTCGGTTGTGCCGACTCCAGATTGGATGGACATGTGGCATATATTGAATGCAAGTGTGACATCTTTACACAAAAGGCTTGATAAGGCTGGTTTAGGGGGGACATCAGGCGGTCAATCCTCAGATTGGACCGACTCACAGGGCCCGTCGGGGTCTCAAAAGCGTCCCTTAACACAAGACACTACTACCGACACGGATTCTGATTCCAGTGTCGACTATGACGAAGTAAAATTGCACCCTAGGGTGACTAAAACTATTCAGTGTATGATTGTGGCAATAAGGGATGTGTTGCATATTGTGGATGAACCCTCGGTCCCCGACACAAGGGTACACATGTTTAAGGAAAAGAAACAGATTATTAATTTTCCCACATCTCATGAATTAAATGAGTTCTTTGGAAAAGCTTGGGAGACTCCGGAAAAGAGACCGCAGATCCCCAAAAGAATTTATATGGCATACCCTTTCCCTAAGCAGGACAGGGAGATTTGGGAATTACCCCCCACTGTGGACAAGGCCCTGACGCGCTTGTCCAAGAAAGTGGCGCTACCGTCTCCTGACACAGCGGCCCTTAAGTACCCTGCAGATCGCAGGCAAGAAACTACCTTAAAGGGTATTTATTCTCATACGGGTGCTGTGCTAAGACTGACGATTGCGTAGGCATGGGTGTGTAGCACAATTGCAGCTTGGACAGATGAGCTGACAGATCAATTTGATACTATGGATAAGGATACTATGGGGTATATGCAATTGCGGTCGAATTCGCGGCAATTATCGCCGTTTTTTAATTCGACCAAATTCGCCAGGTGAATCCCGGCAGGTGCCTGCCGGGATTCACCATATTCAATGAAAAACGGATTCGCCAGAATCGCGGGCGAAAATCGGCCGATTTGGCGGATTTTGCCGCGATTTTAAAAAACGGTAAAAAACGTGAAAAACCCGAAAAAAAAAATGGCGTGGGGTCCCCCCTCCAAAGCATAACCAGCCTCGGGCTCTTTGAGCTGGTCCTGGTTCTAAAAATGCAGGGGAAAAATTGGCCAGGGATCCCCCGTATTTTTAAAACCAGCACCGGGCTCTGCGCCTGATGCTGGTGCCAAAAATACGGGGGACAAAAAGAGTAGGGGTCCCCCGTATTTTTAACACCAGCATCGGGCTCCACTAGCTGGACAGATAATGCCACAGCCGGGGGTCACTTTTATGCCGTGCCCTGCGGCCGTGGCATCAAATATCCAACTAGTCACCCCTGGCCGGGGTACCCTGGGGGAGTGGGGACCCCTTCAATCAAGGGGTCCCCCCCCCCAGCCACCCAAGGGCCAGAGGTGAAGCCCGAGGCTGTCCCCCCCCATCCAATGGGCTGCGGATGGGGGGGCTGATAGCCTTTGTGATAATAAAAAGATATTGTTTTTTCCATTAGAACTACAAGTCCCAGCAAGCCTCCCCCGCAAGCTGGTACTTGGAGAACCACAAGTACCAGCATGCGGGAGAAAAACGGGCCCGCTGGTACCTGTAGTACTACTGGAAAAAAAATACCCAAATAAAAACAGGACACAGACACCGTGACTTGTACAACTTTATTACATACTGCCGACACACACATACTTACCTATGTTGACACGCCGACTGCCACGGTCGCCGACGATCCGAGGGTACCTGTGAAAAAATTATACTCACCTTCCAGCGTCCAGAGGTACATCCACGTCCAGAGGTAAATCCACGTTCTTGGCAAAAAAACAAACCGAACACCGATCCATACCGGACTAGAAAGGGGTCCAATGTTTTCACATAAGACCCCTTTCTCCCGAATGCCGGGACATCACGTGACTCCTGTCACTGACGTCCCTTCAGCCAATCAGGAAGCGCTACTTCCGTGGCGCTCACCTGATTGGCTGTCCGCTGTCTGTACTGTGACAGCGCATCGCAAAGCCGCTCCATTACTTTCAATGGTGGGAACTTTGCGGGTAGCGGTGGGGTCACCCGCCGGTCAGCCGCTGACCGGCGGGTGACCTCACCGCTAGCCGCTAAGTTCCCACCATTGAATATAATGGAGGGAGCTGTGCGATGCGCTGTCACAGTGCAGACAGCGCTCAGCCAATCAGGTGAGCGCAACGAAGTTGCGCTTCCTGATTGGCTTAGAGACCTGTCAGTGACAGCTGTCACTGACAGGTCTCATTCGTGGAAAGGTGTCCCATGTGTCAGCATGGGACCCCTTTCAGTCCGTTTTTGGTGCGGGTATTTGCGTTTTCTTATTTTGCCAAGTCCGTGGATTTATCTCTGGACCATGGTTGAGGTGAGTATTTTGAACTTTTCTTTACAGGTATCCGTGGATTCTACATGGAGAAGAGGACCGATGTCGGCGTGTGAACATAGGTAAGTATGTGTGTGTCGACGTATGAAATAAAGTTTTACTGTCGACGGTGTGTGTGTCCTGTTTTTATTTGGGTATTTTTTTCCCAGTAGTACTACAGGTACCAGCGGGCCCGTTTTTCTCCCGCATGCTGGTACTTGTGGTTCTCCAAGTACCAGCTTGCGGGGGAGGCTTGCTGGGACTTGTAGTACTATTGGAAAAAACAATATCTTTTTATTATCACAAAGGCTATCAGCCCCCCCATCCGCAGCCCATTGGATGGGGGGGGACAGCCTCGGGCTTCACCCCTGGCCCTTGGGTGGCTGGGGGGGGGGACCCCTTGATTGAAGGGGTCCCCACTCCCCCAGGGTACCCCGGCCAGGGGTGACTAGTTGGATATTTAATGCCACGGCCGCAGGGCACGGCATAAAAGTGACCCCCGGCTGTGGCATTATCTGTCCAGCTAGTGGAGCCCGATGCTGGTGTTAAAAATACGGGGGACCCCTACTCTTTTTGTCCCCCGTATTTTTGGCACCAGCACCAGGCGCAGAGCCCGGTGCTGGTTTTAAAAATACGGGGGATCCCCTGTCAATTTTTTCCCCGCATTTTTAGAACCAGGACCAGCTCAATGAGCCCGAGGCTGGTTATGCTTTGGAGGGGGGACCCCACGCCATTTTTTTTTATGATTTTACCCTTCCAGCATTAAAAAAAAAAAAAAAAAAAATAATAATATTTTAAAAAATATATAAATAATATTTGTGCCTCCCCAAAAAAAAAAAAAAGTACCTAATCCCTTCTAATATAAATAGATCTGCTATTCCCAAAAAAAAAAACACCAAAAAAAACATGTTTAAAATTTTTTTATTTGTTTTCACCCTCCAAAGTGTGGCGGATTGAAAATGACGAATTTGCTGTCTAAAAGCACTGCTGTCGAATTTCAAAACTTGAATTGAATATGCTTTGGTCGAATTGCAGCACTTGTATCATTGCAGAAAAGTCGAATTTGCAAAAATTCGAATTTCAAAAAGTCGAATTTTGAAAGTCCGTTTTTTGGTCGGAAAGCACTGGATTGCATAGGGGAATTTTTTTTTTGGGTCGAAAATGACCCGAAATTCGACAATTTCGGGAATTCGACCACAATTGCATATACCCCTATATTCCTAACTCTAGCCCATATAAAAGACGCAGTCTTGTTTATGAGGGATGCTCAAAGGGACATTGGATTGCTAGCTTCTAGGGCCAATGCCATGTCTATCTACGCGAGAAGATCCTTATGGACTCGCCAATGGACGGGTGATGCGGATTCCAAAAAACATATGGAAGTACTACACTATAAGGGTGAGGTATTGTTTGGGGATGGGCTGACGGACCTGGTTTCCACAGCTACAGCAGGTAAATCAAATTTTTTTACCATATATTCCCCAACAGCAAAAGAAAGCAACACCTTATCAGATGCAGTCCTTTCGGTCGCATAAGTCCAAAAGAGGTCGGGGATCCTCTTTCCTCGCCAGAGGTAAGGGCAGAGGCAAGAGAGCACCTACTTCGGCAGGTGCCCAGGAACAAAAGTCCTCCCCGGCTGCTCCAAATCCCACAGCATGACGCTGGGGCTCCCCTGAGGGAGTCCGCATCGGTGGGGGCACGTCTTCGACTTTTCAGTCAGGCCTGGGTCAGATCGGACCTGAATCCCTGGGTGTTGGAAATAGTTTCACAGGGTTACAAACTGGAATTCGAGGAGGTGCCCCCGCGCCGATTTTTCAAGTCGGCCCTACCAGTTTCCACATCGGAAAGGGATGTAGTGTTAGCTGCAATTCAAACGCTGTGTATACAGCAAGTGATAATCAAGGTTCCCCTGCACCAGCAGGGAAGAGGTTACTACTCAACCCTATTTGTGGTCCCGAAACCGGACGGTTCGGTCAGACCGATTTTGAATCTGAAATCCCTAAACCTGTACATAAAAAGATTCAAATTCAAAATGGAATCACTCAGAGCGATAATAGCCAACATGGAGGAGGGGGAGTTTATGGTGTCTCTGGACATAAAGGATGCGTACCTTCATGTCCCCATATATGCCCCCCATCAGGAATACCTGAGATTCGCTGTACAGGATTGTCATTACCAATTTCAGACGTTGCCGTTTGGACTTTCCACGGCCCCAAGGATTTTCAACAAGATAATGGCGGAAATGATGGTGGTCCTGCGCAAGCATGGAGTCACAATTATCCCATACTTGGACGATCTCCTGATAAAAGCGAGATAAAGAGAGAAATTACTGAGCAGTGTGGCGCTCTCTCTGAGAGTGCTCCAGCAACACGGTTGGATTCTAAATCTACCGAAGTCACAGTTGATTCCGACAACTCGTCTACCGTTCCTAGGTATGATACTGGATACGGAACAAATGAAGGTCTTCCTCCCAATAGAGAAAGCCCAAGACATCCAGAACATGGTCAGAGACCTGCTAAAACCGAAAAGGGTGTCAGTTCACCAATGCACTTGAGTTCTGGGGAAAATGGTGGCGGCCTACGAGGCCATTCCCTTCGGAAGGTTCCATGCAAGGACTTTTCAATGGGACCTTCTGGACAAGTGGTCTGGGTCCCATCTGCATTTACATCGGAAAATAACTCTGTCCCCAGGAACCAGAGTGTCCCTCCTGTGGTGGTTGCAGAGTGCTCACCTGCTGGAGGGTCGCCGGTTCGGGATTCAGGACTGGATCCTGGTTACCACGGACACGAGCCTCCGAGGATGGGGAGCGGTCACACAGGGAAAGACCTTTCAGGGTCTTTGGTCAGACCAGGAGTCCTGTCTACACATCAATGTGTTGGAACTCAGGGCCATTTACAACGGCCTTCGACAAGCGGAGAGTTTTCTTCGAAACCTTCCGGTTCTGATTCAATCAGACAATGTCACAGCAGTGGCTCATGTGGACCGCCAAGGCGGGACAAGAAGCAGAGTCGCAATGGCGGAAGCCACAAGGACCCTTCGCTGGGCGGAAAATTATGTAAGCGCTCTGTCGGCTGTCTTCATTCCGGGAGTGGACAACTGGGAAGCAGACTTCCTCAGCAGACACGATCTCCATCCAGGAGAGTGGGGACTTCATCAAGAAGTCTTTGCAGACGTAACACGTCTTTGGGGAACTCCTCAAATAGACATGATGGCGTCACGCCTCAACAAAAAACTTTGGAGGTATTGCGCCAGGTCTCGGGACCCTCAGGCAGTAGCAGTAGACGCACTGGTAACACCGTGGGTGTTCGACACGGTCTACGTGTTCCCTCCTCTTCCTCTCATCACGAAAGTGTTGAGGATCATAAGACGAAGAAGAGTACAGACGATACTCGTTGTCCCAGACTGGCCTCGAATGGCTTGGTACTCGGATCTACAAGAGATGCTCACAGGAGACCCCTGGCCTCTTCCTCTAAGGGAAGACCTGTTGTAGCAGGGGCCCTGTGTATTTCAAGACTTACCGCGGTTACGTTTGACGGCATGGCGGTTGAACGCCGAATCCTAGCAAAAAAGGGGATTCCGGAAGAGGTCATCCCTACTTTAATAAAGGCTAGGAAGGAGGTGACGATAAAACATTATCACCGTATTTGGCGAAAGTATGTGTCTTGGTGTGAGACCAAGAATGCACCTACGGAAGATTTTCATTTGGGTCGTCTTCTCCACTTCCTACAGACAGGAGTGGATATGGGCCTGAAATTAGGTTCGGTTAAGGTACAGATTTCGGCCCTCTCGATTTTCTTTCAGAAGGAATTGGCTTCTCTTCCAGAAGTCCAGACGTTTGTAAAGGGAGTGCTGCACATCCAGCCCCCTTTTGTGCCTCCAGTGGCACCATGGGACCTGAACGTGGTGTTGCAGATCCTAAAATCACACTGGTTTGAACCGCTTAACAAGGTTGAGTTGAAATTTCTTACCTGGAAGGTGGTCATGTTGTTGGCCTTAGCATCAGCAAGGCGAGTGTCAGAATTGGCGGCTCTCTCACACAAGAGCCCCTACTTGATTTTTCATGTGGATCGAGCTGAATTGAGGACACGTCCGCAATTTTTGCCTAAAGTGGTTTCGTCGTTCCATATGAATCAACCTATTGTGGTGCCTGTGGCTACTGGTGACCTGGAGGATTCCAGATCCCTGGACGTAGTCAGGGCCTTAAAAATGTATGTAGCCAGGACGGCTAGAATTAGGAAAACAGAGGCTCTGTTTGTCCTGTATGCGGCCAATAAGATTGGCGCTCCTGCTTCAAAGCAGACTATTGCTTGCTGGATCTGTAATACGATTCAGCAGGCTCACTCTACGGCTGGATTGCCGATACCAAATTCGGTTAAGGCCCATTCCACTAGGAAGGTGGGCTCTTCTTGGGCGGCTGCCCGAGGCGTCTCGGCTTTACAACTTTGCCGAGCGGCGACGTGGTCGGGGTCAAACACTTTTGCTAAATTTTACAAGTCTGATACCCTGGCTGATGAGGACCTAGCGTTTGCTCAGTCGGTGCTGCAGAGTCATCCGCACTCTCCCGCCCGATTGGATGCTTTGGTATAAACCCCATGGTACATTACACATTACGGCAGACAGCGTCCCCTTTTTACACATTACGGCAGACAGCGTCCCCCTTTTACACATTACGGAGACAGCGTCCCCATTTTTACACATTACGGCAGACAGCGTCCCCATTTTTACACATTACGGCAGACAGCGTCCCCATTTTTACACATTACGGCAGACAGCATCCCCCTTTTTACACATTACGGCAGACAGCATCCCTTTTTTACAAATTACAGCAGACAGCATCCCCCTTTTTACACGTTACGGCAGACAGCGTCTCCCTTTTTACACATTATGGCAGACAGCGTCCCCTTTTTACACATTACGTCAGACAGCGTCCCCTTTTTACACATTACGGCAGACAGCATCCCCCTTTTTACACATTACGGCAGGCAGTGTGCCCCTTTTTACACATTACGGCAGACAGAATAGATAGATAGACAGATAGATAGATACTTACCATCTCTCCCCGCTGGCTAAGGCTCCTCGGTGCATATAGTCAGGCAGATCCCGGGCAGGGGAGAAGAAAGAGGAGGGAGGGGACTCGGGAGCCACAGCAGCGCAGTGTACTTGGTGGTGGCGCTGCTGCAGCAGTCCCTCTCCTTCCGCATTGGCTGGCCACCGCCGCTGTGAATGCTGGGATGAGGGACTGCTGCAGCAGCGCCACTACCAATTACATAGCGCTGCTGCGGCTCCAGTCCCCCTCCCTCCTCCGGGTCCTCCCCTGAAGCCGGAGCTGCTCCTCTCCTCTTCTCCTCCGCGCACACAGCACAGGTGGCTTGTAATGCGTCAATTTGACTCATTACAAGCCGCTGACATGGAATGCTGGCCGTTGCGCCCTCAGGGCGACTGCACTGTGTGCAAGGCACACCTAGCACACACGTAGTTACGGGTCTGGGACTCAGGATCGACAGCAAAAAGGTCAACCTAATTGGTCGACACGCCTTAGGTCGATGTGGACAAAAGGTCGACAGGAACAAGGTCGACATGGAAAAAGGTTGACATGAGTTTTTTTGTTTGTTTTGTGTCGTTTTCTTCGTAGAGTGACCGAGAACCCTAATTAGTGCACCGCGTTCGCTCGCCATGCTTCGGGCATGGTGCCTTCGCTCCGCTACCGCTTCGCTCGGCACAGATTACCGTTCCAATCGTAGTCCACGTGGATCGTTAAGTATGAAAAGGTTCCAAAAAAGAAAAAAACTGTGAAAAACTCATGTCGACATTTTGTCCATGTCGACCTTGTTCCTGTCGACATTTTGTCCATGTCGACCTAAGGTTTGTCGACCAATTGGCGAAGACCTAAGGATTGTCGACCTTTTTGCTGTCGATCTGGAGTCCGGATACCGTAGTTACGGCTCTGCTTCAGCCTATTTTTGTCCGGAATTGATGTCAGACACCCGCCCTGCAAACGCTTGGACACGCCTGCGTTTTTCCAAACACTCCCAGAAAACGGTCAGTTGCCGCCCACAAACGCCTTCTTCCTGTCAGTCGATCACCCGTACGAATGGATTCTTCGTTAAATCCATCACTCAGCAACGCTCCACTTTGTACCCATACGACGCACCTGCGCATTGTGGTGCATACGCATCCGCAGTAGTGACCTGATCGCAGCGCAGCGAAAAATCCTAGCGTGCGATCAGGTCGAAATGACCCCCTTAGACCCGATCGCTGCTGTGCTTTTTTGCACAGCAGACGATTATCGAATGACTGCACATTCGTATGCACCGCAATGCGCAGGCGCGTCGACAAACAACAACAGGCATCGCCGAACAGCAACAAGCTGGTGTGAAAATTTTTATCGCACAGCCATCCGCAAGCTGATTGACAGGAAGAGGGCGTTTGTGGGTGGTAACTGACCGTTTTCTGGGAGTGTCAGGGAAAACGCAGGCGTGCTCAAGCGTTTTCAGGGAGGGTGTCTGACGTCAGCTCCGTCCCCGATCAGCCTGATGTGATTGCACTAGAGGAGTAAGTGGAAAAATCATTCGAAGGTGAATGTGATGGGAACGGATTTGCAGCTGTCCGCTGACTGAGGGACATTTTCACACGGCGTACGCATGCAATCGCACACTTGCACGGGTGAATTTGCACTCCCCTTGGGCGGCGACTATCTGAATGCAGGACAGTAAATTTAGCAGCCCAGTGATCAGGACTGAATTAGGCCCTTTGTGGGGCCTCGGTTCCAGGGGGCAGGACCTAGTGACCCCTGTTTTAGTCATTTTGGGAGCGTGGCCCGCGCTACCTGAGCAGCTGGGAAGCCCCCGGCTGCTCTCTCTGCACTGACAGAGGCCGTCGGCTGTGGACTTGCCGGATGGAGGAGATGGTGATGTTACTGATAGGAAGTGGAAAGGAGGGGAGTGAAGTGACGATATTCGGGAGGGTGGGAAGATGATCAGCTCAGTCTTAGGGTATCTGCTCTTTAGGGCGACAGTAGTTAGTTCAACAGTCATTAGGTTGACCACTATTGGTCGACATGGCAAAGGTCGACACATGAAAACGTTGACAAGAGTTTTTCACACTTTTTTCCCCATTTTTTAAAGTTTTTCATACTTTACGATCCACGTGGACTATGATAGGGATAGTAACCTGTGCCCGAAGATCGCTCACCATGCAAGGGGAAACGGTGCACTAATTGTGGTACCCGGTCACTTTACAAAGAAAACTACACTGTTTAAAAAAAAAAAAAAAAAAAACGTCAACCTTTTCCATGTCGAACTAATGACCACATCGACCTATTTCTGGTGTCGACCTAGTCACTGTTGACCAACAGTGGTCACCCTAATGACTGTCGACCCAACGAACCAGTCTTAGACATGTTAAGTTTAAGCAGGCACTTGGAAATCCACAAATAGATATTCCAAGTGGCGCTTAATAATACATAGAGAATATGTTTAAAAAAAAATTCTTTATTTGTTTTTAGTAAAAAATTATTATACAATGTTATCACAAAACTCCCGGGAGCCAATATCCATGTAACAAACAATATGCACTTCAGTAAAAATGTATATATTAATAGAACTGGGCAACCTTAATATCCATACCACATCAATGAGCCTAATTAGGACTCAATGGGGGTCATTCCAACCCGTTCGCACGCATCGATTTATCGCTGCGGTGCGAACGGGTGCGGAATGCGCATGCGCGGTGGCAGCTGTGCGCGTGCGCGACGTTGCCCGGCGAGTTACATTGCGTCTAAAGAAGAAAGCTGTCTCAGGACGGACCGCAAAGAATATTGACAGGACGGAGGCGTGCCAGGGCAGATCCGGACCGTTTGGAGACGTTTTCGGGGAGTGGTGAATATAAAGCAGGCGTGTCCAGCAGAACATAGGGCGGAGGCGTGACGTCAAAGCCGAGCCCATCATCGCAGAGATCGTCGCACAGGGTAAGTATGTCCAGGCCTAGTCTAGTTCTGCTTGAATTTTTTTTAGCTTAGCAGGGCTGCACAAGCGATCGCAGCCCTGCTAAGCTAAAATACACTCCCCCACAGGCGTGGACTATTGATTGCAGCAGCAGCTAAAAGTTGCTGGCTGCGATCAACTTGGAATGACCACCAATATATCATATACTGGCTGTGCTTTTGGTAAGTAGATGCAGTCGTGCACTGAGCACCGCAACTGATGTTTGATAAGTGGTGCAGTCATTCATCACGGGTTTAAAATGAAGCACAGAAATGAAAATGAAAATAGGAGGTTCTAAATGTTCAATTCACTCACATATATATGTGGGATCCTTGGTTCCCAGATGATGGTGCAGCACAGCGTATATAGCACCTGGGATGGATGGTAATAGGAGCCGGACACTGGTGTAGGGCTTGGTGTCTAGAGCCCAGTGTCTCACAGCCAGCGGGATCGGGATGTGCAGTGCTGGTACGTTGGTCACTACATGTGACTTGGTGTGGGCGCCCCAGTGGTGTACCTCCGGTGTGCCAGCGGAGGCAATGAGTGATCACGGCTGCTGGGCGCCCTCAGAGATGGTTAGCCCGTATGGTGTCTGTGGCGCTGCTGTGAGCGCTGATCCCCGTGTTGGGAGCGCTCAGTTGGAAAAGCCGGTTCCGTTGGTTGCAGCTCAAGCCGAGTCTTGAAGGTGAAAGCGGCTGGGTGTCCAAAAGCTGCCGTTCTCACTATGTGTTGCAGATGTTATCGGCTGTGCCAAATGAGCCCCCGGTGCTGCGCTGCTGGATGCAGTGAAACAGACGCTGGGTGTGGAAGAAGATTCTGCCGGGGAGAATTGCAAGTAGGTCCTGTGTCCTTAACGCGTTTCAACGCACAACAGAGCGTCTTTATCCAAAGGCAGGTATGGGAAATCCAAGAAGAAATAGCAAAGTGTCCAGCTGGAGATACGAGCGAGTACTGGTCTGCGGAGGAAAGGTCTGAGTGTCATCAGCCTAGAGATGATGGGGGTCATTCAGAGTTGATCGCAGAAGCAAATTTGTTAGCAGTTGGGCAAAACCATGTGCACTGCAGGGGGGGGGGGGGGGGGCGCAGATGTAACATGTGCAGAGAGAGTTAGATTTGGGTGGGGTGTGTTCAATCTGCACTCTAAATTGCAGTGTAAAAATAAAGCAGCCAGTATTTACCCTGCACAGAAACAAAATAACCCACCCAAATCTAACTCTCTCTGCGCATGTTACATCTGCCCCACCTGCAGTGCACATGCATACCTCCCAACTTTCCTATGGTCTAAGGAGGGACACACGCGCGGCTTTGCCGCGCACACTCCCGAAAAGGGGTGTGGTCTGTGAAAAGGGTGTGTGGCTTCACGGGAGGACCCACGATCGCTAGCCACGCCCACATTTTCATCACTGAGGGGGGCATGCCCAGCGCTCTGTGAGCTGCTGGCATGCCCCCTCTCCTCCTGTCTCCCCTGAATAGACGCTGTGCGCATGCGCACAGCGTCTATTCACCGCTGCTCTGCTAAGCAGGGCAGCAAGAGACAGAGACTCCCAACTGCCCCCCCCCCACCGCGGGACACTGTGGCCCGTGGGTGGGACAGCCCCAAAAAAACGGGACTGTCCCGCAAGAATCGGGACAGTTGGGAGGTATGCATATGGTTTTGCCCAACTGCTATCAAATTGCTGCTGCGATCAGGTCTGAATTACCCCCCGATATTGGAGGCCAGAGGAGCTGATGAGCTCACTCAGGAAGGAAGTATAACGGTAGAACAGAAAGAGGCCAAGAACAGAGCCTGGCACGTATAGCAGAGTATTAGGACTTGTCCCTGATACTTCCCAGTTGCAGTACAATTGCTGCATGAAGATAATGTGAATGGTGGAGGCAGATTGCTGCCAGTGTGACTTTTATATTTGGTGTCTAGAAATCTCCCATTATCCTGAACATACACTTTTCACTTCACTTGTAGTAGGAAGATTATTCTGCCATGTATATACACAAACTACCACTAGAGGGAGCTCAATGAGCACCACAGGCATTATACAGTAGTTCATTAGAAACCTTTTTTTTTATTATTTAAATCAATTAGCTACATCTTCTCAGGCTATTAGGACATTTGTGCCACCAACCTGGCACAATTATGCCACTCCTCCAAGTGAACCGAGGAAGCACGTTGCCTCCAATAGAGAACTGATATGACTGTGGATGAAGATAATAAAAACAAATGTGTGGGATTTTAGGACCGTCAGGTACATATTTAATTTTTAATCATTAAAATAGTATATGATGAGCAAGATAATTTATTTTTTCCCATTGTTTTCTCAAGTCAAACAGGGTTGTATTTTTTTAACTTCTTTTCTGTAGTGAATATAGTCAAGGAAAGGTAATTTCCCAGAATCCCTTGCTGGCAGAACCACTTGTCTGGCAATGTCATATGTAATCAGGGCCGGTGCTAGGGTGTTTGGCAGCCCCCTGCACAACTATAAATTTGTGCCCTCCCTCCCACACATTGTAAAGGGATGGCGCAGAGATGGGGAGTGGTCACACAAGGAAGGGGCCTGGCCACACAATAGTACCTGCACTTCAAATGACACAACACAGTAGCACAATCTTGTTCACATTACACCTCAAGTAGTACTCCTGATTCATAATACACCATATAGTAGTGACCCTTATTCACTTTACGACACATATTAGTGCACCTTACACATAATGCACACAGTAGTAGTGTCCCTTATACACATAATGCCCACAGTAGTATTGTCCCTTATACACATAATACACACAGTAGTAGTACCGCTTACACACACAATGCCCACAGTAGTAGTGCCACTTATAAACATAATGCCCACAGTAGTGCCCCTTATACGCATAATACCCACAGCATTAGTGACCCTTATACACATAATGCCCACAGATCAATGCTGCTTACACATAATTCCCACAGCAGTAGTGTCCCTTATACACATAATGCCCACAGATCAATGCTGCTTACACATAATTCCCACAGCAGTAGTGCTGCTTACACATAATTCCCACAGTAGTAGTGTCCCTGATGCACATAATGCCCCCAGTAGTAGTGCTGCTTACACATAATGCCCACAGTATGTTATGTTCTACGTACTCAGAACCCTGGAGATTGGGTGGCAACAGAAGAGTTCCGGGTACAAATGCGTGAAGCTGCAGCAGAAATGGGATACGCAGCTACACCTAACAAAATCCCTGACTCCGTTGTCCTCTCCAGTGGTCGATTAACGCCTAAGGTTCTTGTGCCCACGGCAGCCGCGTTTGAATGGGCGAATTGGGTCCGCCCAAACTCTGATGCCCCCCGGTCTTAATTGGTGACAAGGCGTTAACCGAGACAGAGAGAACAAGGGGAAAACTAACTAATACTGATATGATTACAAAAGAGAAGGATACAGAAAATAAACAACTAGTTTATGTACGGCGCGGCCGCCAGTAACCACAGGAAACCAAAATAACGCAGCCTAACTGCCAAATACGAACCCCTCGTAATAAGGCGAGGACAGCAATGCGGAAGCCTCCGCAGGAATAACACAACCAGAACCAGATAAAGAAAATGCGGCTTCTGCCATAAAGTGCGGCAGACACCGCGAGAGGAAATGACCAGAACCTTGAAGCTTCAGCTACCGGACCACTCCACTGGACGGCAAAGCAGGAGAAAAGCAGGGAATGATCCCTCAGACCGAACTCGGGGAACTGGCCACCAGATACCGGAGTTCACCAGCTGGAAGCAGGGACACACCAGAGGCAGGAAGACAGGCTCCACAGGAAGCTATCACCGGCGGGGATGCGCGGTCATGGCTCCAATAAAAAGGCTCTGCAGACCAATGAGAGGAGACCCAGCAGCCCAGCCCCCCGGACCCTGATTATTCCACCTGTCCCTGGGCGCACAGCGTCCCGGCTGCTTAGCAACAGCCGGGATCGCAGTGCAGGGCGGTCGCCTGGCGTCCCTGGTTGCCAGGGGGGGAAGTGACGCCCCGACCCCGCTGCCTAGCAACGGCCGGGAGCCGGCGCGTTGCGCTGCTGCCCCTGACACAGTAGTAGTGTCCCTTATGCACATGAGGCCTAATTCAGACAGGATCGCTGCAAATTTAGCACTTCTATGATCAGATCTGAATTACCCCCATAGTGCCCAAAGCAGTAGTGCTGCTTAGACCCACAGTAACAGTGGCCCTCATACACATAATGCCCACAGTAGCAGTGCTGCTTACACATAATGCACACCGTAATAGTGCTGCTTACACATAATTCCCACAGTAGTAGAGTCCCTTTTGCACATAATGCCCACAGCAGTAATGCTGCTTACACATAATTCCCACAGTAGCAATGACCCTCATACACATAATGCACACAGTAGCAGAGCTGCTTAAATATAATGCCCACAGTAACAGTGGCCCTCATACACATAATGCCCACAGCAGTAGAGCTGCTTACACATAATGCCCACAGCAGTAGTGCTGCTTACACATAATTCCCAGAGTAGTAGTGCCCCTTACACATAATGCCCACAGATAATAGTGGTGCCCCTTACACGCATAATGTCCACAATAAGAGAATCAAGGAAACAGGCATAGAAAAATGTGGCATGGAGCAGACAGTGGAGGAAGGAGAGGAAGAAATTGTGCACACAGGTATTGGAAGGGAGGCAGTGATGAGGTGATGAAGGGTTTCTGGAAAGAGCTGGAGAGGACAGAAAGGTGCAGAGATCGGAGAAGGGATATAAGATAAGCTTTTAATAAGGGATAGGATACTTTTCCTAACTTACCCTATCCAGGGGTAGCAGTTGAGGGTGTGGGGCCTGTAAGAGGGGTGGAGCCTTGGCTACTAGATGGCTGCTGTAGCAGGAGAAATCCTCTGTGGGCCGATGTGCATGTGGGACCTGTTTTGTTTGTTGACACGTGAGGGGTGGTGCTGCCGCCATTGCTACATGGTATACCTCTGGTGCTGCCCATGTGAGGCCAATTCTACACATTTTTCCAGGGCCACTTTAAGTTCCTAATCCGACCCTGCCTGACTTTGAAAGAAAGCGCAAGTGGTTAGAGTAAGCCAGAAAGGGGCAGGGAGATGCCGGGCGCCCACTGAGATTGTGTTACCAGCGGCCGCCCGGCTCTCTCGCCACAGCGGCAACCAGAGGCAGGAGCTCACTACTGAGCTCCGGTTTCCGGCTCTGTCAGTGCGCGCTATGGGAGAGACTTCATGACGTCTCATAGAGCTCAGGAGCGGACGGTGGAAGGACCACAGCGGTCGGACGCGGGAGCGGGGCTTGGTGAGTATGGTGGGTTTTTTTTAACATGT
Source organism: Pseudophryne corroboree (assembly GCF_028390025.1). Classification (NCBI taxonomy): domain Eukaryota; kingdom Metazoa; phylum Chordata; class Amphibia; order Anura; family Myobatrachidae; genus Pseudophryne; species Pseudophryne corroboree. The sequence continues at coordinate 373,785,664 of NC_086453.1, forward strand.
GTGTGTGTATTTACTGGGGGCAAGCTACTCGGGGGCTAACTACTGGGGTCAAAGTACAAGGGGGTAAACTACTGGGGGGCTAATTACAAGGTGTTAAGCTACTGGGGGCAAACTACAAGGGGGCTTACTACTGGGGGCATTACTACTGGGAGCATTACTACTGGGGGCATACTACAGGGCAGAGCCGTAACTAGGTGTGTGCGAGCGGTGCCTGGCGCACAGCGCATATTCACTATGGGTGCAGGACTGCTGGTAGAACCCTCAGGATCGCGCCGCAGTATTTTCTCCTTCCACCGCCGCTACAGCTCTGCCTGCGGGGAGGTGCGCCCGGCATAATACAGTTAGTATGTGCAGGCTCCAGCCTCTCCTGACTCCCCGGTCTTCATCAGCCCACCTCCTCTGGAAGGCAGCAGTGAGGCAACCCGGACCACCTTTATGACACCCCCTTCTTCGGTCGCAGCGCCTCCTCCTGTAGACAGGCAGCAAGGTAACCCCCCCCTCCCGCTTAGATGCAGCGGCCAGGCATCGGGTACGTTGTAGCCCGCAAGGGTTCCCCGGCGCTCCCGCAGGCTGGAGGTGGAGGCGAAGACGTGACAGGCTGCAGTCAACGGCAGGCGGGTTCGGCTGCTACCCGTGCATGTGAGGAAGCATAGATGGCGCTAGCTGTCCGGTGATGCTGCCCGCTATTGCAGGAAACAAGACTGGAATAAGACCCAGCCAGTCCCCCCACTGACCACCAATGCTGGTGTCTGAGTAAGCATATTGGGGAGCAGTGAACTAAGCAGCAGCCATTATTGGAGCCGAATCTCAGAGAGGAAGCATTGTCATCAAAGTGGTGAGATGATGATCTACATAGTGCACTGCACCACACTCACCGAATACTGTATACTCCCTGATCAGTATATTAGAGGAGGGAGTATATGTTAGACGGTTGCCATGTGAAAGTTCTGGGATAGGCACTACCATATTTCTCACAGCTTTACTAATGTTATCTGTGTGTTACCCATCAGAGCCGGCCATAGGCATAGGCAAACTAGGCAATTGCCTAGGGGCATCAGCAGCTTCTGCTGATTAAAATGATATGTGGCATGCCTATATTCTGTATGTAGCATTTCATATGCAGATACAGCCACAGTCTCACACAGTATATAGGCATGCTGCATATCAGTTTAATCAGCAGAAGCTGCTTGTGCATCCTAGCCACATAGCAATGAAAATAAGATGACTTTTCATTAAAAAAAAGGTGCCCAACGTTAGCATTGATGCAAGATTTGTGAGGACACATCTGTATCCAAGCAGAGGCAGAGGTCAGTGTTAGTGGAAGTATGAGTGCTGTGTGCATGTGAGTGGGTTGGTTGTGCAGTAGTGTTCAGAATATGTGTGGGCATTATTACTATTGTGTGACCACTAGAGATGTGCACTTGAAATTTTTCGGGTTTTGGTTTTGGGTTCGGTTCCGCGGCCGTGTTTTGGGTTCGACCGCGTTTTGGCAAAACCTCACCGAATTTTTTTTGTCGGATTCGGGTGTGTTTTGGATTCGGGTGTTTTTTTCAAAAAACCCTAAAAAAACAGCTTAAATCATAGAATTTGGGGGTCATTTTGATCCCAAAGTATTATTAACCTCAAAAACCATAATTTCCACTCATTTTCAGTCTATTCTGAACACCTCACACCTCACAATATTATTTTTAGTCCTAAAATTTGCACCGAGGTCGCTGGATGACTAAGCTAAGCGACCCTAGTGGCCGACACAAACACCTGGCCCATCTAGGAGTGGCACTGCAGTGTCACGCAGGATGGCCCTTCCAAAAAACACTCCCCAAACAGCACATGACGCAAAGAAAAAAAGAGGCGCAATGAGGTAGCTGTGTGAGTAAGCTAAGCGACCCTAGTGGCCGACACAAACACCTGGCCCATCTAGGAGTGGCACTGCAGTGTCACGCAGGATGGCCCTTCCAAAAAACACTCCCCAAACAGCACATGACGCAAAGAAAAAAAGAGGCGCAATGAGGTAGCTGTGTGAGTAAGCTAAGCGACCCTAGTGGCCGACACAAACACCTGGCCCATCTAGGAGTGGCACTGCAGTGTCACGCAGGATGGCCCTTCCAAAAAACACTCCCCAAACAGTACATGACGCAAAGAAAAAAAGAGAATTGCCAGTGACATGGCCTGCAGGACTATTGGCATTCCTGGGGAAGGAGGAAATTGACACTGAGGGAGTTGGTGGGGTGGTTTGCGTGAGCTTGGTTACAAGAGGAAGGGATTTACTGGTCAGTGGACTGCTTCCGCTGTCGCCCAAAGTTTTTGAACTTGTCACTGACTTATTATGAATGCGCTGCAGGTGACGTATAAGGGAGGATGTTCCGAGGTGGTTAACGTCCTTACCCCTACTTATTACAGCTTGACAAAGGGAACACACGGCTTGACACCTGTTGTCCGCATTTCTGGTGAAATACTTCCACACCGAAGAGCTGATTTTTTTGGTATTTTCACCAGGCATGTCAATGGCCATATTCCTCCCACGGACAACAGGTGTCTCCCCGGGTGCCTGACTTAAACAAACCACCTCACCATCAGAATCCTCCTTGTCAATTTCCTCCCCAGCACCAGCAACACCCATATCCTCCTCATCCTGGTGTACTTCAACACGGACATCTTCAATCTGACTATCAGGAACTGGACTGCGGGTGCTCCTTCCAGCACTTGCAGGGGGCGTGCAAATGGTGGAAGGCGCATGCTCTTCACGTCCAGTGTTGGGAAGGTCAGGCATCGCAACCGACACAATTGGACTCTCCTTGTGGATTTGGGATTTCGAAGAACGCACAGTTCTTTGCTGTGCTTTTGCCAGCTTGAGTCTTTTCATTTTTCTAGCGAGAGGCTGAGTGCTTCCATCCTCATGTGAAGCTGAACCACTAGCCATGAACATAGGCCAGGGCCTCAGCCGTTCCTTGCCACTCCGTGTGGTAAATGGCATATTGGCAAGTTTACGCTTCTCCGACGACAATTTTATTTTAGATTTTTGAGTCCTTTTTTTACTGATATTTGGTGTTTTGGATTTTACATGCTCTGTACTATGACATTGGGCATCGGCCTTGGCAGACGACGTTGATGGCATTTCATCGTCTCGGCCATGACTAGTGGCAGCAGCTTCAGCACGAGGTGGAAGTCGATCTTGATCTTTCCCTATTTTTGGAACCTCAACATTTTTGTTCTCCATATTTTAATAGGCACAACTAAAAGGCACCTCAGGTAAACAATGGAGATGGATGGATACTAGTATACTTATGGATGACGAGCGACTGCCGACACAGAGGTAGCTACAGCCGTGGACTACCGTACTGTGTCTGCTGCTAATATAGACTGGATGATAATGAGATAAAATTAAAATATATATTTATATCACACTAGTACTGCAGCCGGACAGGTATATATTATGTAATGACGGACCTGCTGGACACTGTCTGTCAGACTCAGCACTGCAGACTCCTAAAGTAAGCTACTAGTATCAAGAAGATAGAAAAAAAAAAAACCACGGGTAGGTGGTATACAATTATGGATGGACGAGCGACTGCCGACACAGAGGTAGCTACAGCCGTGGACTACCGTACTGTGTCTGCTGCTAATATAGACTGGATGATAATGAGATAAAATTAAAATATATATATATATCACACTAGTACTGCAGCCGGACAGGTATATATTATGTAATGACGGACCTGCTGGACACTGTCTGTCAGACTCAGCACTGCAGACTCCTAAAGTAAGCTACTAGTATCAAGAAGATAGAAAAGAAAAAAAAACCACGGGTAGGTGGTATACAATTATGGATGGACGAGCGACTGCCGACACAGAGGTAGCTACAGCCGTGGACTACCGTACTGTGTCTGCTGCTAATATAGACTGGATGATAATGAGATAAAATTAAAATATATATATATCACACTAGTACTGCAGCCGGACAGGTATATATTATGTAATGACGGACCTGCTGGACACTGTCTGCAGAATGCGTTTATAAAAACACCACACGACGAGTGTTTAACTTTTTCAGGCAGACAATCACAATATACTGGTGGTCAGCAGACAATCACAATACTGGTGGTCAGTGGTCACTGGTCAGTCACACTGGCAGTGGCACTCTGGCAGCAAAAGTGTGCACTGTACTTAAAATATGTACTCCTGCTATAACTGCTCCCCAGTCTCCCCCACAATTAAGCTGTGTGAGCAGTGAGCACTCAGCACAGTCAGATAATGATATACAGTATTACATATGATGCAGCACACTGGGCTGAGCACAGATATGGTATGTGACTGTGTCACACTGTGTATCGTTTTTTTTCAGGCAGACAACGGATTAATTAAACTGGTGGTGGGCACTGGTCACACTATCAGCAGCAAGTAGTACTCCTCCTAATAATATGCTCCCCAAAATTAGTGTCTCTCTCTAGTACTCTAGTCTAAACGGAGAGGACGCCAGCCACGTCCTCTCCCTATCAATCTCAATGCACGTGTGAAAATGGCGGCGACGCGCGGCTCCTTATATAGAATCCGAGTCCCGCGATAGAATCCGAGCCTCGCGAGAATCCGACAGCGGGATGATGACGTTCGGGCGCGCTCGGGTTAACCGAGCAAGGCGGGAAGATCCGAGTCGCTCGGCCCCGTGTAAAAAAACCTGAAGTTCGGGCGGGTTCGGATTCCGAGGAACCGAACCCGCTCATCACTAGTGACCACGCCCCTTTCTTTTTGAGACCACACCCCCTTTATTTACACCTTTATTGCATGGGTGCCGGGGGGATGGAGAGGTTGAGTTCCACCACCTCTCTAGGACCACTTTAAGCACTGGCTAGCGCTACATAAATGTTAATAAATGAATGTATAGATGCTACAGAAAAGGATTATAAAACCTCTTGGTGTCACTGGACCTAATAGATGTATTGATTTACCAATACCCGGAATGCAAAGCATTTCCGATATTGGCCCCCACAGCTACCGCCATCTTCAGATAGCAGTAGCCCATTGCAGCTACAAATCGGGGCTGTAGTTTCGGGTGGGTTCCCCGGGATTCCTCCGCCAAAAATGGCTGCTGTGCAGCATGACCGCACATGCGCAGCCGTCTCACAAGCTACCTCTCTGACAACTCCATCCTTGATCCACTACAATCTGGCTTTCGCCCACTCCACTCCACCAAGACTGCCCTGGTGAAAGTCACCAATGACCTGCTTTCGGCCAAATCCAAGGGCCACTTCTCTGCTCATCCTTCTGGACCTCTCTGCTGCCTTTGACACTGTGGATCATCCTCTCCTACTCCGCACACTCCAAAACGTTGGCCTCTCTAGCACCGTCCTTGACTGGTTTACCTCTTACCTCACTAACTGCTCCTTCTCTGTGTCTGCCTCCGGCACCACCCCGCACCCTTCCTGTTGGTGTACCTCAGGGTTCTGTCCTAGGCACCCTTCTATTCTCCCTGTACACCTCTTCCCTGGGTGCGCTCATTAACTCCTTTGGCCTTCAATACCACCTCTATGCTGATGACACACAACTCTACCTCTCATCTCCTGATCTGTCCACCTCTGTCCTCTCTCAGGTTTCCATCTGCCTCTCCGCCATCTCCTCCTGGATGTCTGAGCGCTCTCTGAAGCTCAACATGGACTAAACTGAACTCATTATCTTTCCCCCAGCCAGAGCAACACCCCCGACCAATATCTCGATCACTGTTGACAACACAATCATCTCCCCCGTTCCCCAACTCCGCTGCCTGGGCATCACTCTTGACTCCTCCCTCTCCTTTGCATCCCACATCCAAGCTCTGGCGCAATCCTGTCGGTTCCAGCTACGCATTGTCCCATTGCTCGCATCAGGCCATTTCTCTCCCAGAGTGCAACTAAACTTATCATCCACTCACTGGTCATCTCACGACTCGACTACTGCAATGTTCTCCTCACTGGCCTCACTTGCTCCTATCATGCTCCCCTCCAATCTGTCCTGAACTCCGCAGCTAGGCTCATCTTCCTCTCTCGCCGCTCCACATCTACCACTCCCCTTCCTCAATACCTGCACTGGCTCCCATTCCCCTACAGAATCCTCTTCAAACTCCTCACCCTCACATACAAGGCCCTCACTAATTCCACTGCTCCCTACATCTCCAGCCTCCTCTCCCTTCATACTCCATCCCGCCCCCCATGGTCGGCCAATGACCGTCACCTCTCCTCTGCCCTGGTCACTGCTTCCCATGCATGAGTTCAAGATTTTGCCCGTGCTGCCCCCTTCAGTGGAACGCACTTTGCTTACATACTGCCATCTGGCTTCCTCCCGCTTGCTTGCACCTCATGTCATCTGTCTGTCGCCCCTTCCCACTAGATTGTTAGCTCTTCAGAGCAGGGCCCTCTTTCCTCTTGCTGTCAAAGCACTCTTCTCGACACATTTCACTCGCAGCTCTCTCCTACTCAGCAACCATCTTTACCCGCGTGACAGGTAGAGGGTGATAGTGACATGGAGAGGCAGTGGATGATGGAGAGACATAGGAAGTAGGAAACAGGGTGAGGGTAACAGGTAGAGGCAGTGGGTGACAGGGAGAGAGTGACAGAAATAGGCATAGGGTTAGAGGTATTGACAATGGGAGACAGGGAGAGAGTGACAGATGTAGGCAGAGGGTGAGAGGTATAGACAATGGGAGACAGGGAGAGTTACAGATATAGGCAGAGGGTGACAGAGAGAGGCAGTGGGTGACAAGGAAAGAGTGAGTAACAGAGTGAGTCACAGACAGTGAGTTATTACAGTATATTGTATATACTTCAATTGGTTTACCTGGGCCCTGAACTTCAGACCAGCATTAATGGCGGCTTCTTTATTGCGGGGACTGCTAAGACACTGGCACTGATGGCTTGAACAACCAGCTCCTGCCAGTTGTCCTCTAAGGCGCCACTCTCGCTGGGGGGCGAAGGCAGCCTCAACTGCTTCCCGCTACTCTCAGGGGAACCGCTGCTCCGAAAACCTGGCAGTCGCTGGGCTCTCTGCAGCAGGTGGCCGCTCCACCTCTTCCCGGCTCTGCCGCTTTTTCCCCCAATGACCTTAGCGCCCACTCCACACCTAGGGATCCTTCCTCTCCCTCACTGGCAAGACTCAGATAGGAAGAGCCGGACTGGTCGGGAGGAGTGTGGAAGAGAGGGGATTGGGGCTCCTCCTCCTCCTCTGGCTGGACTGTGGACCGCATCGCTTACACTGCAGCAGGCATCAGCCAGCTCAATACTGGGACCGAGACGGACAGGCAGCTTATGGCTCAGCAACAACAGCATATAATGAGTCACTCTGACTCAATATAATGGTGCCGGCTTCGGGACCCTATGCACCGGCAGTAGTTCCGCCTCTGCCCACCCCGTCTTCTCATATGCCGCCCTCTGTTCCCAGCGTGCCTCACATTACCTGATTTCAGTTACAGAACACTAAGGGGGACATTTACTAAGCAGTGATAAGAGTGGAGAAGTGAGCCAGTGGACAAGTTGCCCCATCAACCAATCAGCAGCTCTGTATAATTTTATAGTATGCAAATTCTAGATGTTACTTCAGTGCTGATTGGTTGCCATGGGCAACTTCTCCACTGGCTTACTTCTCCGCTCTTATCACTGCTTAGTAAATGTCCCCCTATGTCCCATATGTAATAGGATGCTTTAAAACTAATTAGAAACTACAGAATGTAAGTTCTCACGAGCAGGGCCCTCTTCCCTCATGTGCCTTTCCTTCTCTTACTTAAACTATCTTTTATTCCGTACTCCATTTAACGGCACCAAATCCCTTGGTTTTCTGCCGCAGCAGTGTGCTTATACCCTGTACTTGTCCTATATTGTCTTGTACTGGAAGTCACTGTGTTCGTGTTTGTTTGTTTGTTTATGTACTCTGTAATTGGGCACTGCGTATCCCTTGTGGCACCATATAAATGAAGGTTAATAATAATAAATATTAATTGCTGTTATAAATCTAGATTCTAGTGGCTATCTGGCCAAAATCACCCCGAGATCAGCTAATTGCTGCCAATTACATATGGGTCTAAGAGGTCCATTTATCAATGATCACATTTGCAATACACAATGGCCCTCATTCCGAGTTGTTCGCTCGGTATTTTTCATCGCATCGCAGTGAAAATCCGCTTAGTACGCATGCGCAATGTTCGCACTGCGACTGCGCCAAGTAACTTTACTATGAAGATAGTATTTTTACTCACGGCTTTTTCTTCGCTCCGGCGATCGTAATGTGATTGACAGGAAATGGGTGTTACTGGGCGGAAACACGGCGTTTCAGGGGCGTGTGGCTGAAAACGCTACCGTTTCCGGAAAAAACGCAGGAGTGGCCGGGGAAACGGTGGGAGTGCCTGGGCGAACGCTGGGTGTGTTTGTGACGTCAACCAGGAACGACAAGCACTGAAATGATCGCACAGGCAGAGTAAGTCTGAAGCTACTCTGAAACTGCTAAGTAGTTAGTAATCGCAATATTGCGAATACATCGGTCGCAATTTTAAGAAGCTAAGATTCACTCCCAGTAGGCGGCGGCTTAGCGTGTGTAACTCTGCTAAATTCGCCTTGCGACCGATCAACTCGGAATGAGGGCCAATATTTGCTACTCAGGGTCTCACTGCAGAATGCGATCTCATCGGGTGAATGTATCACCTGGCAAAGGCAGGGTCAGAGGCTCTGAAAGGAGCTCATCCCTGCAATCTGCTGAGTGTGGTGGTCATCCTCTAGGGCAGTGCGGTGCGGGGGGCCACTATGCACAGCTGCCATTTCTGGGGGGGAAGGGTTTCTGGGGAACCCTGCCAGAACAACATCGCCGATCTGTAGACCATAGATTACAACGGGCTACCACCAGATGGCGGTAGCTGCGGAGGCCAATATCTGGAATACATTATATTTTGGATATTGGTCAATCTGGCAGCATCGAATCCTCCACAGAAATCTATGAGGGATGCGGCTGCGGGCGGGAATGGATCGATTCCAGCAGGTATCGGAGATATCTGCTGCAGTCCCTACTTCATACATTCGGTGACTACTTAATATTTGCGCTTATCCCCGAAAATGTATATTTTGGGGGGATGTAGTCACAAATATCATTTGATAAATGGGCCTCTAAGTCTCAGTCATGTTAGAGTGACTGAGCGCCAAATGTGAGAGGAGCATGTGTTGGGCTCCACCAATCAGGGCTCAGCACCAGGGCCGATTCAAGACCTTGTGGCGCCCAGGGCGAAAGTTTCCTGCGGCGCCCCCCCCCAGGTATAATACAGTTGGTGCACGCCGAGGGCGCGCGCCCCAAAACAGGGGAGTGGCTTCTTCATAGGGAAGGGGTGTGCCCAGTTTTCCCCCTGTACTTGTGTCCCCAGCAGCTGTGCCCCTAGTTAATTTCCCCCCTGTAGCTGTTCCCCCTGTAGCAGTGCCCCCTTTAGTAGTGCCCCCTGTAGTTGTGCCCCTTGTAACAGTGCCCCCAGTAGCAGTGCCCCCTATAATAGTGCCCCCAGTTGATTTGCACCCTGTAGCAGTGCCCCCAGTATGTGCCCTCAGTAGTTGTGCCCCCTGTACTTGTGCCCCCTGTAGCTGTAACCCCAGTAGTTGTGCCCCAGCGCTGTGCCCCCAGTTAATTTGCCCCCAGTAGCTGTGCCCCTTGTAGTAGTGCCCCCAGTAGCTGTGCCCCCTGCTGATTTGTCCCCAGTAGCTGTTCCCCCTGTAGTTGTGCCCCTTGTAGCTGTGCCCCCTGTAGTAGTGCCCCCAGTATGTGCCCCCTGTAGTAGCGCCGCTCCTGCTTCCGGACCTCTGCTGCCTTTGCTGCTGCTGTCTCCGGGCGCCGGCTCCACTTTATGGGAGAGACGTCATGACGTCTCTCCCATAGCGGCGCCACACTGACACTAGGGGTCAATTTTGACCTCTAGCGTCAGTCAGCGACGCCGGCTGCAGCGGGTGCACAGGGCGCTCGCTGCAGCCGGGGGGCCGGGGAGCGGGGGAGGATTAGTAGCGGCTCTTGCCACGGCGGCGGCGCCCTCAGGGTAGCGGCGCCCCGGGCAAAAATCCTGCTTGCCCATGGCAAGAGCCGCTACTGCTCAGTACACATGGTGCGCACTGATTGAGTCACTGCAGCAGGGAGGACTGACCCTCCCAAGACCATAACTAAGGGCGTGCAAGCGCTTCCACCACCCAGGATGCAGGGCCTAGGGGATTGCAGAGTTCTAGCCCAATGGCATCTGCAGAGCCACCTGAAGCATCCTTGCTACGCCCCGGGCACCCCTCCGTCCCTGGCCCAGGCAGCACTGTCCCCTTAATGTGTCATCATGATGCAGACTTGCCAACCCTCCCGCATTTAGCGGGAGGCTCCCGTATTTTGCCAGAGTCCCCCGCTACCCCGCACACTGACCTGCAGCTCCCGGATTCCCACTACAACAACCCCTTCCCCAGTCCGTGAGAGTATGCTGTGTATATGTAAGGGGAAGCAGGTAGGACTGTGGGTGGTAGTGAGTGTGGATGCCTCAATGCTGACATATAATCCCCCCTTCATGTCATTGCCCTGTGAGTGGTACGTTCCATGGCTGCGGTCAGTGAGAGACCCACTGACAGCTCACACTGGCCCGGGCAGCTCGCTCCTGCCACCTGCCGGCCGCGCGCACCACAAAGGTGGCGGAGGAGGAGCAGGGGAAGCGGCCGCTGTTGCACCTGTGTGCGGTCGGGAAGTAGCTGTATGCACCGCACAGGGCACATCTGTGGCACATGCACACTTCATGCCACCCACCATTCTGCTGTGTGCACCAGTCATGCACAATGAACAGCCATGTACATCTGTACTTTGGCATAGGACTGTATATGGGAGAGTCAGGGGGTTGTCATCTGTAAGACCTGGTGGCATCTGTAGCATTGTGTGTGAGCACGCATGTATTATACTGTATATATGTGTGTGTGTGTGGTTGTGTGTGTACACACACACAAATTCTGCGTTTGCCTCCAGGGTAGGCATGAGAGAACCTGTGTTACTGCCCCTTTTATAGCTGGTCCACTGTCAGTGAGTGGCTTGTTGCTTAGGCTTATTTTTTCCCCCTTACAGCTCCAAACTCCCCGTTTCTCCATCCGCAGTATCCCCCGACCCCTCTCCCCCCACATAGATTCCCCTCTCCTGCTCACTCTCTCGCTTCACATCCTTCTCCCCCATCCAAGGCACCCCCCCCCCCCCACACACACACACACACAAGCGCCAGCCTTTAAGACACTGCACCCATGTGCAGTGTGAACAGTACCGACACGGGAATATTCCGGGTCGGCACTGCAGTGGAAATGGGGTAAATTCTGTATCTGCCCCAGATTGAAACTGTGTTCCACATCCTGGGTTGGATCCAGGATTTGGGTGTAAAAGAGGTATTAGTGGGAAGTAATGAACAGCTGAATGGATTTAATTGAATAGAGCCAGTAACATATACCTATTTGGAGCAGACTTGCAGTGCGTGAGGGTCCCGTATTTTGCCTGTCTCCTGCTGCCCCGCAGATTTACTGCGGGACCTGTGGGGGAGATGTCATGATGTTTAAAGGCCGGCTACCGGCACGGGTGGTCTTCAGGTTGCCGACTGTCGGGATCCCGGCGCACAGTATACCGGCGCCAGAATCCCGACAGCCGGCATACCGACAGTTTTTCTCCCCCGTGGGGGTCCACGACCCCCCTGGAGGGAGAATAAATAGCGCGGCGCGTGTAGCGCGCCACCGTGCCCGCAGCGTGGCGAGCGCAGCGAGCCCACAAGGGACTCATTTGCGCTCGCCATGCTGTCGGTATGCCGGTGGTCGGGCTTCCAGCGCCGGTATGCTGGTCGCCGAGAGCCCGGCCGCCGGCATACCATACCACACCCACTGGCACTGCTGCGGGGTTGTAAGTAGTGGTGACCGCCTAGCATAGTAGCACTAGCTGGGTGAGACTGTGTAATGTAGCTGTATTGTCAGTGTGTACCATGTACTGCGTTCTGGGGGTCATTCCGACCCGATCGCTCACTGCAGTTTGTCGCAGTGCAGCGATCGGGTCGGAACTGCGCATGCGCCAGCACATGGCAGCCGTCGTTGCCTAGCGATCACCTCTGAGGCAGAGGCGGTCGCTGGGTGGGAGGGGGCTGGACGGTGGCGTTAAGCCGCCGTTTAGGGGGAGCGGTCCGGCCAACGCAGGTGCGGCCAGGCCATTGGGGGGGTGGGCCGCGGCAGCTGCGTGACGTCACATGCAGCCGCTGCGGGCCGCGGAGAGAAGAGTAGCTCCCGGCCAGCACGCTAAAGCTGCGCTGGTCGGGAGCTACTCTTGAAGTGCAAAGGCATCACCGTTGTGCGATGCCTTTGCACTTCTGCGGGGGGGGGGGGGGGGCTGTGCTGGGCGTCCCCCCCCCCGCATGTCAGTGTGAATGATCGTAGCTGTGCTAAATTTAGCACACCTACGATCAACTCGGAATGACCCCCTTTGTACTTTAGTTTTCACCTGCCACTGCAGGACACTCCCCTAACACATAGGTGGTGGAGAAAGACACACCCCTTGGGTGGAATGTGACACACACAGCCTCAATGGCACGGTGCACTACACGCATTATAGTGCAATCTATATTCTCCCTGAAACTACTTTTCAAAAGTAGGTAAGTATGTCATGATGTCATATGTTCCCGGGGGAGGCACAGAACAAATAACTGCCCGGCAACAGCACTGCTCCTTGTCCTGCCAGTTCAGCTGCGGCGCCATTTGTATTCCGGAGCGCCACCATGCCAGTCCCCCCCCCTGCACACACTCTCCAAAGGATAAATCTGGTCCTATAATAAGCTCCTGTTGTGCTGCTTGGTTTGGGGGTTTCCTGGAGGTTGTTAGCACCAACATGTCAGCGCCAGTTACATTATTTGTGCATAGGTCACGGAGCAAAATGTCCGCATGGACCGTTAGTACAACACTGAGGGCTCTTCCAGTACGCATAAAGCGGGTAATTCTGAGTTGATCGCTAGCTGCACTTGTGCGCAGCGCGGTGATCAGGCTAAAAAACGGCAGTTCTGCGGATGCGTATGTGGCGCAATGCGCACGCGCGACGTACAGGCACAACGAACGATGTAGTTTTGCACAGGCTCTAGCGATGCATTTTAGTCGCACTGCTGACCGCAGAGTGATTGACAGGAAGTGGGCGCTTCTAGGGGTCAACTGACCGTTTTCAGGGAGTGTTCGGAAAAACGCAGGTGTGCCAGGGAAAACGCAGGCGTGGCTGGGCGAACGCAGGGCGTGTTTGTGACGTCAAATCCAGAACTGAGCAGTCTGAAGTCATCGCAAGCGCTGAGTAGGTTCTGAACTACTCTGAAACTACACAAAAAACTTTGCCGCCGCTGTGCGATACAACCGTTCGCACTTCTGCTAAACTAAAATACACTCCCAGTGGGCGGCGACATAGCGTTTGCACGGCTGCTAAAAACTGCTAGCAAGCGAACAACTTGGAATGACCCCCAAGATGCACACAATAAATTACGTCTACTCGGCTGCCTAACATGTCCACCGACCTCCGAACTGCCCCCATAAAAGCAAAATGAACCTAATATTGTGGGCTTCCGAGTACCTGAATATGTCCATGGAGGAAACAGAGAGAGATCAGTTTTACACGATGGAGTCACATTATTATGACCGCCAGCTAATAGCCGGAGTAACCGCCGTGTGCAGCACGGACAGCAGCTAGATGGCTGATTTGTCATGTTAGACACGTCTGGTAGCCCGCAGGATCATTGTGACGGTGAGCTGCTCCACTGTAGCGCGTCGCCCGGTCCTCACGCACCTTCGTAGCAGACATTCACCTCACATCAATGGCACGCGGTGCTCCGCAGTTTCCACGTCGGTTATTGGCAATGGTGCCATTTGTCCAGTCACGATACACCTTCACCGCAGCAGCACGCGGACAGGTTACAAACTGCGCTGTGTCAGACATACCACCGCCCTTGGCCCGAAAGCCGATAATCATCCCTTTCTGCAACTCTGACAAATTGCCCCTTTTACCCATGACAGCAACGAGTGATATGTGTGCAGACGGCCTATCACACACCTTATATACCCACTAAGCCAGCAACGAGTGATATGTGTGCAGACGGCCTATCACACACCTTATATACCCACCAAGCCAGCAACGAGTGATATGTGTGCAGACGGCCTATCGCCCACCTTATATACCCACCAAGCCAGCAACGAGTGATATGTGTGCAGACGGCCTATCGCACACCTACTATACCCACCAAGCCAGCAACGAGTGATATGTGTGTGGATGGCTTATCGCACACATTATATACCCACCAAACCAGCAACGAGTGATATGTGTGCAGACAGCCTATCACACACCTTATATACCCACCAAGCCAGCAACGAGTGATATGTGTGCAGACGGCCTATCACACACCTTATACACCCACCAAGCCAGCAACGAGTGATATGTGTGCAGACGGCCTATCGCACACCTTATATACCCACCAAGCCAGCAACGAGTGATATGTGTGCAGACGGCCTATCACACACCTTATATACCCACCAAGCCAGCAACGAGTGATATGTATGCAGACGGCCTATCACACACCTTATATACCCACTAAGCCAGCAACGAGTGATATGTGTGCAGACAGCCTATCACACACCTTATATACCCATCAAGCCAGCAACAAGTGATATGTGTGCAGACAGCCTATCGCCCACCTTATATACCCACCAACGAGTGATATGTGTGCAGACGGCGTATCACACACCTTATATACCCACCAAGCCAGCAACGAGTGATATGTGTGCAGACGGCCTATCACACTCCTTATATACCCACCAAGCCAGCAACGAGTGATATGTGTGCAGACGGCCTATCACACTCCTTATATACCCACCAAGCCAGCAACGAGTGATATGTGTGCATACGGCCTATCACACACCTTATATACCCACCAAGCCAGCAACGAGTGATATGTGTGCATACGGCCTATCACCCACCTTATATACCCACCAAGCCAGCAACAAGTGATATGTGTGCAGATGGCCTATCGCACACCTTATATACCCACCAAGCCAGCAACGAGTGATATGTGTGCAGACGGCCTATCCCACACCTTATTTACCCACCAAGCCAGCAACGAGTGATATGTGTGCAGGCAGCCTATCACACACCTTATATACCCACCAAGCCAGCAACGAGTGATATGTGTGCAGACGGCCTATCGCACACCTTATATACCCACCAAGCCAGCAACGAGTGATATGTGTGCATACGGCCTATCACACACCTTATATACCCACCAAGCCAGCAACGAGTGATACTGTATGTGTGCAGACGGCCTATCACACACCTTATATACCCACCAAGCCAGCAACGAGTGACATGTATGCAGACTGCCTATCACACACCTTATATACCCACTAAGCCAGCAACGAGTGATATGTGTGCAGACGGCCTATCACACACCTTATATACCCACCAAGCCAGCAACGAGTGATATGTGTGCAGACGGCCTATCGCCCACCTTATATACCCACCAAGCCAGCAACGAGTGATATGTGTGCAGACGGCCTATCGCACACCTACTATACCCACCAAGCAGCAACGAGTGATATGTGTGTGGATGGCTTATCGCACACCTTATATACCCACCAAACCAGCAATGAGTGATATGTGTGCAGACAGCCTATCACACACCTTATATACCCACCAAGCCAGCAACGAGTGATATGTGTGCAGACGGCCTATCACACACCTTATACACCCACCAAGCCAGCAACGAGTGATATGTGTGCAGACGGCCTATCGCACACCTTATATACCCACCAAGCCAGCAACGAGTGATATGTGTGCAGACGGCCTATCACACACCTTATATACCCACCAAGCCAGCAACGAGTGATATGTATGCAGACGGCCTATCACACACCTTATATACCCACTAAGCCAGCAACGAGTGATATGTGTGCAGACAGCCTATCACACACCTTATATACCCATCAAGCCAGCAACAAGTGATATGTGTGCAGACAGCCTATCGCCCACCTTATATACCCACCAACGAGTGATATGTGTGCAGACGGCGTATCACACACCTTATATACCCACCAAGCCAGCAACGAGTGATATGTGTGCAGACGGCCTATCACACTCCTTATATACCCACCAAGCCAGCAACGAGTGATATGTGTGCAGACGGCCTATCACACTCCTTATATACCCACCAAGCCAGCAATGAGTGATATGTGTGCAGACGGCCTATCACCCACCTTATATACCCACCAAGCCAGCAACGAGTGATATGTATGCAGACGGCCTATCACACCCCTTATATACCCACCAAGCCAGCAACGAGTGATATGTGTGCAGACGGCCTATCACACACCTTATATACCCACCAAGCCAGCAACGAGTGATATGTGTGCAGATGGCCTATCGCACACCTTATATACCCACCAAGCCAGCAACGAGTGATATGTGTGCAGACGGCCTATCACACACCTTATACACCCACCAAGCCAGCAACGAGTGATATGTGTGCAGACGGCCTATCGCACACCTTATATACCCACCAAGCCAGCAACGAGTGATATGTGTGCAGACGGCCTATCACACACCTTATATACCCACCAAGCCAGCAACGAGTGATATGTATGCAGACGGCCTATCACACACCTTATATACCCACTAAGCCAGCAACGAGTGATATGTGTGCAGACAGCCTATCACACACCTTATATACCCATCAAGCCAGCAACAAGTGATATGTGTGCAGACAGCCTATCGCCCACCTTATATACCCACCAACGAGTGATATGTGTGCAGACGGCGTATCACACACCTTATATACCCACCAAGCCAGCAACGAGTGATATGTGTGCAGACGGCCTATCACACTCCTTATATACCCACCAAGCCAGCAATGAGTGATATGTGTGCAGACGGCCTATCACCCACCTTATATACCCACCAAGCCAGCAACGAGTGATATGTATGCAGACGGCCTATCACACCCCTTATATACCCACCAAGCCAGCAACGAGTGATATGTGTGTAGACGGCCTATCACACCCCTTATATACCCACCAAGCCAGCAACGAGTGATATGTGTGCAGACGGCCTATCACACACCTTATATACCCACCAAGCCAGCAACGAGTGATATGTGTGCAGACGGCCTATCGCACACCTTATATACCCACCAAGCCAGCAACGAGTGATATGTGTGCAGACGGCCTATCACACACCTTATATACCCACCAAGCCAGCAACGAGTGATATGTGTGCAGACGGCCTATCACACACCTTATATACCCACCAAGCCAGCAACGAGTGATATGTGTGCAGATGGCCTATCGCACACCTTATATACCCACCAAGCCAGCAACGAGTGATATGTGTGCAGACGGCCTATCACACACCTTATATACCCACCAAGCCAGCAACGAGTGATATGTGTGCAGACGGCCTGTCGCACACCTTATATACCCACCAAGCCAGCAACGAGTGATATGTGTGCAGACGGCCTATCGCACACCTTATATACCCACCAAGCCAGCAACGAGTGATATGTGTGCAGACGGCCTATCACACACC
Organism: Pseudophryne corroboree; assembly: GCF_028390025.1. Taxonomy (NCBI): domain Eukaryota; kingdom Metazoa; phylum Chordata; class Amphibia; order Anura; family Myobatrachidae; genus Pseudophryne; species Pseudophryne corroboree. The sequence goes on from NC_086453.1 coordinate 373,803,229, forward strand.
TTATATACCCACCAAGCCAGCAATGAGTGATATGTGTGTAGACGGCCTATCACACCTTATATACCCACCAAGCCAGCAACGAGTGATATGTGTGCAGACGGCCTATCACACACCTTATATACCCACCAAGCCAGCAACGAGTTATATGTGTGCAGACGGCCTATCACACCTTATATACCCACCAAGCCAGCGCAGGATGCGTGACGCACTTCAAGGGCTACGCGCTGCCGACGTCCATGTAGGAGGTGGTCATAATAACGTGACTCGACTGTGTACTGGGTTTGGGGATGGATGACATACCGACGCCGGGATCCCAGCCGCTAGAATGTCAGCAGGAGGGCGAGTGCAACAAAGACCCTTGCGGGCTTGCTGCATTCGCCACGCAGCGGGCTTGGTGGCTCACCACGGGTTCTATGTTAGATCTCAGCTCTCATGTCTCTTACATTGGGGGTCATTCCGAGTTGTTCGCTCGTTATTTTTTTGTCGCAACGGAGCGATTAGTCGCTAATGCGCATGCGCAATGTCCGCAGTGCGACTGCGCCAAGTAAATTTGCTATGCAGTTAGGTATTTTACTCACGGCATTACGAGGTTTTTTCTTCGTTCTGGTGATCGTAATGTGATTGACAGGAAGTGGGTGTTTCTGGGCGGAAACTGGCCGTTTTATGGGAGTATGTGAAAAAACGCTACAGTTTCTGGGAAAAACGCGGGAGTGGCTGGAGAAACGGAGGAGTGTCTGAGCGAACACTGGGGGTGTTTGTGACGTCAAACCAGGAACGACAAGCACTGAACTGATCGCACTGGCAGAGTAAGTCTCGAGCTACTCAGAAACGGCACAGAGAAGTCTTTTCGCAATATTGCGAATCTTTCGGTCGCAAATTTGATAAGCTAAGATTCACTCCCAGTAGGCAGCGGCTTAGCGTGTGCAAAGCTGCTAAAAGCAGCTTGCGAGCGAACAACTCGGAATGACCCCCCTTATGCGAGTTGTTATATCATTCCGTATTACGTTGCGCAGCATTACAGAGAACTCATAGCGTAATGTGCTGAGTCTCCTGACCGTCAGTCACTGCTGACACACAGTGCCACAGCGGGAGCGGACTACAAGTGCTGACCCCTCTCATACTGGAACCATTAGACCTTTATCTGCTGAGCTTTAATCTCATGAATTAGGCTGAGATGCCTTTATTGTTGTGTCCCCCTTTGTGACACTTGTGTTCCACACCCGTGGCCCTTGATTGTCACAAGATGCTTACAGCTCGACAAAAAAGCAGCTGACACGGAGCCAAAGAGAGCTGGCAATCTGCGGAGTGCGGCTTACGTAGTGAGAAAACATCTCCTCGCTCAATCCTCAGGCCTGCCATTACCTAGATACATTGTGTCGTGCCAGGCAAGACGCTGAGCAGTAAAGGAAGTCAGCATTTAAGCGTGGAAACTAAATGTTTAAATAACTGTAGTTGCAACTTCCAAGTCCGTCGTTCCCATTTGTCGCCAAGTTGTCCTTCAATCTGCGCGCAGATTCATTCTTCCGGTGTATTTTCATGGGATCTGGTCTGAAGGTCGACACTTTCTAGGTCGACAATGTTTAGGTCGACCGCTATTGGTCGACAGTCACTAGGTCGACACGGTTCCTATGTCGACATCGTTTCTAGGTCGACTTGTTCTAGGTCGATAGGTCAAAAGGTCGACATGACTTTTTCACTTTTTATTTATTTTTCCGGTCTGAAGGTCGACACTATCTAGGTTGACAATGTTTAGGTCGACCACTTTTGGTCGACAGTCACTAGGTCGACATGGTTCCTATGTCGACATGGTTTATAGGTCGACATGTTCTAGGTTGACAGGTCAAAAGGTCGACATTACTTTTTCACATTTTTTTTTCTTTTTTTGAACTTTTTCATAGTTAACGATCCACGCGGACTATGATTGGGAACGGTAACCTGTGACGAGCGCACTGTAGCGGAGTGAGGCATCTTGCCCGAAGCATGGCGAACGTAGAGAGCCATGCGAGGGGACACGGTGCACTAATTGGACTTCCCGGTCACTGTACGGAGAAAACGACACAAAAAAAACATGAAAAACTCCTGTCGACCTTTTGAACTGTCGTTCTAGACCATGTCGACCTAGAAGAACCCCTGTCAACTTTCCAACCCTGTCAACCTAGTACCTGTCGACCTATAGTGGTCTACTGAAACATTGTCGACCATTTTCATACCGTACATGAGAGAGCGGTCATTTTGTATGGGATCCAGTCAAGATGCCGTCAGCAAGAAAATCGCCGTCAGCATCCCAACACCTGTCACAATACCGGCGCCGGAATCCCCAAAATGGCAGGAAACCGACGCCGGAATCCTGACAGCTGGCATCACAAATAAGACGTATAGTGGGAGGGCTAGGGCCAGGGGTGGAGGGGGATTAGATTTAGACGCCACCCCGGGAGGTTAGGGTTAGGCTGCAGGAGGGGAGAGGTTAGGTTGCAGGGAGGGGGGTTAAGCCGGGTACACATTAGGCGATGCTGAAATGCCGGTGATGAACGACTACATCGTTGAACGATATAACGTTCAACGATATAGCGCGTACACACTGAACGTTATCGTTCAACAATAACGATCAGTGACGTCACCGCCGGGATTCCAGGACATGCAGCTCAGCCCGACATTGAGGGGTTGAGCTACATGTCAGCTCAATATTGGTGATCGCTGAATGGCGTGCGGGAGCGCGAATCGTTCATCAATATCACGCCAATACACACTGGACGATATAAGCCTAAAAATAAATTATAACAACATTTATGTCGATATCGTTTATTTTTTAGGATGAAATCGCCTTTAGGGTTAAGCACCGTCGGTGGGAGGTTATCTTTAGGCACTTAGGGGGGAGGGTTAAGTGTAGGCTGCGGGAAAAGGGGGGGGGTTAGGTTTCGGCTACAACGGGGGGAGGTTACAGTTAGGCACCAAAGTGGGAGGTTAGGGTTAGGCTGCGGGACGGGAGAGGTAGGGGACAGGGGAGAACATACCTAGCTCACCCCTGTCAGGATTTCAGTTATTGGGATGCCGGCATTGGTATACTGAACACAGTATCCTGACCGCCAGTAAATCATCCCCAACCCTTTTATATAGACCTATATTAGTGCTGTAACACCAGTCTGTGTTAGCTGGAGGCTGTAAGGTGAAACTGCTGTATTTGTACACCTAGCACCTATATGCCATACGCTACAAGAAAAAGCTTATGACCGTCGACATCACGTGTCCCTTGTGCACCCCGGAATGCCATGCGATCTGCATTCTGAACAGCAGCAAATACCAAACTGTAAAAGTGCTCGGAGGTCATGGTGTCTTTAGGTATACTGTAGCCAGCAGCACTATGATGCTCTGCAGAACATCGCAGCTGATTTCCCACTCAAAGGGACCTACCAGATCGGACTGGAAGCACAGAAGCAGCGCTTGCTGCAGAATATTCGTAGACTGGGACGACCAATATCACACGGCACTTAGGGCAGTAGAGCTTACACTTTATCTACAAGTAGTTTTAGTGGAAGATTTTTACCTGTGGAATGTTGAAGATGCACATCTTTAAGGGAAGAATAAAAGGTTACAGCGGTGATGGAAATATGCAACCTCGGTGGATTCGATAGGACGGAGAGAACTGTAAGACACAACTACAGGGTGGCGCTAGATAAACAATAGGCCAGCGGTTCTCAAACTTTTTCAGTCCATGGCACCCGTATTATCTCAGAATTATTTTGCGGCACCCCTAGACCAAGGGGTAGATTCAATCAGCACTGAGGTTCCGTTTCACATCTCACGCTAATATACTGTAGCACTAGCAAAAATAATCTCTTGCAAAAAAAGAGTCTTATGTGTCCAGCGCTTAATAGAATCTTCCTGTAAAAATGTCCTATTACTCATTGATTTAGTAACAGAACGAAATGATCATTTTATGCCCACATTACAGCCCCAGGCTACATGCCCCCACATAAATACTAGAGATGAGCGGGTTCGGTTCCTCGGAATCCGAACCCGCCCGAACTTCAGTTTTTTTTACACGGGGCCGAGCGACTCGGATCTTCCCGCCTTGCTCGGTTAACCCGAGCGCGCCCGAACGTCATCATCCCGCTGTCGGATTCTCGCGAGGCTCGGATTCTATCGCGAGACTCAGATTCTATATAAGGAGCCGCGCATCGCCGCCATTTTCACACGTGCATTGAGATTGATAGGGAGAGGACGTGGCTGGCGTCCTCTCCGTTTAGAGTGACTAGAGTACTAGAGAGAGAGAGAGACACAAATTTTGGGGAGCATATAGGAGGAGTACTACTTGCTGCTGATAGTGTGACCAGTGACCAGTGCCACCAGTTTAATTAATCCGTTCTCTGCCTGAAAAAAAACGATACACAGTGTGACACAGTCACACATACCATATCTGTGCTCAGCCCAGTGTGCCGCATCATATACTGTATATCATTATCTGACTGCACTTAAGTACAGTGCACACTTTTGCTGCCAGAGTGCCACTGCCAGTGTGACTGACCAGTGACCACTGACCACCAGTATTGTGATTGTCTGCTGACCACCAGTATATTGTGATTGTCTGCCTGAAAAAGTTAAACACTCGTCGTGTGGTGTTTTTATAAACGCATTCTGCAGACAGTGTCCAGCAGGTCCATCATTACTAATATATACCTGTCCGGCTGCAGTACTAGTGTGATATATATATATATTTTAATTTTATCTCATTATCATCCAGTCTATATTAGCAGCAGACACAGTACGGTAGTCCACGGCTGTAGCTACCTCTGTGTCGGCAGTCGCTAGTCCATCCATAATTGTATACCACCTACCCGTGGTTTTTTTTTTTCTATCTTCTTGATACTAGTAGCTTACTTTAGGAGTCTGCAGTGCTGAGTCTGACAGACAGTGTCCAGCAGGTCCGTCATTACATAATATATATACCTGTCCGGCTGCAGTACTAGTGTGATATATATATATTTTAATTTTATCTCATTATCATCCAGTCTATATTAGCAGCAGACACAGTACGGTAGTCCACGGCTGTAGCTACCTCTGTGTCGGCAGTCGCTCGTCCATCCATAATTGTATACCACCTACCCGTGTTTTTTTTTTTTTCTATCTTCTTGATACTAGTAGCTTACTTTAGGAGTCTGCAGTGCTGAGTCTGACAGACAGTGTCCAGCAGGTCCGTCATTACATAATATATATACCTGTCCGGCTGCAGTACTAGTGTGATATATATATATATATTTTAATTTTATCTCATTATCATCCAGTCTATATTAGCAGCAGACACAGTACGGTAGTCCACGGCTGTAGCTACCTCTGTGTCGGCAGTCGCTCGTCCATCCATAATTGTATACCACCTACCCGTGGTTTTTTTTCTTTTTCTATCTTCTTGATACTAGTAGCTTACTTTAGGAGTCTGCAGTGCTGAGTCTGACAGACAGTGTCCAGCAGGTCCGTCATTACATAATATATATACCTGTCCGGCTGCAGTACTAGTGTGATATATATATATATTTTAATTTTATCTCATTATCATCCAGTCTATATTAGCAGCAGACACAGTACGGTAGTCCACGGCTGTAGCTACCTCTGTGTCGGCAGTCGCTCGTCCATCCATAATTGTATACCACCTACCCGTGGTTTTTTTTTTTCTATCTTCTTGATACTAGTAGCTTACTTTAGGAGTCTGCAGTGCTGAGTCTGACAGACAGTGTCCAGCAGGTCCGTCATTACATAATATATATACCTGTCCGGCTGCAGTACTAGTGTGATATATATATATATTTTAATTTTATCTTATTATCATCCAGTCTATATTAGCAGCAGACACAGTACGGTAGTCCACGGCTGTAGCTACCTCTGTGTCGGCAGTCGCTCGTCCATCCATAATTGTATACCACCTACCCGTGGTTTTTTTTTTTTTTTTATCTTCTTGATACTAGTAGCTTACTTTAGGAGTCTGCAGTGCTGAGTCTGACAGACAGTGTCCAGCAGGTCCGTCATTACATAATATATATACCTGTCCGGCTGCAGTACTAGTGTGATATATATATATATTTTAATTTTATCTCATTATCATCCAGTCTATAATAGCAGCAGACACAGTACGGTAGTCCACGGCTGTAGCTACCTCTGTGTCGGCAGTCGCTCGTCCATCCATAATTGTATACCACCTACCCGTGGTTTTTTTTTTTTTCTATCTTCTTGATACTAGTAGCTTACTTTAGGAGTCTGCAGTGCTGAGTCTGACAGACAGTGTCCAGCAGGTCCGTCATTACATAATATATATACCTGTCCGGCTGCAGTACTAGTGTGATATATATATATATTTTAATTTTATCTCATTATCATCCAGTCTATATTAGCAGCAGACACAGTACGGTAGTCCACGGCTGTAGCTACCTCTGTGTCGGCAGTCGCTCGTCCATCCATAATTGTATACCACCTACCCGTGGTTTTTTTTTTTCTATCTTCTTGATACTAGTAGCTTACTTTAGGAGTCTGCAGTGCTGAGTCTGACAGACAGTGTCCAGCAGGTCCGTCATTACATAATATATATACCTGTCCGGCTGCAGTACTAGTGTGATATATATATATATTTTAATTTTATCTTATTATCATCCAGTCTATATTAGCAGCAGACACAGTACGGTAGTCCACGGCTGTAGCTACCTCTGTGTCGGCAGTCGCTCGTCCATCCATAATTGTATACCACCTACCCGTGGTTTTTTTTTTTTCTATCTTCTTGATACTAGTAGCTTACTTTAGGAGTCTGCAGTGCTGAGTCTGACAGACAGTGTCCAGCAGGTCCGTCATTACATAATATATATACCTGTCCGGCTGCAGTACTAGTGTGATATATATATATATTTTAATTTTATCTCATTATCATCCAGTCTATATTAGCAGCAGACACAGTACGGTAGTCCACGGCTGTAGCTACCTCTGTGTCGGCAGTCGCTCGTCCATCCATAAGTATACTAGTATCCATCCATCTCCATTGTTTACCTGAGGTGCCTTTTAGTTGTGCCTATTAAAATATGGAGAACAAAAATGTTGAGGTTCCAAAATTAGGGAAAGAGCAAGATCGACTTCCACCTCGTGCTGAAGTTGCTGCCACTAGTCATGGCCGAGACGATGAAATGCCAGCAACGTCGTCTGCCAAGGCCGATGCCCAATGTCATAGTACAGAGCATGTAAAATCCAAAACACCAAATATCAGTAAAAAAAGGACTCAAAAATCTAAAATAAAATTGTCGGAGGAGAAGCGTAAACTTGCCAATATGCCATTTACCACACGGAGTGGCAAGGAACGGCTGAGGCCCTGGCCTATGTTCATGGCTAGTGGTTCAGCTTCACATGAGGATGGAAGCACTCAGCCTCTCGCTAGAAAAATGAAAAGACTCAAGCTGGCAAAAGCACAGCAAAGAACTGTGCGTTCTTCGAAATCCCAAATCCACAAGGAGAGTCCAATTGTGTCGGTTGCGATGCCTGACCTTCCCAACACTGGACGTGAAGAGCATGCGCCTTCCACCATTTGCACGCCCCCTGCAAGTGCTGGAAGGAGCACCCGCAGTCCAGTTCCTGATAGTCAGATTGAAGATGTCAGTGTTGAAGTACACCAGGATGAGGAGGATATGGGTGTTGCTGGCGCTAGGGAGGAAATTGACAAGGAGGATTCTGATGGTGAGGTGGTTTGTTTAAGTCAGGCACCCGGGGAGACACCTGTTGTCCGTGGGAGGAATATGGCCATTGACATGCCTGGTGAAAATACCAAAAAAATCAGCTCTTCGGTGTGGAAGTATTTCAACAGAAATGCGGACAACATTTGTCAAGCCGTGTGTTGCCTTTGTCAAGCTGTAATAAGTAGGGGTAAGGACGTTAACCACCTCGGAACATCCTCCCTTATTACGTCACCTGCAGCGCATTCATAATAAGTCAGTGACAAGTTCAAAAACTTTGGGCGACAGCGGAAGCAGTCCACTGACCAGTAAATCCCTTCCTCTTGTAACCAAGCTCACGCAAACCACCCCACCAACTCTCTCAGTGTCAATTTCCTCCTTCCCCAGGAATGCCAATAGTCCTGCAGGCCATGTCACTGGCAATTCTGACGAGTCCTCTCCTGCCTGGGATTCCTCCGATGCATCCTTGCGTGTAACGCCTACTGCTGCTGGCGCTGCTGTTGTTGCTGCTGGGAGTCGATGGTCATCCCAGAGGGGAAGTCGTAAGCCCACTTTTACTACTTCCACCAAGCAATTGACTGTCCAACAGTCCTTTGCGAGGAAGATGAAATATCACAGCAGTCATCCTGTTGCAAAGCGGATAACTGAGGCCTTGACAACTATGTTGGTGTTAGACGTGCGTCCGGTATCCGCCGTTAGTTCACAGGGAACTAGACAATTTCTTGAGGTAGTGTGCCCCCGTTACCAAATACCATCTAGGTTCCACTTCTCTAGGCAGGCGATACCGAGAATGTACACGGACGTCAGAAAAAGACTCACCAGTGTCCTAAAAAATGCAGTTGTACCCAATGTCCACTTAACCACGGACATGTGGACAAGTGGAGCAGGGCAGGGTCAGGACTATATGACTGTGACAGCCCACTGGGTAGATGTATGGACTCCCGCCGCAAGAACAGCAGCGGCGGCACCAGTAGCAGCATCTCGCAAACGCCAACTCTTTCCTAGGCAGGCTACGCTTTGTATCACCGGTTTCCAGAATACGCACACAGCTGAAAACCTCTTACGGCAACTGAGGAAGATCATCGCGGAATGGCTTACCCCAATTGGACTCTCCTGTGGATTTGTGGCATCGGACAACGCCAGCAATATTGTGTGTGCATTAAATATGGGCAAATTCCAGCACGTCCCATGTTTTGCACATACCTTGAATTTGGTGGTGCAGAATTTTTTTAAAACCGACAGGGGCGTGCAAGAGATGCTGTCGGTGGCCAGAAGAATTGCGGGACACTTTCGGCGTACAGGCACCACGTACAGAAGACTGGAGCAACACCAAAAACGCCTGAACCTGCCCTGCCATCATCTGAAGCAAGAAGTGGTAACGAGGTGGAATTCAACCCTATATATGCTTCAGAGGTTGGAGGAGCAGCAAAAGGCCATTCAAGCCTATACAATTGAGCACGATATAGGAGGTGGAATGCACCTGTCTCAAGCGCAGTGGAGAATGATTTCAACGTTGTGCAAGGTTCTGCTGCCCTTTGAACTTGCCACACGTGAAGTCAGTTCAGACACTGCCAGCCTGAGTCAGGTCATTCCCCTCATCAGGCTTTTGCAGAAGAAGCTGGAGACATTGAAGGAGGAGCTAACACGGAGCGATTCCGCTAGGCATGTGGGACTTGTGGATGGAGCCCTTAATTCGCTTAACAAGGATTCACGGGTGGTCAATCTGTTGAAATCAGAGCACTACATTTTGGCCACCGTGCTCGATCCTAGATTTAAAACCTACCTTGGATCTCTCTTTCCGGCAGACACAAGTCTGCTGGGGTTCAAAGACCTGCTGGTGAGAAAATTGTCAAGTCAAGCGGAACGCGACCTGTCAACATCTCCTCCTTCACATTCTCCCGCAACTGGGGGTGCGAGGAAAAGGCTCAGAATTCCGAGCCCACCCGCTGGCGGTGATGCAGGGCAGTCTGGAGCGACTGCTGATGCTGACATCTGGTCCGGACTGAAGGACCTGACAACGATTACGGACATGTCGTCTACTGTCACTGCATATGATTCTCTCCCCATTGAAAGAATGGTGGAGGATTATATGAGTGACCGCATCCAAGTAGGCACGTCAGACAGTCCGTACTTATACTGGCAGGAAAAAGAGGCAATTTGGAGGCCCTTGCACAAACTGGCTTTATTCTACCTAAGTTGCCCTCCCACAAGTGTGTACTCCGGAAGAGTGTTTAGTGCCGCCGCTCACCTTGTCAGCAATCGGCGTACAAGGTTACTTCCAGAAAATGTGGAGAAGATGATGTTCATTAAAATGAATTATAATCAATTCCTCCGTGGAGACATTGACCAGCAGCAATTGCCTCCACAAAGTACACAGGGAGCTGAGATGGTGGATTCCAGTGGGGACGAATTGATAATCTGTGAGGAGGGGGATGTACAAGGTGATATATCGGAGGATGATGATGAGGTGGACATCTTGCCTCTGTAGAGCCAGTTTGTGCAAGGAGAGATTAATTGCTTCTTTTTTGGTGGGGGTCCAAACCAATCCGTCATTTCAGTCACAGTCGTGTGGCAGACCCTGTCACTGAAATGATGGGTTGGTTAAAGTGTGCATGTCCTGTTTATACAACATAAGGGTGGGTGGGAGGGCCCAAGGACAATTCCATCTTGCACCTCTTTTTTCTTTAATTTTTCTTTGCGTCATGTGCTGTTTAGAGAGTATTTTTTTGAAGGGCCATCCTGCGTGACACTGCAGTGCCACTCCTAGATGGGCCAGGTGTTTGTGTCGGCCACTAGGGTCGCTTAGTTTACTCACACAGCTACCTCATTGCGCCTCTTTTTTTCTTTGCGTCATGTGCTGTTTGGGGAGTGTTTTTTGGAAGGGCCATCCTGCGTGACACTGCAGTGCCACTCCTAGATGGGCCAGGTGTTTGTGTCGGCCACTAGGGTCGCTTATCTTACTCACACAGCTACCTCATTGCGCCTCTTTTTTTCTTTGCATCATGTGCTGTTTGGGGAGTGTTTTTTGGAAGGGCCATCCTGCGTGACACTGCAGTGCCACTCCTAGATGGGCCAGGTGTTTGTGTCGGCCACTAGGGTCGCTTAGCTTACTCACACAGCTACCTCATTGCGCCTCTTTTTTTCTTTGCGTCATGTGCTGTTTGGGGAGTGTTTTTTGGAAGGGCCATCCTGCGTGACACTGCAGTGCCACTCCTAGATGGGCCAGGTGTTTGTGTCGGCCACTAGGGTCGCTTAGCTTACTCACACAGCTACCTCATTGCGCCTCTTTTTTTCTTTGCATCATGTGCTGTTTGGGGAGTGTTTTTTGGAAGGGCCATCCTGCGTGACACTGCAGTGACACTCCTAGATGGGCCAGGTGTTTGTGTCGGCCACTAGGGTCGCTTAGCTTACTCACACAGCTACCTCATTGCGCCTCTTTTTTTCTTTGCGTCATGTGCTGTTTGGGGAGTGTTTTTTGGAAGGGCCATCCTGCGTGACACTGCAGTGCCACTCCTAGATGGGCCAGGTGTTTGTGTCGGCCACTAGGGTCGCTTAGCTTACTCACACAGCTACCTCATTGCGCCTCTTTTTTTCTTTGCGTCATGTGCTGTTTGGGGAGTGTTTTTTGGAAGGGCCATCCTGCGTGACACTGCAGTGCCACTCCTAGATGGGCCAGGTGTTTGTGTCGGCCACTAGGGTCGCTTATCTTACTCACACAGCTACCTCATTGCGCCTCTTTTTTTCTTTGCGGCATGTGCTGTTTGGGGAGTGTTTTTTGGAAGGGCCATCCTGCGTGACACTGCAGTGCCACTCCTAGATGGGCCAGGTGTTTGTGTCGGCCACTAGGGTCGCTTATCTTACTCACACAGCTACCTCATTGCGCCTCTTTTTTTCTTTGCGTCATGTGCTGTTTGGGGAGTGTTTTTTGGAAGGGCCATCCTGCGTGACACTGCAGTGCCACTCCTAGATGGGCCAGGTGTTTGTGTCGGCCACTAGGGTCGCTTAGCTTACTCACAAAGCTACCTCATTGCGCCTCTTTTTTTCTTTGCGTCATGTGCTGTTTGGGGAGTGTTTTTTGGAAGGGCCATCCTGCGTGACACTGCAGTGCCACTCCTAGATGGGCCAGGTGTTTGTATCGGCCACTAGGGTCGCTTATCTTACTCACACAGCTACCTCATTGCGCCTCTTTTTTTCTTTGCGTCATGTGCTGTTTGGGGAGTGTTTTTTGGAAGGGCCATCCTGCGTGACACTGCAGTGCCACTCCTAGATGGGCCAGGTGTTTGTGTTGGCCACTAGGGTCGCTTAGCTTACTCACACAGCTACCTCATTGCGCCTCTTTTTTTCTTTGCATCATGTGCTGTTTGGGGAGTGTTTTTTGGAAGGGCCATCCTGCGTGACACTGCAGTGCCACTCCTAGATGGGCCAGGTGTTTGTGTCGGCCACTAGGGTCGCTTAGCTTACTCACACAGCTACCTCATTGCGCCTCTTTTTTTCTTTGCGTCATGTGCTGTTTGGGGAGTGTTTTTTGGAAGGGCCATCCTGCGTGACACTGCAGTGCCACTCCTAGATGGGCCAGGTGTTTGTGTCGGCCACTAGGGTCGCTTATCTTACTCACACAGCTACCTCATTGCGCCTCTTTTTTTCTTTGCGTCATGTGCTGTTTGGGGAGTGTTTTTTGGAAGGGCCATCCTGCGTGACACTGCAGTGCCACTCCTAGATGGGCCAGGTGTTTGTGTCGGCCACTAGGGTCGCTTAGCTTACTCACACAGCTACCTCATTGCGCCTCTTTTTTTCTTTGCGTCATGTGCTGTTTGGGGAGTGTTTTTTGGAAGGGCCATCCTGCGTGACACTGCAGTGCCACTCCTAGATGGGCCAGGTGTTTGTATCGGCCACTAGGGTCGCTTATCTTACTCACACAGCTACCTCATTGCGCCTCTTTTTTTCTTTGCGTCATGTGCTGTTTGGGGAGTGTTTTTTGGAAGGGCCATCCTGCGTGACACTGCAGTGCCACTCCTAGATGGGCCAGGTGTTTGTGTTGGCCACTAGGGTCGCTTAGCTTACTCACACAGCTACCTCATTGCGCCTCTTTTTTTCTTTGCATCATGTGCTGTTTGGGGAGTGTTTTTTGGAAGGGCCATCCTGCGTGACACTGCAGTGCCACTCCTAGATGGGCCAGGTGTTTGTATCGGCCACTAGGGTCGCTTATCTTACTCACACAGCTACCTCATTGCGCCTCTTTTTTTCTTTGCGTCATGTGCTGTTTGGGGAGTGTTTTTTGGAAGGGCCATCCTGCGTGACACTGCAGTGCCACTCCTAGATGGGCCAGGTGTTTGTGTTGGCCACTAGGGTCGCTTAGCTTACTCACACAGCTACCTCATTGCGCCTCTTTTTTTCTTTGCATCATGTGCTGTTTGGGGAGTGTTTTTTGGAAGGGCCATCCTGCGTGACACTGCAGTGCCACTCCTAGATGGGCCAGGTGTTTGTGTCGGCCACTAGGGTCGCTTAGCTTACTCACACAGCTACCTCATTGCGCCTCTTTTTTTCTTTGCGTCATGTGCTGTTTGGGGAGTGTTTTTTGGAAGGGCCATCCTGCGTGACACTGCAGTGCCACTCCTAGATGGGCCAGGTGTTTGTGTCGGCCACTAGGGTCGCTTAGCTTACTCACACAGCTACCTCATTGCGCCTCTTTTTTTCTTTGCATCATGTGCTGTTTGGGGAGTGTTTTTTGGAAGGGCCATCCTGCGTGACACTGCAGTGCCGCTCCTAGATGGGCCAGGTGTTTGTGTCGGCCACTAGGGTCGCTTATCTTACTCACACAGCTACCTCATTGCGCCTCTTTTTTTCTTTGCGTCATGTGCTGTTTGGGGAGTGTTTTTTGGAAGGGCCATCCTGCGTGACACTGCAGTGCCACTCCTAGATGGGCCAGGTGTTTGTGTCGGCCACTAGGGTCGCTTAGCTTACTCACACAGCTACCTCATTGCGCCTCTTTTTTTCTTTGCGTCATGTGCTGTTTGGGGAGTGTTTTTTGGAAGGGCCATCCTGCGTGACACTGCAGTGCCACTCCTAGATGGGCCAGGTGTTTGTGTCGGCCACTAGGGTCGCTTAGCTTACTCACACAGCTACCTCATTGCGCCTCTTTTTTTCTTTGCATCATGTGCTGTTTGGGGAGTGTTTTTTGGAAGGGCCATCCTGCGTGACACTGCAGTGCCACTCCTAGATGGGCCAGGTGTTTGTGTCGGCCACTAGGGTCGCTTAGCTTACTCACACAGCTACCTCATTGCGCCTCTTTTTTTCTTTGCGTCATGTGCTGTTTGGGGAGTGTTTTTTGGAAGGGCCATCCTGCGTGACACTGCAGTGCCACTCCTAGATGGGCCAGGTGTTTGTGTCGGCCACTAGGGTCGCTTATCTTACTCACACAGCTACCTCATTGCGCCTCTTTTTTTCTTTGCGTCATGTGCTGTTTGGGGAGTGTTTTTTGGAAGGGCCATCCTGCGTGACACTGCAGTGCCACTCCTAGATGGGCCAGGTGTTTGTGTCGGCCACTAGGGTCGCTTAGCTTACTCACACAGCTACCTCATTGCGCCTCTTTTTTTCTTTGCGTCATGTGCTGTTTGGGGAGTGTTTTTTGGAAGGGCCATCCTGCGTGACACTGCAGTGCCACTCCTAGATGGGCCAGGTGTTTGTATCGGCCACTAGGGTCGCTTATCTTACTCACACAGCTACCTCATTGCGCCTCTTTTTTTCTTTGCGTCATGTGCTGTTTGGGGAGTGTTTTTTGGAAGGGCCATCCTGCGTGACACTGCAGTGCCACTCCTAGATGGGCCAGGTGTTTGTGTTGGCCACTAGGGTCGCTTAGCTTACTCACACAGCTACCTCATTGCGCCTCTTTTTTTCTTTGCATCATGTGCTGTTTGGGGAGTGTTTTTTGGAAGGGCCATCCTGCGTGACACTGCAGTGCCACTCCTAGATGGGCCAGGTGTTTGTGTCGGCCACTAGGGTCGCTTAGCTTACTCACACAGCTACCTCATTGCGCCTCTTTTTTTCTTTGCGTCATGTGCTGTTTGGGGAGTGTTTTTTGGAAGGGCCATCCTGCGTGACACTGCAGTGCCACTCCTAGATGGGCCAGGTGTTTGTGTCGGCCACTAGGGTCGCTTAGCTTACTCACACAGCTACCTCATTGCGCCTCTTTTTTTCTTTGCATCATGTGCTGTTTGGGGAGTGTTTTTTGGAAGGGCCATCCTGCGTGACACTGCAGTGCCGCTCCTAGATGGGCCAGGTGTTTGTGTCGGCCACTAGGGTCGCTTATCTTACTCACACAGCTACCTCATTGCGCCTCTTTTTTTCTTTGCGTCATGTGCTGTTTGGGGAGTGTTTTTTGGAAGGGCCATCCTGCGTGACACTGCAGTGCCACTCCTAGATGGGCCAGGTGTTTGTGTCGGCCACTAGGGTCGCTTAGCTTACTCACACAGCTACCTCATTGCGCCTCTTTTTTTCTTTGCGTCATGTGCTGTTTGGGGAGTGTTTTTTGGAAGGGCCATCCTGCGTGACACTGCAGTGCCACTCCTAGATGGGCCAGGTGTTTGTGTCGGCCACTAGGGTCGCTTAGCTTACTCACACAGCTACCTCATTGCGCCTCTTTTTTTCTTTGCATCATGTGCTGTTTGGGGAGTGTTTTTTGGAAGGGCCATCCTGCGTGACACTGCAGTGCCACTCCTAGATGGGCCAGGTGTTTGTGTCGGCCACTAGGGTCGCTTAGCTTACTCACACAGCTACCTCATTGCGCCTCTTTTTTTCTTTGCGTCATGTGCTGTTTGGGGAGTGTTTTTTGGAAGGGCCATCCTGCGTGACACTGCAGTGCCACTCCTAGATGGGCCAGGTGTTTGTGTCGGCCACTAGGGTCGCTTAGCTTACTCACACAGCTACCTCATTGCGCCTCTTTTTTTCTTTGCGTCATGTGCTGTTTGGGGAGTGTTTTTTGGAAGGGCCATCCTGCGTGACACTGCAGTGCCACTCCTAGATGGGCCAGGTGTTTGTGTCGGCCACTAGGGTCGCTTATCTTACTCACACAGCTACCTCATTGCGCCTCTTTTTTTCTTTGCGTCATGTGCTGTTTGGGGAGTGTTTTTTGGAAGGGCCATCCTGCGTGACACTGCAGTGCCACTCCTAGATGGGCCAGGTGTTTGTGTCGGCCACTAGGGTCGCTTAGCTTACTCACACAGCTACCTCATTGCGCCTCTTTTTTTCTTTGCGTCATGTGCTGTTTGGGGAGTGTTTTTTGGAAGGGCCATCCTGCGTGACACTGCAGTGCCACTCCTAGATGGGCCAGGTGTTTGTATCGGCCACTAGGGTCGCTTATCTTACTCACACAGCTACCTCATTGCGCCTCTTTTTTTCTTTGCGTCATGTGCTGTTTGGGGAGTGTTTTTTGGAAGGGCCATCCTGCGTGACACTGCAGTGCCACTCCTAGATGGGCCAGGTGTTTGTGTTGGCCACTAGGGTCGCTTAGCTTACTCACACAGCTACCTCATTGCGCCTCTTTTTTTCTTTGCATCATGTGCTGTTTGGGGAGTGTTTTTTGGAAGGGCCATCCTGCGTGACACTGCAGTGCCACTCCTAGATGGGCCAGGTGTTTGTGTCGGCCACTAGGGTCGCTTAGCTTACTCACACAGCTACCTCATTGCGCCTCTTTTTTTCTTTGCGTCATGTGCTGTTTGGGGAGTGTTTTTTGGAAGGGCCATCCTGCGTGACACTGCAGTGCCACTCCTAGATGGGCCAGGTGTTTGTGTCGGCCACTAGGGTCGCTTAGCTTACTCACACAGCTACCTCATTGCGCCTCTTTTTTTCTTTGCATCATGTGCTGTTTGGGGAGTGTTTTTTGGAAGGGTCATCCTGCGTGACACTGCAGTGCCGCTCCTAGATGGGCCAGGTGTTTGTGTCGGCCACTAGGGTCGCTTATCTTACTCACACAGCTACCTCATTGCGCCTCTTTTTTTCTTTGCGTCATGTGCTGTTTGGGGAGTGTTTTTTGGAAGGGCCATCCTGCGTGACACTGCAGTGCCACTCCTAGATGGGCCAGGTGTTTGTGTCGGCCACTAGGGTCGCTTAGCTTACTCACACAGCTACCTCATTGCGCCTCTTTTTTTCTTTGCGTCATGTGCTGTTTGGGGAGTGTTTTTTGGAAGGGCCATCCTGCGTGACACTGCAGTGCCACTCCTAGATGGGCCAGGTGTTTGTGTCGGCCACTAGGGTCGCTTAGCTTACTCACACAGCTACCTCATTGCGCCTCTTTTTTTCTTTGCATCATGTGCTGTTTGGGGAGTGTTTTTTGGAAGGGCCATCCTGCGTGACACTGCAGTGCCACTCCTAGATGGGCCAGGTGTTTGTGTCGGCCACTAGGGTCGCTTAGCTTACTCACACAGCTACCTCATTGCGCCTCTTTTTTTCTTTGCGTCATGTGCTGTTTGGGGAGTGTTTTTTGGAAGGGCCATCCTGCGTGACACTGCAGTGCCACTCCTAGATGGGCCAGGTGTTTGTGTCGGCCACTAGGGTCGCTTAGCTTACTCACACAGCTACCTCGTTGCGCCTCTTTTTTTCTTTGCGTCATGTGCTGTTTGGGGAGTGTTTTTTGGAAGGGCCATCCTGCGTGACACTGCAGTGCCACTCCTAGATGGGCCAGGTGTTTGTGTCGGCCACTAGGGTCGCTTAGCTTACTCACACAGCTACCTCATTGCGCCTCTTTTTTTCTTTGCGTCATGTGCTGTTTGGGGAGTGTTTTTTGGAAGGGCCATCCTGCGTGACACTGCAGTGCCACTCCTAGATGGGCCAGGTGTTTGTGTCGGCCACTAGGGTCGCTTAGCTTACTCACACAGCTACCTCATTGCGCCTCTTTTTTTCTTTGCATCATGTGCTGTTTGGGGAGTGTTTTTTGGAAGGGCCATCCTGCGTGACACTGCAGTGCCGCTCCTAGATGGGCCAGGTGTTTGTGTCGGCCACTAGGGTCGCTTATCTTACTCACACAGCTACCTCATTGCGCCTCTTTTTTTCTTTGCGTCATGTGCTGTTTGGGGAGTGTTTTTTGGAAGGGCCATCCTGCGTGACACTGCAGTGCCACTCCTAGATGGGCCAGGTGTTTGTGTCGGCCACTAGGGTCGCTTAGCTTACTCACACAGCTACCTCATTGCGCCTCTTTTTTTCTTTGCGTCATGTGCTGTTTGGGGAGTGTTTTTTGGAAGGGCCATCCTGCGTGACACTGCAGTGCCACTCCTAGATGGGCCAGGTGTTTGTGTCGGCCACTAGGGTCGCTTAGCTTACTCACACAGCTACCTCATTGCGCCTCTTTTTTTCTTTGCATCATGTGCTGTTTGGGGAGTGTTTTTTGGAAGGGCCATCCTGCGTGACACTGCAGTGCCACTCCTAGATGGGCCAGGTGTTTGTGTCGGCCACTAGGGTCGCTTAGCTTACTCACACAGCTACCTCATTGCGCCTCTTTTTTTCTTTGCGTCATGTGCTGTTTGGGGAGTGTTTTTTGGAAGGGCCATCCTGCGTGACACTGCAGTGCCACTCCTAGATGGGCCAGGTGTTTGTGTCGGCCACTAGGGTCGCTTAGCTTACTCACACAGCTACCTCATTGCGCCTCTTTTTTTCTTTGCGTCATGTGCTGTTTGGGGAGTGTTTTTTGGAAGGGCCATCCTGCGTGACACTGCAGTGCCACTCCTAGATGGGCCAGGTGTTTGTGTCGGCCACTAGGGTCGCTTAGCTTAGTCATCCAGCGACCTCGGTGCAAATTTTAGGACTAAAAATAATATTGTGAGGTGTGAGGTGTTCAGAATAGACTGAAAATGAGTGGAAATTATGGTTTTTGAGGTTAATAATACTTTGGGATCAAAATGACCCCCAAATTCTATGATTTAAGCTGTTTTTTAGTGTTTTTTGAAAAAAACACCCGAATCCAAAACACACCCGAATCCGACAAAAAAAATTTGGTGAGGTTTTGCCAAAACGCGGTCGAACCCAAAACACGGCCGCGGAACCGAACCCAAAACCAAAACACAAAACCCGAAAAATTTCAAGTGCACATCTCTAATAAATACCCAACATGAGCTCCATAATGTCATGCCACATGTATATGCCCACATAGTGACCCACAAAAATAACCTACAAGGCATAATAGTGCCCCTTGCCAGCTTCCTGCTGTAGAATGTGACGGTGAGTGGCTGCTGCCGACGGTGCTGTTGTGCCGTATTCAGACGCCAGGCAGCCCTGCTTACTGCTGACGGGGGTGGTATTTTCATGCAGGTGCACTGTGCACCTAGCCCCGACATAGAAGAGGAGGATATTAGAGCAGGCTACTACCACACTCTCCTGATTAAGGTGGAAGGAAGACACCACCTTAGGTAAATAACCTGGACGCGTTCTAAGAACCGCCTGGTCACGGTGAAAAATCAGATAGGGGGACTTACAGGATAAGGCACCCAAGTCCGAGACCCTTCTAGCTGAAGCGATAGCCAGCAAAAACAAAACCTTAAGGAAAAGCCACTTAAGGTCTGCAGACGCAAGAGGTACAAAGGAGACTCTTGCAAGGCCTCCAGGACCATAGACAGATCCCAAGGGGCCACAGGTGGCACATAAGGAGGCTGAATCCGTAACACGCCCTGAGTGAAGGTATGAACATCAGGAAGGGCAGCAATCTTTTTCTGAAACCAAACCGACAAGGCAGAAATGTGAACCTTGAGGGAGGCCAGACGGAGGCCTAAATACAGGCCCTGTTGTAGGAAGGTCAACAGTTTGGCCGTACTAAACTTGAAAACGTCATGATTGTGAGACGCGCACCAAGTAAAGTAAGCATTCCAGACCCTATGGTAAATCCGAGCAGAAGCCGGCTTATGGGCCTTCAACAAAGTTTGAACGACCGCCTCAGAAAAACCCTTGGCCCTCAGGACGGAAGCTTCAAGAGCCACACCGTCAAAGCCAAACGGGCCAAGTCCTGGTAAACACAAGGGCCCTGAACGAGGAGGTCTGGTCGTTGTGGAAGTAGAAGGGGACGATCTAGCGAGAGACCCAGTAGATCGGAGAACCAGTGCCATCTGGGCCACGCTGGAGCAATCAGAAGTAGGTTTCCTCCTTCTTGCTTGAACTTCCGTATTACTCTGGGCAGGAGTGACACCGGAGGGAACACGTACGGCAGCCGAAAGTTCCACGAACACTGCCTGAGGACCCCTTGTCCTTGCTCCGAAGACCGGAACCTTGTGATTGTGTCGAGATGCCATCAGGTCCACATCTGGAAAGCCCCACGTGTCCACGAGAAGTTGAAACACCTCTGGATGGAGGCTCCACTCTCCGGCGTGTACGTCCTGACGACTGTTCGCTTCCCAGTTTAGGACCCCCAGAATGAACACTGCGGATATGGCCGGCAGATGGCGTTCTGCCAATTGAAGAATCCGTGATACTTCCCTCATTGCCATGCGGCTCCGAGTGCCGCCTTGATGATTGATGTACGCCACCGTGGTGGCGTTGTCCAATTGTACATAAAAAGGTCTGTTCTGTATCAAATGCTGGGCCAGGTTTAGTGCATTGAACACTGCCCGCAGTTCCAGAATGTTTATCGGGAGTAGAGACTCCACCGACCCTGAAGGGAGTGTTGTTCCAACACCGCACCCCAACCTCTCAGCCTGGAATCCGTCGTCAGCAGGACCCAGTTGGATATCCAGAAGGGACGGCCCCTGCTCAATCGATGGTCCTGAAGCCACCAGCTCTGTGACAGGCGGACCACTGGAGACAAGGAGATCATGTGAGATCTGATCAGGTGAGGCAGGCCGTCCCACTTGGCCAGAATTAACTTCTGTAGACGGCGAGAATGGAATTGAGCATACTCCACCATGTCAAAAGCCGACACCATGAGAACTAGCACTTGCATTGCTGAATGTATCGACACTTGCGGATGAGATAGGATGCATCGAATCCTGTCCTGAAGCTTCAGGACTTTCCCTGAGACAAGAACAACCGCTGGTTGTGTGTGTCCAATAACGCTCCCAGGTGCACCATGCTCCGAGCAGGAACCAGGGAAGATTTCTTCCAGTTGATTAGCCACCCGTGGGCTTTCATGAACTGGACAGTCCGATCTAGAAGACACAGGAGAAGTTTTGGGGAATTCGCCAGGATAAACCAATCTTCCAAGTACGGTAGGATCCTGACCCCTTGACGGCAGAGTACAGTCGTCATTACCGCCATGACTTTGGTGAAAGCTTGCGGAGCCGTTGTCAAACCAAAAGGTAACGCCCGAAATTGGTAATGAAGGTTGCCAACCGCAAACCTCAGGTACTGCTGATGAGACACTGCAATAGGAATATGCAGGTAGGCATCCTGTATTTCCAGGGAGACCATATTGTTCCCAGGCTCCAAGGCCAGAAGAATAGAGCGCAGAGTTTCCATACGAAACTTGGAGACCCTCACATACTTGTTCAAGGACTTGTTTCGGGACTAGAAACAGAGGTGAATAGTACCCCTTGCCTCTCTGAGCCAGAGGCACCTGTACTACCACTCCTGTGGTCAGGAGGGAATGTACCACCGAATGAAGAGTGTTTGCCTTCACCGGGTCCAAAGGGACATCTGTCAGGTAAAATCGATGACGGGGACAGTTCTTGAAGGGTACGGCATAACTTTGAGTGACGACTTCCCTTACCCAGGCATCGGAAGTGTTTTTCAACCATTCCTGGGCAAAACCTAGAAGCCGCCCCCCACCCTGGGATCCCCCGGAGCGAGGCCCGGCCCGTCATGCAGTAGGCTAGTCAGTTTTGGAAGCAGGCTGACGGGCAGCCCAGGCCCGCTTCAGTCTGGGCTTGGCAGGTTTAGAAGCACGAGTTTGCTTTGGGTACGCCTGCCCTTTTGCTTTACCTGGAGGACGAAAGGGCAGAGGGAAAGTACTTTTAGTCTTCTGTGCGGAAGGAGCCGTACTAGGTAGGCAAGCTGTTTTAGCAGTAGCCAGATCAGCCACAATCTTATTTAGGTCTTCGCCAAAAAGAATGTCTCCCTTGAAAGGAAGCAACTCCAGGGTTTTCTTAGAATCCATTTCCACCGACCAGGATCTCAACCAAAGGATACGTCGAGCCAAGATGGACGTAGTGGCAGCCAGCACCCCGGCATCGGAAGCCGCCTCCTTAAGGTACAGATAAGCTGTGGCAATATATGAGAGACATTGTCGAGCATGCGGAGAAGTGTTGGAAGGCAGCTCCGCCTCCAGTTCCTGAGCCCATGCCTCAAAAGCTTCAGCAGCCCATGTTGCTGCAATGGTCGGTCTATGCACAGCCCCCGTTAGGGTGTAAATCGCTTTCAAACAATCCTCCACACGTCTATCCGTCGGTTCCTTCAGAGAGGTGACGGTAGTTACTGGCAGAGCTGAGGAAACTACCATGCGAGCCACATGAGAATCTACAGGCGGAGGAGTTTCCCAATTTTTACATAGCTCCGCAGAGAGAGGATAGCGAGCCAACAGTCTCTTATGCGTGTGAATTTTGCTCCCAAATTTTCCCATGATTCCTGACGTATGTCAGCCAAGTGTTGAGATTGAGGTAAAACTTATTTAACCACCCTCTTGCGTTTAAATCTGTCTGGATTTTTAGAGACAGCCGCAGGCTCAGGTTCATCAGAGACCTGAAGAATGAGCCTGATAACCTCAATCAAATCAGGTACATCCACCAGTGACTTCCCTTCCCCATCAGAAGCATCAGAGTCAGTGTCTGTGGGGTCAGTATATGCACCATCCTCCTCAGAGGATGTGTCCGGGACAGCGGTGGATTGTGAAGATGTAGCGGCCCGTTTAAAAGACGCCTTAGTCTTAGGTGGGCGAGAGTGAGACTTCTTTTTAGTCAGCGATCTGTTCAAGTGCTGTAACTGTGTTGAAATTTGATCCGCCCACGGCAGATTGACTGTAGGGACCATAAATTGCTGCACTGGCATAGGAGGTCCCACAGGGGGCGTAAGTTTAGTTACGTGGAGAAGGTAGCCCAAGGTGGGTCATTAGTTGCCCTGGTGCTACAGATCCACTGGGGGGTAAGGAACCCCCTGAACCTGCAGAAATTATACTAAACCATAAAACTGCACTGGACTAGCAATACAAAGTAATACTCAGATATATGTAAACAGTAGATATAACAAAACACAGTAGGTACTGGATGTATATCACAGGGTGTTTGTACCACACAGCCCTGACTGTATACACTCTTTCTTTACTAACACTGTCCACTGACAGGTAGAATACTTAAGTGTCCTGTAAAATGCACAGTGCAGGCGATCAGGCGGCTTACAGAGGAGGATTTGCTCCAGCAGTCCCAGGAACAGCGCAGCTCCGTGTAATGGCGGCTGACAGGGAGTGAGGGGGATATACATGCAGGGCTGGGGGAGGGGCTACAGGTCAGGCCTTATCCCAATGCTGGGCGTTGCGGGCTGTATAAAAATGGGTTTTTATAGAGAGAAAAAACCCCACCTGTGCCCTGATGGCTAGTGGAGCGGCTGCCTTTTACAGTGTCCACGCCAGCGTGCGTGGCCTGCCTCCCACGGCCGCACCGGATCGCGATAACAGCGGGCCAAAGAGACCCCTTACCTCCCCTTGTACCTGCGGCCACGCAATCCCAGAGGGCAGCGGCGAGTGTGTGTGACTGACCAAGAAAGACACCGGAGCCTTCGCTGTAGTTACCCGGCAACCAGGAGGCGGGAGTATACAGTGCTGCTGGGGGAGTGATGGAGCTGCAGCAGAGTATGTCTGACTGACATTCATGAAAGCTGCAGCCCTTGAAGTCTTCAGATTTCTTCTTTTCTTCTGAAATAAGATATAATATGGGCTGCAGAAGCAGCCCCCCTGTTGATTGCCTGCTTACTGCATGGTACCAACTCACAAACTGAGCTCCTGTGCACGGAGGCGGGGTTCTAGAGGAGGCGGCGCTGTGCATCTTGGGAACAGTCAAAGCTTTGAGCCTGTTGGTGCCTCTGATCAAGACCCTACTCTACACCCCGATGTTAATCCTTGTGGAGCCCAGTGTACCCCGCAGCAGAAAGAAAAGATAAAGCAGTGATAAGTGGAAGGTGATAACGCATCAGCCAATCCGCTCCTGTCATTTCTCAAATCCGTAATGATTGGCTGGTGTGTTATCACCTTCCACTTATCACTGCTTTATCTTTTCTTCATCCCTTCTCCAGGTTAATACATCTGCCCCAGTGTCTCTTTGGCAGAGCTGGCCCTAACCAATATGATGCCCCAGGCAAGATTTTAGCTGGTGCCCCCTAGCACCGCCGCTAGTTCTGCAGGAGATGCCTGGCATGAGTCAGCTGGCAGCTCTGCTAACGTCGGGCGCCTTTTGTTTATGAAAATGCATAATATTTGCATTACTATGTGGCTAGGATGCACAAGCAGCTTCTGCTGATTAAAATGATATGCAGCATGCCTATATTCTGTGTGCGACTGCGGCTGTATCTGCATACGTTACAGTGATTTCCAGGAATACACTGTAACGTAGCATTTCGTATGCAGATACAGCCGCAGTCACACACAGAATATAGGCATGCCGCATATCATTTTTATCAGCAGAAGCTGCTGGTGCCCCTAAGCATACCAAATGCCCTAGGCATTTGCCTAGTTTGCCTATGCCTAAGGCCGGCTCTGCTCTTTGGTCTCCGGCAGCAGGAGGATAATGGAGGGTGTGGAGCCAGAGCTTGCAGCCCTCTCTCTGTGTGAATGGACTTATGTTGTAGCTACAGTATGGCTATTGCAGTTTGCTGGGCATTATATTAACTTGGCTCAAATGATTTAATTTGGGACCGGACCAGACCATAAGGCTGAGGCATCCCTGTAAGTGAGCTGCGGCACCCTAGGGTGCTGCGGCACACAGTTTGAGGACCGCTGCAATTGCCATATAATCTTTGTAAAAAGATGGACTTGGCACTACAACAGGCATAATGTGAACTGGGGTCACTATTGTGGGGTATAGGTGCGTCGCCCCAGTTTGGAAGGTGTGACGGGTCCAGGGTCTGCACTGTCGAACGCCAACTTCCTAGACCCAGGTGTCTGGATCCTACGGCCAGCCTGAGTAAGCCTCAGGGCACTGTTTTGAGCCTTGCAGGTGCTGTGCCAGCGGAGTAGGGAGCTACAGTCACAAGTGACATTCTTATGGTGAGTCCCTCTCAGTTCAGTTATGTTCACTCCCTGCCTAGCCCAGTCACCTGCGCGCCCTGTCACCTGTGCGAGTAAGGTGCACATGGGGGAACTATTTCCTGCGCCGGACACCTGCAGTCTCCTGCCGTTGAGAACCCAGTGGAAAGGCTTTACTGCCTTACCCCAGCTCCCTGTGCTGAACACTCCCACGCATGGAGTCCACAAGTTTTTATTTTTGCAGGTGAATGGTCCTGTTCTGCATTGGGAGAATTGCTGTAGAGGGTCTTTTCATTGCAGATTTGCCATGAATCATTTAGGCCCCCTTACACAAGACCTATTGGGGATGTGACTGGATTGGTCAGGGAGGATTGGCCATTGAGTTGAACGGGACTTGTCCTGCTGGGTGGTTGACATCACGGTTCTGCTAGTGAAATTTTTTATTCTTTTTATTTCCATACAATTTTGAAATAATAAGAATTTACTCACCGGTAATTATATTTCTCGTAGTCCGTAGTGCATGCTGGGACTCCGTAAGGACCATGGGGAATAGCGGCTCCGCAGGAAACTGGGCACAACTAAAAGAAAGCTTTAGGTCTAACTGGTGTGCACTGGCTCCTCCCACTATGACCCTCCTCCAGACTTCAGTTAGGATACTGTGCCCGGAAGAGCTGACACAATAAGGAAGGATTTTGAATCCCGGGTAAGACTCATACCAGCCACACCAATCACAGCGTATAACTCGTGATACAATACTCAGTTAACAGTATGACAACAACTGAGCCTCTCAACAGATGGCTCAACAATAACCCTTTAGTTAATAACTATGTACAAGTATTGCAGACAATCCGCACTTGGGATGGGCGCCCAGCATCCACTACGGACTACGAGAAATAGAATTACCGGTGAGTAAATTCTTATTTTCTCTGACGTCCTAAGTGGATGCTGGGACTCCGTAAGGACCATATGGATTATACCAAAGCTCCCAAACGGGCGGGAGAGTGCGGATGACTCTGCAGCACCGAATGGGCAAACTCTAGGTCCTCCTCAGCCAGGGTGTCAAACTTGTAGAATTTAGCAAATGTGTTTGACCCCGACCAAGTAGCTGCTCAGCAAAGTTGTAGAGCCGAGACCCCTCGGGCAGCCGCCCAAGAAGAGCCCACCTTCCTCGTGGAATGGGCTTTCACTGATTTAGGATGCGGCAGTCCAGCCGCAGAATGTGCAAGCTAAATCGTACTACAGATCCAGCGAGCAATAGTCTGCTTTGAAGCAGGTGCACCCAACTTGTTGGGCGCATACAGGATAAATAGCGAGTCAGTCTTTCTGACTCCAGCTGTCCTGGAAACATAGATTTTCAGGGCCCTGACTACGTCCAACAACTTGGAAGCCTCCAAGTCTTTAGTAGCCGCAGGCACCACGATAGGTTGGTTCAGATGAAAAGCTGATACCACCTTAGGGAGAAACTGGGGACGAGTCCTCAATTCAGCCCTATCCATATGGAAAATCAGATAAGGGCTTTTACATGACAAAGCCGCCAATTCTGTTACACGCCTGGCCGAAGCCAAGGCCAACAACATGACCACTTTCCACGTGAGATATTTCAATTCCACGGTTTTAAGTGGCTCAAACCAATGTGACTTTAGGAAATCCAACACCACGTTGAGATCCCAAGGTGCCACTGGAGGCACAAAAGGGGGCTGAATATGCAGCACTCCCTTAACAAAAGTCTGAACTTCAGGTAGTGAAGCCAGTTCTCTCTGGAAGAAAATCGATAGAGTCGAAATCTGGACCTTAATGGAACCCAATTTTAGGCCCATAGTCACCCCTGACTGTAGGAAGTGCAGAAAACGGCCCAGCTGAAATTCCTCCGTTGGGGCCTTCCTGGCCTCATACCACGCAACATATTTTCGCCAAATGCTGTGATAATGGTTTGCGGTCACTTCTTTCCTAGCTTCAATCAGCGTAGGAATGACTTCCTCCGGAATGCCCTTTTCCTTCAGGATCCGGTGTTCAACCGCCATGCCGTCAAACGCAGCCGCGGTAAGTCTTGGAACAGACAGGGCCCCTGCTGCAGCAGGTCCTGTCTGAGCGGCAGAGGCCATGGGTCCTCTGAGATCATTTCTTGAAGTTCCGGGTACCAAGCTCTTCTTGGCCAATCCGGAACAATGAGTATAGTTCTTACTCCTCTTCTCCTTATTATACTCAGTACCTTTGGTATGAGAGGAAGAGGAGGGAACACATAAACCGACCGGTACACCCACGGTGTCACTAGGGCGTCCACAGCTATCGCCTGAGGGTCTCTCGACCTGGCGCAATATCTTTCTAGCTTTTTGTTTAGGCGGGACGCCATCATGTCCACCTGTGGCTTTTCCCAACGGTTTACAATCAGTTGGAAGACTTCCGGATGAAGTCCCCACTCTCCCGGGTGGAGGTCGTGTCTGCTGAGGAAGTCTGCTTCCCAGTTGTCCACTCCCGGAATGAACACTGCTGACAGTGCTAACACGTGATTTTCCGCCCATCGGAGAATCCTTGTGGCTTCTGCCATCGCCGTCCTGCTTCTTGTGCCGCCCTGTCGGTTTACATGGGCGACTGCCGTGATGTTGTCTGACTGGATCAGTACCGGCTGGTTTTGAAGCAGGGGTTTTGCCTGACTTAGGGCATTGTAAATGGCCCTCAGCTCCAGAATATTTATGTGCAGGGAAGTCTCCTGACTTGACCATAGTCCTTGGAAGTTTCTTCCCTGTGTGACTGCCCCCCAGCCTCGAAGGCTGGCATCCGTTGTCACCAGGACCCAGTCCTGTATGCCGAATCTGCGGCCCTCTTGAAGATGAGCACTCTGCAGCCACCACAGCAGAGACACCCTGGTCCTTGGAGACAGGGTTATCAGCCGATGCATCTGAAGATGCGATCCGGACCACTTGTCCAACAGGTCCCACTGAAAGGTTCTTGCATGGAACCTGCCGAATGGAATTGCTTCGTAGGAAGCTACCATCTTTCCCAGGATCCGCGTGCAGTGATGCACCGACACCTGTTTTGGTTTTAGGAGGCCCCTGACTAGAGATGACAGCTCCTTGGCCTTCTCCTCCGGGAGAAACACTTTTTTCTGTTCTGTGTCCAGAACCATCCCCAGGAACAGTAGACGTGTCATAGGGACCAGCTGTGACTTTGGAATATTTAGAATCCAGCCGTGCTGTTGTAGCACCTCCCGAGAAAGTGCTACCCCGACCAACAACTGCTCCCTGGACCTCGCCTTTATCAGGAGATCGTCCAAGTACGGGATAATTAAACTCCCTTCTTTCGAAGGAGTATCATCATTTCGGCCATTACCTTGGTAAAGACCCTCAGAGCAGTGGATAGACCGAACGGCAACGTCTGGAATTGGTAATGACAATCCTGTACCACAAATCTGAGGTACTCCTGGTGAGGATGGTAAATGGGGACATGCAGGTAAGCATCCTTGATGTCCAGTGATACCATGTAATCCCCCTCGTCCAGGCTTGCAATAACCGCCCTGAGCGATTCCATCTTGAACTTGAATTTTTTTATATACGTGTTCAAGGATTTCAAATTTAAAATGGGTCTCACCGAACCGTCCGGTTTCGGTACCACAAACATTGTGGAATAGTAACCCCGTCCTTGTTGAAGTAGGGGCACCTTTACTATCACCTGCTGGGAATACAGCTTGTGAATTGCCTCTAACACTGCCTCCCTGCCTGAGGGAGTTGTTGGCAAGGCAGATTTGAGGAAACGGCGGGGGGGAGACGTCTCGAATTCCAGCTTGTACCCCTGAGATACTACTTGAAAGATCCAGGGATCCACCCGTGAGCGAGCCCACTGATCGCTGAAATTTTTGAGACGGGCCCCCACCGTACCTGGCTCCGCCTGTGGAGCCCCAGCGTCATGCTGTGGACTTAGAGGAAGCGGGGGAGGACTTTTGCTCCTGGGAACTGGCTGTATGCTGCAGCTTTTTCCCTCTACCTCTGCCTCTGGGCAGAAAGGACGCGCCTTTAACCCGCTTGCCCTTATTGGGCCGAAAGGACTGTACCTGATAATACGGTGCTTTCTTTGGCTGTGAGGGAACATGGGGTAAAAATGTAGACTTCCCAGCTGTTGCTGTGGAAATGAGGTCCGAGAGACCATCCCCGAACAACTCCTCACCCTTATAAGGCAAAACTTCCATGTGCCATTTAGAATCTGCATCTCCTGTCCACTGCCGAGTCCATAACCCTCTCCTGGCAAAAATGGACATTGCACTTATTTTAGATGCCAGACGGCAATTATCCCTCTGTGCATCCCTCATGTATAAGAGTGCGTCTTTAATATGCTCTACTGTTAGCAATATAGTGTCCCTGTCTAGGGTATCAATATTTTCCGACAGGGAATCTGACCACGCAGCTGCAGCACTGCACATCCATGCTGAAGCAATAGCTGGTCTCTCAGTATAACACCTGTGTGTATATATATATAGACTTCAGGATCGCCTCCTGCTTTCTATCAGCAGATTCCTTCAGGGCGGCCGTATCCGGAGACGGTAGTGCCACCTTCTTTGACAAGCGTGTGAGCGCTTTATCCACCCTAGGGGATGTTTCCCAGCGTGACCTATCCTCTGGAGGGAAAGGGTACGCCATTAGTAACCTCTTAGAAATTACCAGTTTCTTATCGGGGGAAGCCCACGCTTCTTCACACACTTCATTTAATTCCTCAGATGGAGGAAAAACAACTGGTAGTTTTTTCTCTCCAAACATAATACCCTTTTTAGTGGTACCCGGGGTAACATCAGAAATATGCAACACATTTTTCATTGCCTCAATCATATAACGTGTGGCCCTATTGGAAGATACATTAGTCTCATCGTCGTCGACACTGGAGTCAGTATCCGTGTCGACATCTGTGTCTGCCATCTGAGGTAGCGGGCGTTTTAGAGCCCCTGATGGCTTTTGAGACGCCTGGGCAGGCACAGGCTGAGAAGCCGGCTGTCCCATATTTGGTATGTCGTCAAACCTTTTATGCAAGGAGTCGACACTGTCGCGTAATTCCTTCCACAGAACCATCCACTCAGGTGTCGACCCCGCAGGGGGTGACATCACATTTATCGGCATCTGCTCCGCCTCCACATAAGCCTCCTCATCAAACATGTCGACACAGCCGTACCGACACACCGCATACACACAGGGAATGCTCTGACAGAGGACAGGACCCCACAAAGCCCTTTGGGGAGACAGAGAGAGATTATGCCAGCACACACCAGAACGCTATATAACACAGGGATCCCACTATAAATGAGTGTTTTTTCCCTTATAGCTGCTTATATTATATATATATATATATATACTGCGCCTAAATTTAGTGCCCCCCCCCCTCTCTTTTTTACCCTTATGTATGCTTGACACTGCAGGGGAGAGCCAGGGAGCGTCCTTCCAGCGGAGCTGTGAGGGAAAAATGGCGCCAGTGTGCTGAGGGAGATGGCCCCGCCCCTTTTCCGGCGGACTTCTCCCGCTTTTTCTGGAATTCTGGCAGGGGTATTTTTACACCTATATAGCCTTCCTGACTATATATGGTGTAGATTTGCCAGCCAAGGTGTATAATATTGCCCTCAGGGCGCCCCCCCCCAGCGCCCTGCACCCATCAGTGACCGGAGTGTGAGGTGTGCATGAGGAGCAATGGCGCACAGCTGCAGTGCTGTGCGCTACCTTGTTGAAGACAGAAGTCTTCTGCCGCCGATTTTCCGGAACACTTCTTGCTTCTGGCTCTGTAAGGGGGCCGGCGGCGCGGCTCCGGGACCGAACGATCGAGGTCGGGTCCTGTGTTCGATCCCTCTGGAGCTAATGGTGTCCAGTAGCCTAAGAAGCCCAAGCTACTACCAGTTAGGTAGGTTCGCTTCTTCTCCCCTTAGTCCCTCGCTGCAGTGAGTCTGTTGCCAGCAGATCTCACTGTAAAATAAAAAACCTAAAATATACTTTCTTTCTAGGAGCTCAGGAGAGCCCCTAGTGTGCATCCAGCTCAGCCGGGCACAAGATTCTAACTGAAGTCTGGAGGAGGGTCATAGTGGGAGGAGCCAGTGCACACCAGTTAGACCTAAAGCTTTCTTTTAGTTGTGCCCAGTCTCCTGCGGAGCCGCTATTCCCCATGGTCCTTACGGAGTCCCAGCATCCACTTAGGACGTCAGAGAAAAATAAAAGAGGTTACCTTGATATAACAGTAAATATGAATGACCTAAGATATTTTGAGAACATATGATGAAGGTGCTTTGAGGCTTTTTACGTTTTGTATTACTAAATTTTTTGCTATTAATCAACATAAATTCTCACACAAGCTCCAATAAAATAAATAACTCTTGAAGGACAATAAGGTGACACCGTTGGGGGCCAAACAAGTCCAGATATATTGATGATACTGAAATACTGATAGTGTACCTGCAAATGACGGAGGCAGAGATCTCAGGTCACCCATTCGCTGGGAGACATTGTGTAGTAACACAAGAACCCTTCTGCTCCCAAAGTGTTCCGACATGAACACAGTATGAACCACACTGTTGGTAATTCCGTTTGCTTTGAGAAAATGAGAAGAGTTTAGCACGAGTTTGTGCTTTTCAGTAACTTTGGAAATTGTTTTGGAAATATCCCAAGTTGGATGCCATTCCAAGCGGAGCCCGGCAGACGCTGCTGGCGCAACTTAATGTCTAGAACACAACAGCTGTGGAAGACGAGGGCACTCAGTGTTACCATCCTATCGCTGCCACTCCTACTGTGTGACCATATAGGAGTCGCTTATTGCTGGTGCCCCCCCACCCTTTATTTCCACATTCCCTCTTAATGTTTCTCTTTTCCCCCCTCTGTGTGACAGATAATAAGTCATTGTTACTGCGTGTTCATTGATTGCGTTGGGCCCTTCTCAGACGCAGCAGATGGCTGGGTCATCTGGGAAAAATCAAACCATCTATAGATTTCCACCAAGCAGTAAGTCTTCATATTTTCATTTATTGGGAATTAAAAATTCCTGAGCTTTTCGGTTCTACTTAGTAAGGGAAATTCTCTGCCGTACAAAGGGCGCCCGTCTGTTACCCAGGATCCTCTCTCTCTCTCTCTCTCTCTCTCTCTCTCTGTTCAAACTGCTTTGAAACTTGATAACAAGTGTTCTATGCCATAGGCTGATTCTTATGGAAGATTAGGAAACACATTACTTAAATAAATATTAATTATAATTTGTAAATGCTAACCGATAAAAACAAGAATATAAAATAATAGGATTTTAATAACTACCGGTAAATCCTTTTCTCTTAGTCCGTAGAGGATGCTGGGGATGCTTCAAGAACCATGGGGTATAGACAGGAGCCGCAGGAGACATGGGCACTTTAAGACTTTAAAAGGGGTGTGAACTGGCTCCTCCCTCTATGCCCCTCCTCCAGACTCCAGTTATAGGAACTGTGCCCAGGGAGACGGACATTTCGAGGAAAAGGATTTATTTAATTTTTAAAACTAAGGTGAGATACATACCAGCTCACACCTCAAACACGCCGTACAACATGGCATTCAACAACAACGCATGCAACGGCATGACTAACATCAGCCACAGACTGACTGAACTCAACACAACATGTGTGTAACCATAACCAATAACTGCAGATACAGCCCGCACTGGGACGGGCGCCCAGCATCCTCTATGGACTAAGAGAAAAGGATTTACCGGTAGGTATTAAAATCCTATTTTCTCATACGTCCTAGAGGATGCTGGGGATGCTTCAAGAACCATGGGGTTTATACCAAAGCTCTAGAACGGGCGGGAGAGTGCGGATGACTCTCAGCACCGACTGACCAAACAAGAGGTCCTCCTCAGCCAGGGTATCAAACTTGTAAAACTTTGCAAAGGTGTTTGATCCCGACCAAGTAGCAGCTCGGCAAAGCTGTAATGCCGAGACCCCTCAGGCAGCCGCCCAGGATGAGCCCACCTTTCTGGTAGAATGGGCCTTCACCGATTTCGGTGACGGCAATCCCGCCGTAGAAAGAGCCTGCTGAATCGTATAACAGATCCAGCGTGCAATAGTCTGCTTGGAAGCAGGAGCCCCAATCTTGTCGGGAGCCCACAGGACAAACAGAGCCTCTGTTTTCCTAATCTGAGCCGTTCTGGTGACATAGATTTTCAAAGCTCTGGCCTTATCGAGAGGCTTCGATTCCACCAAGGCATCAGTAGCCACTGGCACCACAATAGGCTGGTTTACGTGAAACGATGAAACCACTTTTGGCAGAAATTGCTGACGAGTTGTCAACTCCGCTCTATCTGCATGGAAGATTAAATAGGGGCTTTTGTGAGACAAAGCCGCCAATTCAGATACCCGCCTTGCGGATGCCAAGGCCAACAGCATGACTACTTTCCAACTAAGGAATTTCAACTCAATCTTACGTAAAGTTTCAAACCAATGAGATTGCAGGAACTGCAACACCACATTAAGATCCCATGGTACCACTGGGGGCACAAAGGGAGGTTCGATGTGCAGCATGCCTTTCACGAAGGTTTGAACTTCTGGAAGGGAGGCCAATTCTTTCTGAAAGAAAATTGATAAGGCCGAAATTTGTACTTTAATGGAGCCTAACTTTAGGCCCGCATCCACACCTGCTTGCAAAAAATGGAGCAAACGCCCCAGCTGAAATTCTTCCGTAGGAGCCTTCTTGGATTCACACCAAGACACATATTTTCTCCAAATACGGTGGTAATGCTTCGCCGTTACTGCTTTTCTAGCCTGAAGTAGTGTGAGAATGACTTCACTGGGAATACCCTTTCGGGCTAGGATTTGGCGCTCAACCGCCATTCCGTCAAACGCAGCCGCGGTAAGTCTTGATACACGCACGTTCCTTGCTGTAACAGGTCCTCTCGTAAAGGAAGAGGCCATGGATCTTCTATGAGTAATTCTTGAAGATCTGGATACCAGGCCCTCCTTGGCCAGTCTGGAACAATGAGTATCGCCTGAACCCTTTTTCTTCTTATGATCTTTATCACCTTTGGAATGAGTGGAAGTGGAGGGAACATATAGACCGACTGAAACACCCACGGTGTCACCAGGGCGTCCACTGCTATTGCTTGAGGGTCCCTCGACCTTGAACAATATCTCTGAAGTTTCTTGTTGAGGCGAGACGCCATCATGTCTATTTGAGGAATTCCCCAACGACTTGTCACTTCTGCAAAGACCTCTTGATGAAGACCCCACTCTCCTGGATGGAGATCGTGTCTGCTAAGGAAGTCTGCTTCCCAGTTGTCCACCCCTGGAATGAAGACTGCTGACAGAGCGCTTGCATGTTTCTCCGCCCAGCGAAGAACTTTTGTGGCCTCCGCCATCGCCGCTCTTTGTTCAGCCCTGGCGGTTTATGTACGCCACTGCTGTAATGTTGTCTGACTGAATCAAGACGGGCAGACCGCGAAGAAGATGTTCCGCTTGCAGAAGGCCGTTGTAAATGTCCCTTAATTCCAGAATGTTTATGTGCAGACAAGCTTCCTGGCTTGACCATTTTCCCTTGAAATTTTTCCCTGTGTGACTGCTCCCCAGCCTCGGAAACTTGCATCTGTGGTCACCAGGATCCAATCCTGAATCCCGAACCTGCGTCCCTCTAGGAGGTGAGAACTGTGCAGCCACCACAGGAGAGAGAGTCTGGACCTGGAAGATAGGATTATTTTCCGGTGCATGTACAGGTGAGACCCGGACCACTTGTCCAACAGATCCCACTGAAATACTCTGGCATGGTACCCGCCAAACTGAATGGCCTCGTAGGCTGCCACCATCTTCCCCAGCAACCGAGTGCATTGAAGAATCGACACTCTTGCCGGTTTCAGAATCTGTTTTACCATGTTCTGTATTTCCAGAGCCTTTTCCACTGGAAGAAAAACTCTCTGTAATTCTGTATCCAGACTCATACCCAAGAATGACAGCCACGTTGTCGGAACCAACTGTGATTTTGGCAAGTTTAGGAGCCAACCATGTTGTTGCAGAATTGTCAGGGAGAGCGTAACGTTTTTCAGTAATTGCTCCTTGGATCTCGCCTTTATCAGGAGATCGTCCAAGTACGGGATAATTGTGACACCCTGCTGGCACAGGAGAACCATCATTTCTGCCATAACCTTGGTGAAAATCCTTGGAGCCGTGGACAGACCAAACGGCAACGTCTGAAATTGGTAATGACAATCCTGAACAGCAAACATCAGATAAGCCTGATGTGGAGGATATATGGGGACGTGTAAGTAGGCATCCTTTATGTCGACCGACACCATAAAATCCCCCTCCTTCAGACTGGAGATCACTGCGCGGAGAGATTCCATCTTGAATTTGAATTTTTTTAGATAGACATTGGGGGATTTTAGGTTCAGAATCGGTCTGACTAAGCCATCTGGCTTTGGGACCACGAACAGGCTCGAATAAAAGCCATCCCCCTGTTGTGACGGTGGTACCATGACAATGACTTGATTTTGACACAGCTTTAGTATTGCAGCACATACTACCTCCCTTTCTGGAAGAGAAGCTGGCAAGGCCGATTTGAAAAATCGGTGAGGGGGCACGTCTTGAAACTCCAATTTGTACCCTTGGGCTACTATTTCTAATACCCAAGGATCAAGGGCCGAGCGAACCCAGACCTGACTGAAGAGTTGGAGACGTGCCCCCACCGGTGCGGACTCCCGCAGAGGAGCCCCAGCGTCATGCACTGGATTTGGTAGAAGCCGGGGAGGACTTCTGCTCTTGGGAACTTGCCACAGCCTGTGACCTTTTTTCCCTTCCTCTCATAGCAAGGAAGGAAGACCCTCGTCCTTTTTTGTATTTATTGGGCCGAAAGGACTGCATCTGATAGTGGGGCGTTTTCTTTTGTTGTGCAGGGACATAAGGTAGAAACGATGACTTACCCACGGTAGCCGTAGATACCAAATCAGCGAGGCCGTCACCAAACAAGACACCACCTTTATACGGCAGAGACTCCATAGCCTTCTTAGAGTCAGCATCAGCATTCCATTGATGAATCCACAATGCCCTCCTAGCCGAGACTGCCATGGCATTGGCCCTTGATCCCAAAAGGCCAATATTCCTCGCAGCTTCCTTTAGATAGGCTGCAGCGTCCCTGATATGACCCAGTGTCAAAAGAACGCTATCCCTGTCCAGGGAATCTATATCAGATGACAAGTTATCTGCCCACTTTTCAATAGCGCTACTCACCCATGCCGATGCAACGGCAGGCCTGAGCAGCGCACATGTAGCGACATAAATGGATTTTAGTGTATTTTCCTGCTTACGATCTGCAGGATCCTTTAGGGCTGCCGTGACAGGAGACGGAAGCGCCACCTTTTTGGACAGACGTGATAAAGCTTTGTCCACCGTGGGGGCTGATTCCCACTTTTCCCTGTCCCCAGAGGAGAACGGATATGCCAATGGAATTCTCTTGGGAACCTGTAACTTCTTGTCAGGATTTTCCCAAGCTTTTTCAAAAAGAGCATTCAGTTCATGAGAGGGAGGAAACGTCACTGTGACCGGAGAGACTAACCAGCCACACGTGTAATGGCGGCCGCGGCACTGAAGGGGTTAATCCTCAGCTGCCCGGCACCATTTGGACAAAAGGCGCTCGGCGTCACTGTTAAACGTACTTACGGCGCTGGGTGTGGACTGTTTAAAAGTATGTTTAATGATGTGTTTTAACATGTCATATGTAGTGCTCTGTGCACAATTGTAGGATTACATGTTTAACTGTATTTATATTCAAGATATGGTCACCTGTATTTTAAAGGGAAAAATGCACTTACTATAGCTTTCTAAATAAGCATCTCTTATCCTCTGGGAGGAAGTGGCATGCTAATGGCCCTGTCCTAGCAGAGAGGTGTGAATGACAAAACCTTTTGATGTGTAAGTTCCTTAGAGAAAGATGTTACTCAACGGAGGATCTCCTTATCCCATATGTAAAGTAGTTCTAGGCTTGGAACCTGTTTCATGTAGGTGATTTAATTGATATATGAATCCTGGATGGCAGATGCAGGAAGGAAGACTGATTGTTGTGTTGCAGCCTTTCCTGTTGTAATCCCAAACACTGGGATTGCATGGAGATGTGAATGAGACAGAAACATTTGTATTTTGAAGCTATGTGATAAATTTATCAATAGTGAATGTTAATCTGATACCAAACGTTGTCTGGGTGACAGGAAGGAGGATATTGTTTTATTGCACTTATCTCCTTTTGAAATGTAATTTATTTATTTGTATTTTCTAAGATATCTTGATTGGATAGAAAGGGCTCAGGGAGGACATGACCCCCTGTTGTACTGTGTGGAAAATTGACATAAAAAGGAGGCCTGCGTGCCTCCAGAGTGTATTGTACCATCTTCATTCTGCTGGAACATCTTGCTGTATGCTGTTGCCCCTAGCAATAGGGAAGAGTCTTTTTTAAGACTATTATTGAGCAAATAAACATCATCTGCCTCAAGAAGATTGCTTCATCTTGTGACCTACAGGGTAATGCCAAACATAGCCCCGTCCTCCGGCTGTCCAGGGAAGCACCTAACGTCTCCAAGTTCCGCCTTCCGCCAGCTACCGGTAGCGGCCTAGTCAGGTGACTAGTGGGGATTCGTCAACACCACACAGGTGTGGTAAGGCAGTGTGTCGGCACATACAGAGCAGAACCGTGGTTCCAAACGCCACGGCAGGTTAGGAGTTTGATGGTGGCAGCATAAACCCGCCCACAGCGTAGTGGGTGGAGTCAGTAACAGGCGGTTACTGACAGTAAGCGGGAATCCCCTATGTGGACAGGTCCCGTGTGACCTAACCTTCCATTCTGTGCACTGGGGACGGAACATGAACGAAAGGCGTCCGGTCACAGAAATTGTTGGCATAGCGGTGGGATCATCCCAGGCGGCTTTTCGGTCACCAGATTGGAGAAGCCGAGTTACTCAGGAGAGGAGTAACTGCAGCGCAGGAGAACGCACAAGATGACAGACTTCAGTGGAACGTCTAAGGGCGATCTGGAGATCGTGTGCCAGGAGAAGGATGTGGATATCCCTTTCAACGCGTCCAGAAGCGTCATGAAGGCGGCGCTCATGAGCTTGGAGGAGTCCCATCGGGCGGAGGTGGAAAGCACTGACGGAGTCAGCATCGCAGAGGACGGCCCACCAGAGGACCTTCGTATGTAACCGGTGAGACCCACAAGCCCCGCCCCTTCTAGCAGCAGCCATGTTTTCCAGCAATCCCTAGCAGGGCCAGGATTCCAACGTCCCAGGGGGGGGGGCGGCCCGGATACCCTAGCAGATTGGCTAGCGGAATAGGGGGAAAGGGCAACGGAGCAAGAACGCATGCTTGTCATTCGGATGTGGCATGCGGAGCGGGCATCACAAGCCGTGGTACCCCGGTAGCCGTTGTCAGCTGTTGTACACAGATCAGGACATATTCAGTTTACCAAGTTTGCAGACAGTGATGGGGACATTGATGGACATTTACAAGTGTTTGAAAGGACTTGTAAACTACACAATTTACCCAAGTCGGAGTGGGTGAGACACCTTGTGCCCACTCTGCATGGAGAGGCCTTGGAGGCCTATCGAGGAGTGGCCACGGAGGACTGTGGGGACTACGACGAAGTCTCACGGGCCCTCCTCCAGCGATTCTTCATCACTCCAGAGTCTTACAGGAAGAAGTTCAGAGACTTGCCCAAGAATCCTAGCAGCACCCATGAGCAGTTCGCCACCCAGCTGCGGCAGTACGTGAAGTGGGTGAATGATTCTGAAGCCACTACATGGGACGCACTGATCGACCTGATCTGCAGGGAGCAGTTCTATTGCAGGTGCGCCCCAGAAGTGAAGGAGTGGGTGCTAGACCGGGAGCCACCCAGCTTAAAAATGGCTGCCCAGTTAGCCGACAAGTATGTGGCAATTCGGCCACGGGGGCAGAAGCGCCCAGCCAGCTCCAAAAGACTGTACCACCAGGGGGACACCTCTCTTCAGCTCATCACCCCCAAAGACAAGCATCTTCCAACCCGGGTGCTCTTGGCCAGCAACCGCACCGCAGCGTCCCTGCAACTGATCAGAGATCATCGGTGCCACAACTGGAGAAGAAGTGCTACGGCTGTGGGAAAATCGGACATCTGAGGATGAACTGTCCTGCATCCCAAGCACCCCAGACCCGTGCCCCAAATCCGAGTGCTGGAGCCCGGCTTGCTTGTTTGACGAGTGGAGATGAGCCTACAGAGACTGTTCCCCCTTCAGTCAGTCCGATGGAGTGTGGCGAGAGACAGGTGCACTCTGCGGAGAGAGTCACCTGCATGGCCAAACAGCCCCTACATAATATGTGGAGGCACCTGCAGCCGGTCCACGTGGGATCCCTGCAGGGGGAAGGCCTAAGAGACTCTGGGGCCTCAATCACTGTGGTGAGCCCCCACCTTATAGATCCTGCTGCAGTATTGCAGGGTCGCACTGCCAAGGTCACCCTGGCAGATGAAATGGAGAAAGCGGTTCCCATGGCAAGAGTCTACCTGGACTGGGGAGCTGGACCAGTTTTGCGAGAAGTTGCCGTCATGGATGGTCTCCCAACTGATGTGGTCCTAGGGAATGACCTGGGTGGTGGGATCGTCACCACGTTTGCTGGCGCCATTCCCCGGAGTCAAGTTCCACAACCACCATTGACATCAGCTACTCCAGCACAGCCCAGCCCAGAGGAAAAGACTACAGCTGCTAGACAACTGCCAGCACAGCCAACCACAGCATCAACCAGCCCAGAGGAAAAGATTAC
Source organism: Pseudophryne corroboree (assembly GCF_028390025.1). NCBI lineage: Eukaryota > Metazoa > Chordata > Amphibia > Anura > Myobatrachidae > Pseudophryne > Pseudophryne corroboree. Next base: position 373,842,791 of record NC_086453.1, read on the forward strand.
AGCGGCTAGATCAGCACATCGACCCCGCATGCCTTTTGCCTCTGGTATGCCTACGTCCACTAGCAACGCAGATGACTTTGGGTTTGGCTCGTTTGATCCTGTGGGGTGCCCAATGATGCTCCTGACCCAAGTGGTTTGCCAACTCCGGCGGTGAGTATGAGAAACCACACTGACTTTTCCATGACTGACCCCTACCAGACTGACCCTAGTAGTCCCCACCTAGATCCCCCTGTAGTGTGTCCCCATTTAGGAGAGATTGAGGACCGCAGGCAGGAGTTTAGGGAGGCTCAACTCTGTGACCCATCCCTGAAAGGCATTAGGCGTCACTCTGGCAGCGGCCTTGACTGGGTTGTGGCAGGAAGTTTGACATGGTGGGAAGGGTTAAGGTACAGTGTAGACAGGAAAGTGGGAGGGGATAGACCAGATAGGGAACGTGTCCGACTGGTCCCCCCAGGGAACTTTCCTGCGCAACCGGTGACGGTTGCCAGCGAAACCCTTTGGACAGTAACACGGAGACAGACCGTACCCTGAAGTGCCTGTCACAGAGCTTACCCTGGTCTGGAATGTCGGATGACGCCCAGACCAACTGTAAGGCTGGTGCCAGGCGATTGGCAGCTCGGGCACTCCAGCGGTTGTGTTGTCTCTGGGCCTCTGCCCATAGGAGAACCTTTACAGCGAGTTGCTGTGGATATAGCAGGTCTCCTGCCTGTGCGCAGTAGATCGGGGAAGACACGCAGCCTCCCTGTAGTGGATGCCACACAGGATCAAGGAGGAAAGAGTAGGCCTAGGTGACAGGGTAGGTTTCCCGAGTCATAGGTCGACAGGGGAGGATTGGAGGGCAGGTCTGACAGTTAGGGCAGACAGTTGCCAGATGGAAATGACAGAGGTGCAGTGCCAGGGGCACCATGTGGGAGGAGACAGGGGTAGGCCCAAACCAGAGGGGGTAGAGGCAATCAAAGGCTGTCCCCGACCCATATCACCCAGACTGGTACAGACCTTAGAACCTGTAAGGCCCTACGGACATGTTGTCATTGACTTTAGTCCTGTAGTGAACCCCTATACAGAGATGGCTAGGAAGGGCATTCCCAAGTCAGTGGACTTTGCACCCGCTTGCGAGTTGGCATTCCAATCATCGAAGGAGGCTCTGGTACCCGCTTCAGTGCTGATGGCGCACATTCTTGACCAGGACTGTGTTTTACGAACTACTGCGCCACTGCATGGACTGGGAGGAGTACCGAGCCAGGAGGAGCCATATGGGCAGGAGCACCCTGTGGCCTGTTTGAGTAGAATACTGCTATGGTGGGAAGTGGGGGATGCCACCATTGGGACACCTTGGGTGGCACTTGTGTGTAACTGGCCCCCCACCGTGGTGACTTACCACCCACCTGTTAGGTGGCTGCAACCTACCTTGGGGAAATTGGACAGACTTTTGTGGTGGAGCCTTGAACTTGGACTTCAGGTGGACTACTTGAACATTGTGCACCCACGAAGAGAGGCCCACTGCACTATGGATGAACTGTCTAGGCCGGAGCCTACACCCCCCAGGTAGCGTCCCCTTCAACCAAACAGACTGCGGGACCAGGAGTCAAATCGTTGGGACATGGCTCCCTGGTTTCCCGCTTGAATTGGGGGGGGGGGGGGGGAGAATTTTTGTGACCGGACGCCTTTTTCGTTCACGTTCCGTCCCCAGTGCACAGAATGGAAGGTTAGGTCACACGGGACCTGAGCACATAGGGGATTCCCGCTTACCGTCAGTAACCGCCTGTAACTGACTCCACCCACTGCGCTGTGGGCGGGTTTATGCTGCCACCACCAAACTCCTAACCTGCCGTGGCGTTTGGAACCACGGTTCTGCTCTGTATGTGCCGACACACTGCCTTACCACACCTGTGTGGTGTTGACAAATCCCCACTAGTCACCTGACTAGGCCGCTACCGGTAGCTGGCAGAAGGCGGAACTTGGAGACGTTAGGTGCTTCCCTGGACAGCCAGAGGACGGGGCTATGTTTGGCATAACCCTGTAGGTCACAAGATGAAGCAATCTTCTTGACGCAGATGATGTTTATTTGCTCAATAATAGTCTTAAAAAAGACTCTTCCCTATTGCTAGGGGCAACAGCATACAGCAAGATGTTCCAGCAGAATGAAGATGGTACAATACACTCTGGAGGCACGCAGGCCTCCTTTTTATGTCAATTTTCCACACAGTACAACAGGGGGTCATGTCCTCCCTGAGCCCTTTCTATCCAATCAAGATATCTTAGAAAATACAAATAAATAAATTACATTTCAAATGGAGATAAGTGCAATAAAACAATATCCTCCTTCCTGTCACCCAGACAACGTTTGGTATCAGATTAATATTCACTATTGATAAATTTATCACATAGCTTCAAAATACAAATGTTTCTGTCTCATTCACATCTCCATGCAATCCCAGTGTTTGGGATTACAACAGCAAAGGCTGCAACACAACAATCAGTCTTCCTTCCTGCATCTGCCATCCAGGATTCATATATCAATTAAATCACCTACATGAAACAGGTTCCAAGCCCAGAACAACTTTACATATGGGATAAGGAGATCCCCCGTGAGTAACATCTTTCTCTAAGGAACTTACACATCAAAAGGTTTTGTCATTCACACCTCTCTGCTAGGACAGGGCCATTAGCATGCCACTTCCTATTTCCAGAGGATAAGAGATGCGTATTCAGACAGCTATAGTAAGTGCATTTTTCCCTTTAAAATACAGGTGACCATATCTTGAATATAAATACAGTTAAACATGTAATCCTACAATTGTGCACAGAGCACTACATATGACATGTTAAAACACATTATTAAACATACTTTTAAACAGTCCGCACCCAGCGCCGTAAGTACGTTTAACAGTGACGCCAAGCGCCTTTTGTCCAAATGGTGCCCGGCAGCTGAGGATTAATCCCTTCAGTGCCGCGGCAGCCATTACACGTGTGGCTGGTTAGTCTCTCCGGTCACAGTCACCTCAGGTTTCTTTCCCTTAAACATACAGACCCTAGTATCAGGCACAGCAGGGTCTTCCGTGATATGTAATACGTCTTTTATCACCACAATCATGTACTGAATGCTCTTAGCCAGTTTAGGATTCAATCTGGCATCACTATAGTCGACACTGGAATCAGAGTCCGTGTCGGTATCTGTATCCGCTATCTGGGTAAATGAACGCTTCTGTGACCCCCGAGGGGGTCTGAACTTGGGACAATGCATCCCCCATGAATTTCCTCCATGTCTGGTTCTGAGACTCAGATTTATCTAATCTCTTATTCAATCGAGCCACATTTGCATTCAAAACACTCAAAACATTTACCCAATCAGCCGTCGGCGGTGCCGACACGATCACTCCCACAGTCTTTTCTGTCCCCACTCCAGCCTCCTCCTGGGAAGAGCACTCAGCCTCCGACATGTCGACACACGCGTACCGACACCCACAACCACACTGGGCTATAGGGGACAGACCCACAGCAAAGCCTGTTAGAGAAACACAGAGGGAGTTCTGCCAGCTCACAACCTAGCGCCTATCCCGGTACTGAAACGATTAAAATAATGCCTCAGACCTGTTAGCGCTTTTATACTAATAAAACAGCACCAAATTACTGTAAGACCCCCCCCCCCCCCCCCCCCCCGTTTTGCACCCTGTTACTTGTACAGCAATGTAGGAGGTCAGGACCAGCGTCTCTGCAGCTCTGTGAAGAGAAAATGGCGGTGATTAGAGCTGTGAGGGCTAAGCCACGCCCCTTTAATGGCGCGCTTCAGCCCCGCTATTTTTCAAATCTTTATACTGGCGGGGGTCTGGTTTTAGTACCCAGGCAATGTAAGCCTCTTTTGCCAGTTTATTTATTGAGGTTTCATGCTGCCCAGGGCGCCCCCCTCTGCACCCTGCACCCTGTAGTGCCGCTGTGTGTGTGGGAGCATGGCGCGCAGCGCGGCCGCTGCGCGGTACCTCAAAGCCGTCACTGAAGTCTTCTGTTCTTCTACTCACCCGTCTTCTGACTTCTGGATCTGCAAGGGGGGGGTGACGGTGGGGCTCCGGGAACGAGCATCTAGGCGTACCTAGCGATCAGACCCTCAGGAGCTAATGGTGTCCAGTAGCCTAAGAAGCAGAGACTTGAAACTCACAGAAGTAGGTCTGCTTCTCTCCCCTCAGTCCCACGATGCAGGGAGCCTGTAGCCAGCAGGTCTCCCTGAAAATAATAAACCTAACATAAAGTCTTTTTTTTTGAGAAACTCTGGAGAGCTCCTCAGTGTGCATCCAGTCTCACTGGGCACAGAATCTAACTGGAGTCTGGAGGAGGGGCATAGAGGGAGGAGCCAGTTCACACCCCTTTTAAAGTCTTAAAGTGCCCATGTCTCCTGCGGATCCCGTTTATACCCCATGGTTCTTGAAGCATCCCCAGCATCCTCTAGGACGTATGAGAAATATAATTATACAGGTTACCTGCATATTTTAATTAAATTTTTTATGACACTAATCTCCATTGTAACCTATTTTCCATGAGCATCATATGACATTTATAGATTGTAAGCTTGCGAGCAGGGCCCTCCTACCTCTGTCTGTCTTTGTCCAGTTTTGTTCTATTACTGTTGTTCTAATTGTAAAGCGCAACGGAATATGCTGCGCTATATAAGAAACTGCTAATAAATAATAAATAATATGACTGGACATTCGTGGCTCACGGGGTCATCGCATGCTGATAAAATCGCAGCTGAAGATGACATAATTGGGATCTGCAGGATGCCAGGATTTTGGCCCAAAAGCGATGGGATTTGAATACTGGTATTGGTGCCTCCAGTCCCGGGATATCTGGGATTACAGCGCACATGTGCAATGTGCAGTTTCATTTTCAGCCGGGCAGCGCTGAGCAGTCGGCTCAGATGCTGCCTCGTTCCGGGTCGGCTGTGTGGCTGCGCACGAGGTTATAGTTCAGCCACGACAGCCCACCCCTTCAAGAGCCATGCTCGCCCGCTTAAGCAGAGGTCTGCCCGCAGAGTGAGAGCCACGGCCACGTGATGACAGCGAGCATAGGTGGTGATTCCGTGGGTGCTCCCGAGCCCGAGCACCCACGGACAATGAGGAGCACCCACGGAACCGCTGCCCTGTACAGGTACTGCTAGCTGCCGCAGCCCCTGCAGTGGATTAAACTTCAGTAGCGCTGGGGGCTGCAGAAGCGCTTCCGTACATTGCAATGTAAAAAACCACACATGTCCGCCGCCAAGGAGGAGACAGACGCTAGAGGTCACATTTGACCTCTAGCGTCTGTCTCTCTGGCGGCGGGCTTTTTAAGGGTTTTTTGTACACTGCAATGTACGGAAGCGCTTCCGCAGCCCCCAGTGCGTCTCAATCCACTGTGTGGGGCTGTAGGGGCAGCGGTGGCCAGGGCCGGATTATGGTCTATGGGGGCCCTGGGACGACACACGTGAGGGGGCCCAATCAATACAAATTTCAAAGTCATTATAAAAATGTTACAGTAATTAGAAGTCTTACTGTGTGGCGTCATTTGTAAGGGGCATTATTGTGTGTGGGGCATAAAATGGTGTCAGGGCCACAACTATGTGTGGCATAATATGTAACTGACGTTATAGAGTGGCATAACGCATAATGGGCATTACGGTGTGTTGTGTAATGTATAATGGGCATTACGATGTGTTGCATAATGTATAATGGGCATTACGGTGTGTTGTATAATGTATAATGGGCATTACGGTGTGTTGTGTAATGTATAATGGGCATTACGGTGTGTTGTGTAATGTATAATGGGCATTACGGTATGTTGTGTAATGTATAATGGGCATTACGGTGTGTTGTATAATGTATAATGGGCATTACGGTGTGTTGTATAATGTATAATGGGCATTACGGTGTGTTGTATAATGTATAATGGGCATTACGGTGTGTTGTGTAATGTATAATGGGCATTACGGTGTGTTGCAAAATGTATAATGGGCATTACGGTGTGTTGTATAATGTATAACGGGCATTACGGTGTGTTGTGTAATGTATAATGGGCATTATGGTATGTTGTGTAATGTATAATGGGCATTACGGTGTGTTGTGTAATGTATAATGGGCATTACGGTGTGTTGCAAAATGTATAATGGGCATTACGGTGTGTTGTGTAATGTATAATGGGCATTACGGTGTGTTGCAAAATGTATAATGGGCATTACGGTGTGTTGTATAATGTATAACGGCATTACAGTGTGTTGTGTAATGTATAATGGGCATTATGGTATGTTGTGTAATGTATAATGGGCATTACGGTGTGTTGTGTAATGTATAATGGGCATTACGGTGTGTTGCAAAATGTATAATGGGCATTACGGTGTGTTGTATAATGTATAATGGGCATTACGGTATGTTGTATAATGTATAATGAGCATTACGGTGTGTTGTATAATGTATAATGGGCATTACGGTGTGTTGTGTAATGTATAATGGGCATTACGGTGTGTTGTATAATGTATAATGGGCATTACGGTGTGTTGTGTAATGTATAATGGGCATTACGGTATGTTGTATAATGTATAATGGGCATTACGGTGTGTTGTATAATGTATAGTGGGCATTACGGTGTGTTGTGTAATGTATAATGGGCATTACGGTGTGTTGTATAATGTATAATGGGCATTACGGTATGTTGTATAATATATAATGGGCATTACGGTGTGTTGTGTAATGTATAATGGGCATTACGGTGTGTTGTGTAATGTATAATGGGCATTACGGTGTGTTGTATAATGTATAATGGGCATTACGGTGTGTTGTATAATGTATAATGGGCATTACGGTATGTTGTATAATGTATAATAGGCATTACGGTATGTTGTATAATGTATAATGGGCATTACGGTGTGTTGTATAATGTATAATGGGCATTACGGTGTGTTGCATAATGTATAATGGGCATTACGGTGTGTTGTATAATGTATAATGGGCATTATGGTGTGTTGTGTAATGTATAATGGACATTACGGTGTGTTGTGTAATGTATAATGGGCATTACGGTGTGTTATATAATGTATAATGGGCATTACAGTATGTTGCAAAATGTATAATGGGCATTACGGTGTGTTGCATAATGTATAATGGGCATTACAGTGTGTTGTGTAATGTATAATGGGCATTACGGTGTGTTGTATAATGTATAATGGGCATTACGGTGTGTTGTGTAATGTATAATGGGCATGACGGTATGTTGTATAATGTATAATGGGCATTACGGTGTGCTGCATAACGCATAATGGGCATTACGGTGTGTTGTGTAATGTGTAATGGGCATTACGGTGTGCTGCATAATGTATAATGGGCATTACGGTGTGTTGTGTAATGTATAATGGGCATTACGGTGTGTTGTAGAATGTATAATGGGCATTATGGTGTGTTATATAATGTATAATGGGCATTACGGTATGTTGTATAATGTATAATGGGCATTACGGTGTGTTGCATAATGTATAATGGGCATTACAGTGTGTTGTGTAATGTATAATGGGCATTACGGTGTGTTGTGTAATGTATAATGGGCATTACGGTGTGTTGTGTAATGTATAATGGGCATTACGGTATGTTGTATAATGTATAATGGGCATTACGGTATGTTGTGTAATGTATAATGGGCATTACAGTGTGTTGTGTAATGTATAATGGGCATTACGGTATGTTGTGTAATGTATAATGGACATTACGGTGTGTTGCATAATGTATAATGGACATTACAGTGTGTTGTGTAATGTATAATGGGCATTACGGTGTGTTGTGTAATGTATAATGGGCATTACGGTGTGTTGTGTAATGTATAATGGGCATTACGGTGTGTTGCAAAATGTATAATGGGCATTACGGTATGTTGTATAATGTATAATGGGCATTACGGTGTGTTGTATAATGTATAATGGGCATTACGGTGTGTTGTATAATGTATAATGGGCATTACGCTGTGTTGTATAATGTATAATGGGCATTACGGTGTGTTGTGTAATGTATAATGGGCATTACGGTGTGTTGTGTAATGTATAATGGGCATTACGGTGTGTTATATAATGTATAATGGGCATTACGGTGTGTTGTGTAATGTATAATGGGCATGACGGTATGTTGTATAATGTATAATGGCCATTACGGTGTGCTGCATAACGCATAATGGGCATTACGGTGTGTTGTGTAATGTGTAATGGGCATTACGGTGTGCTGCATTACGCATAATGGGCATTACGGTGTGTTGTGTAATGTGTAATGGGCATTACGGTGTGTTGCATAATGTATAATGGGCATTACGGTGTGTTGTGTAATGTATAATGGGCATTACGGTGTGTTGTAGAATGTATAATGGGCATTATGGTGTGTTATATAATGTATAATGGGCATTACGATATGTTGTATAATGTATAATGGGCATTACGGTGTGTTTCATAATGTATAATGGGCATAACAGTGTGTTGTGTAATGTATAATGGGCATTACGGTGTGTTGTGTAATGTATAATGGGCATTACGGTATGTTGTATAATGTATAATGGGCATTACGGTATGTTGTGTAATGTATAATGGGCATTACAGTGTGTTGTGTAATGTATAATGGGCATTACGGTGTGTTGTGTAATGTATAATGGGCATTACGGTGTGTTGCATAATGTATAATGGGCATTACAGTGTGTTGTGTAATGTATAATGGGCATTACGGTGTGTTGTGTAATGTATAACGGGCATTACGGTATGTTGCATAATGTATAATGGGCATTACGGTATGTTGTATAATGTATAATGGGCATTACTGTGTGTTGTGTAATGTATAATGGGCATTACGGTATGTTGTATAATGGGCATTACGGTATGTTGTATAATGTATAATGGGCATTACAGTGTGTTGTGTAATGTATAATGGGCATTACGGTGTGTTGCGTAATGTATAATGGGCATTACGGTGTGTTGCATAATGTATAATGGGCATTACAGTGTGTTGTGTAATGTATAATGGGCATTACGGTGTGTTGTGTAATGTATAATGGGCATTACGGTATGTTGCATAATGTATAATGGGCATTATGGTGTGTTGTGTAATGTATAATGGGCATTACGGTGTGTTGTGTAATGTATAATGGGCATTACGGTGTGTTGTGTAATGTATAATGGGCATTACGGTATGTTGCATAATGTATAATGGGCATTATGGTGTGTTGTGTAATGTATAAATAAGAATTTACTTACCGATAATTCTATTTCTCATAGTCCGTAGTGGATGCTGGGGACTCCGTAAGGACCATGGGGAATAGCGGCTCCGCAGGAGACTGGGCACAAAAGTAAAGCTTTAGAACTACCTGGTGTGCACTGGCTCCTCCCCCTATGACCCTCCTCCAAGCCTCAGTTAGGATACTGTGCCCGGACGAGCGTACACAATAAGGAAGGATTTTGAATCCCGGGTAAGACTCATACCAGCCACACCAATCACACCATATAACTTGTGATCTGAACCCAGTTAACAGCATGATAACAGAGGAGCCTCTAGAAAAGATGGCTCACTACAGCAATAACCCGATTTTTTTGGTAACAATAACTATGTACCAGTATTGCAGACAATCCGCACTTGGGATGGGCGCCCAGCATCCACTACGGACTATGAGAAATAGAATTATCGGTAAGTAAATTCTTATTTTCTCTGACGTCCTAGTGGATGCTGGGGACTCCGTAAGGACCATGGGGATTATACCAAAGCTCCCAAACGGGCGGGAGAGTGCGGATGACTCTGCAGCACCAAATGAGAGAACTCCAGGTCCTCCTCAGCCAGGGTATCAAATTTGTAGAATTTTACAAACGTATTTGCTCCTGACCAAGTAGCTGCTCGGCAAAGTTGTAAAGCCGAGACCCCTCGGGCAGCCGCCCAAGATGAGCCCACCTTCCTTGTGGAATGGGCTTTTACAGATTTTGTCTGTGGCAGGCCTGCCACAGAATGTGCAAGCTGAATTGTACTACAAATCCAACGAGCAATAGTCTGCTTAGAAGCAGGAGCACCCAGCTTGTTGGGTGCATACAGAATAAACAACGAGTCAGATTTTCTGACTCCAGCCGTCCTGGAAACCTATATTTCCAGGTCCCTGACAACGTCTAGCAACTTGGAGTCCTCCAAGTCCCTAGTAGCCGCAGGCACCACAATAGGTTGATTCAGGTGAAACGCTGAAAACCACCTTAGGGAGAAACTGAGGACAAGTCCTCAATTCCGCCCTGTCCGAATGGAAAATCAGATGAGGGCTTTTACAGGATAAAGCCGCCAATTCTGACACGCACCTGGCCCAGGCCAGGGCCAACAGCATGACCACTTTCCATGTGAGATATTTTAACTCCACATATTTAAGTGGTTCAAACCAATGTGACTTTTGGAACCCAAAAACTACATTTAGATCCCAAGGTGCCACTGGAGGCACAAAAGGAGGCTGTATATACAGTACCCCTTTCACAAACGTCTGAACTTCAGGGACTGAAGCTAGTTCTTTTTGGAAGAAAATTGACAGGGCCGAAATTTGAACCTTAATGGACCCCCATTTCAGGCCCATAGACACTCCTGTTTGCAGGAAATGTAGGAATCGACCTAGTTGAAAATTCCTCCGTCGGGGCCTTACTGGCCTCGCACCACGCAACATATTTTCGCCAAATGCGGTGATAATGTTTTGCGGTTATATCTTTCCTGGCTTTGATCAGGATAGGAATGACTTCATCCGGAATGCCTTTCTCCTTCAGGATCCGGCGTTCAACCGCCATGCCGTCAAACGCAGTCGCGGTAAGTCTTGGAACAGACAGGGTCCTTGCTGGAGCAGGTCCCTTCTTAGAGGTAGAGGCCACGGATTCTCCGTGAGCATCTCTTGAAGTTCCGGTTACCAAGTCCTTTTGGCCAATCCGGAGCCCGAATATAGTGCTTACTCCTCTCCATCTTATAATTCTCAGTACCTTGGGTATGAGAGGCAGAGGAGGGAACACATACACTGACTGGTACACCCACTGTGTTACCAGAGCGTCTACAGCTATTGCCGGAGGGTCCCTTGACCCGGCGCAATACTTGTCGAGTTTTATAAACATGTGGAAGACTTCTGGGTGAAGTCCCCACTTGCTGACAGTGCTATCACATGATTTTCTGCCCAGCGAAGAATCCTTGCAGCTTCTGCCATTGCCCTCCTGCTTCTTGTGTCACCCTGTCTGTTTACGTGGGTGACTGCCGTGATGTTGTCCGAATGGATCAACTCCGGGTGACCTTGAAGCAGAGGTCTTGCTGAGCTTAGAGCATTGTAAATGGCCCTTAGCTTCAGGATATTTATGTGAAGTGATGTCTCCAGGCTTGACCATAAGCTCTGGAAATTCCTTCCCTGTGTGACTGCTCCCCAGCCTCGCAGGCTGGCATCCGTGGTCACTAGGACCCAGTCCTGAATGTCGAATCTGCGGCCCTCTAGAAGATGAGCACTCTGCAACCACCACAGGAGAGACACCCTTGTGCTTGGTGACAGGGTTATCCGCTGATGCATCTGAAGATACGACCCGGACCATTTGTCCAGCAGGTCCCACTGGAAAGTTCTTGCGTGGAATCTGCCGAATGGGATTGCTTCGTAGGAAGCCACCATTTTTCCCAGAACCCTTTCATTGATGTACTGAGACTTGGCTCGGTTATAGGAGGTTCCCGACTAGCTCGGATAACTCCCTGAACTTTCTCCTCCGGGAGAAACACCTTTTTCTGGACTGTGTCCAGGATCATCCCTAGGAACAGACGACGAGTCGTCGGAATCAGCTGCGATTTTGGAATATTGAGAATCCAATCGTGCTGCCGCAACACTACCTGAGATAGTGCTACACCGACCTCCAACTGTTCCCTGGATCTTACCCTTATCAGGGAATCGTCCAAGTAAGGGATAACTAAAATTCCCTTCCTTCGAAGGAGTATCATCATTTCGGCCATTACCTTGGTAAAGACCCGGGATGCCGTGGACCATCCATACGGCAGCGTCTGAAACTGATAGTGACAGTTCTGTACCATAAACCTGAGGTACCCTTGGTGAGAAAGGTAAATTGGGACATGAAGGTAAGCATCCTTGATGTCCCGAGACATCATGTAGTCCCCTTCTTCCAGGTTCGCAATCACTGCTCTGAGTGACTCAATCTTGAATTTGAACCTCCGTATGTAAGTGTTCAAGATTTTAGATTTAGAATCGGTCTCACCGAGCCGTCCGGCTTCGGTACCACAACAGTGTGGAATAATACCCCGTTCCCTGTTGCAGGAGGGGTACCTTGATTATCACCTGCTGGGAATACAGCTTGTGAATGGCTTCCAAAACTGCCTCCCTGTCAGAAGGAGACATCGGTAAAGCCGACTTTAGGAAACGGCGAGGGGGAGACGTCTCGAATTCCAATTTGTACCCCTGAGATATCACCTGAAGGATCCAGGGGTCTACTTGCGAGTGAGCCCACTGCGCGCTGAAATTCATTGAGACGGGCCCCCACCGTGCCTGATTCTGCTTGTAAAGCCCCAGCGTCATACTGAGGGCTTGGCAGAGGCGGGAGAGGGCTTCTGTTCCTGGGAACTGGCTGATTTCTGCAGCCTTTTTCCTCTCCCTCTGTCACGGGGCAGAAATGAGGAACCTTTTGCCCGCTTGCTCACGAAAAGACTGCGCCTGATAATACGGCGTCTTCTTATGTTGAGAGGCGACCTGGGGTACAAACGTGGATTTCCCAGCTGTTGCCGTGGCCACCAGGTCTGAAAGACCGACCCCAAATAACTCCTCCCCTTAATAAGGCAATACTTCCAAATGCCGTTTGGAATCCGCATCACCTGACCACTGTCGTGTCCATAACCCTCTACTGGCAGAAATGGACAACGCACTTAGACTTGATGCCAGTCGGCAAATATTCCGCTGTGCATCACGCATATATAGAAATGCATCTTTTAAATGCTCTATAGGCAATAATATACTGTCCCTATCTAGGGTATCAATATTTTCAGTCAGGGAATCCGACCACGCCAACCCAGCACTGCACATCCAGGCTGAGGCGATTGCTGGTCGCAGTATAACACCAGTATGTGTGTAAATACATTTTAGGATACCCTCCTGCTTTCTATCAGCAGGATCCTTAAGGGCGGCCATCTCAGGAGAGGGTAGAGCCCTTGTTCTTACAAGCGTGTGAGCGCTTTATCCACCCTAGGGGGTGTTTCCCAACGCACCCTAACCTCTGGCGGGAAAGGATATAATGCCAATAACATTTTAGAAATTATCAGTTGTTATCGGGGGAAACCCACGCATCATCACACACCTCATTTAATTTCTCAGATTCAGGAAAACTACAGGTAGTTTTTCCTCACCGAACATAATACCCCTTTTTGGTGGTACTCGTATTATCAGAAATGTGTAAAACATTTTTCATTGCCTCAATCATGTAACGTGTGGCCCTACTGGAAGTCACATTTGTCTCTTCACCGTCGACACTGGAGTCAGTATCCGTGTCGGCGTCTATATCTGCCATCTGAGGTAACGGGCGCTTTAGAGCCCCTGACGGCCTATGAGACGTCTGGACAGGCACAAGCTGAGTAGCCGGCTGTCTCATGTCAACCACTGTCTTTTATACAGAGCTGACACTGTCACGTAATTCCTTCCAACAGTTCATCCACTCAGGTGTCGACCCCCTAGGGGGTGACATCACTATTACAGGCAATCTGCTCCGTCTCCACATCATTTTTCTCCTCATACATGTCGACACAAACGTACCGACACACAGCACACACACAGGGAATGCTCTGATAGAGGACAGGACCCCACTAGCCCTTTGGGGGGACAGAGGGAGAGTTTGCCAGCACACACCAGAGCGCTATATATATATACAGGGATAACCTTATATAAGTGTTTTTCCCCTTATAGCTGCTGTATTTTTAATACTGCGCGTAATTAGTGCCCCCCTCTCTTTTTTAACCCTTTCTGTAGTGTAGTGACTGCAGGGGAGAGCCAGGGAGCTTCCCTCCAACGGAGCTGTGAGGGAAAATGGCGCCAGTGTGCTGAGGAGATAGGCTCCGCCCCCTTCTCAGCGGCCTTATCTCCCGTTTTTCTGTGTATTCTGGCAGGGGTTAAATTCATCCATATAGCACAGGAGCTATATGTGATGCATTTTTTGCCATCCAAGGTGTTTTTATTGCGTCTCAGGGCGCCCCCCCCCAGCGCCCTGCACCCTCAGTGACCGGAGTGTGAAGTGTGCTGAGAGCAATGGCGCACAGCTGCAGTGCTGTGCGCTACCTTGTTGAAGACAGGACGTCTTCTGCCGCCGATTTTCCGGACCTCTTCTGTCTTCTGGCTCTGTAAGGGGGCCGGCGGCGCGGCTCTGGGACCTATCCATGGCTGGGCCTGTGATCGGTCCCTCTGGAGCTAATGTCCAGTAGCCTAAGAAGCCCAATCCACTCTGCACGCAGGTGAGTTCGCTTCTTCTCCCCTTAGTCCCTCGATGCAGTGAGCCTGTTGCCAGCAGGTCTCACTGAACATAAAAAACCTAAAACTTTTCACTAAGCAGCTCAGGAGAGCCACCTAGATTGCACCCTTCTCGTTCGGGCACAAAAATCTAACTGAGGCTTGGAGGAGGGTCATAGGGGGAGGAGCCAGTGCACACCAGGTAGTTCTAAAGCTTTACTTTTGTGCCCAGTCTCCTGCGGAGCCGCTATTCCCCATGGTCCTTACGGAGTCCCCAGCATCCACTAGGACGTCAGAGAAATGGGCATTACGGTATGTTGCATAATGTATAATGGGCATTACGGTGCGTTGTATAATGTATAATGGGCATTACGGTGTGTTGTATAATGTATAATGGGCATTACGGTGTGTTGCATAATGTATAATGGGCATTACGGTGTGTTGTATAATGTATAATGGGCATTACAGTGTGTGGCATAATGGGCATTACGGTGTGTTGCATAATGTATAATGGGCATTACGGTGTGTTAGCCAGTGAAAAGGTCAATAGGGTCAAAAGGTCGACATGAAAATGGTCGACATAAAAAAAGGTAGACACTTTTTTTTCCCTTTCCATTTTTGGGGTTTGTGTGGATAGTTTGGTCATCTGGGACCCCCAATTGTAGACAGGCATCCCCTCACGGGGCTCCCTCCACTCACCACACTTTGGGCTCAGTGGCTCGCCACAAGGTTTATAACCAACTCTATGCCGACATGGAATGAGAAGGTATGAAAAAGTCCAAAAACATGTAATATAAAAAAAAAAAAACACGGGAAGAGAGCCCTGCTCTTGAGAGCTTACACTCTAAAGGGGAAGGGCAGACAGACAGGGGTGACACAGAGGAGACACAGTGAGTGAGGAGTATAGAGCGGTGGGTTAGGGTGAGAGATTACACTCTATAGGGGAGGGACAGACAGGGGTGACACAGAGGAGAGACAGTGAGTGAGGAGCATAGAGCGGTGGATTAGGAGGAGAGCTTACACTCTATAGGGGAGGGGCAGACAGACAGGGCTGACACACAGAGGAGAGACAGTGAGTGAGGAGCATGAGCGGTGGGTTACGATGAGAGCTTACACTCTATAGGGGAGGGGCAGACAGACAGGGGTGACACAGAGGAGAGACAGTGAGTGAGGAGCATAGAGCGGTGGGTTAGGATGAGAGCTTACACTCTATAGGGGAGGGGCAGACAGACAGGGGTGACACAGAGGAGAGACAGTGAGTGAGGAGCAGAGAGCGGTGGGTTAGGATGAGAGCTTACACTCTATAGGGGAGGGGCAGACAGACAGGGGTGACACAGAGGAGAGACAGTGAGTGAAGAGCATAGAGCGGTGGGTTAGGATGAGAGCTTACACTCTACTGGGCGAGGGACAGACAGAAAGGGGTGACATAGATAGGAGAGACAGTGAGTGAGGAGCATAGGGCGGTGGGTTAGGATGAGAGCTTACACTCTATAGGGGAGGGAGGGACAGACAGGGGTGACACAGAGGAGAGACAGTGAGTGAGGAGCATAGAGCGGTGGGTTAGGATGAGAGCTTACACTCTATTGGGCGAGGGACAGACAGAAAGGGGTGACATAGATAGGAGAGACAGTGAGTGAGGAGCATAGGGCGGTGGGTTAGGATTAGAGCTTACACTCTATAGGAGAGGGGCAGACAGACAGGGGTGACACAGAGGAGAGACAGTGGGTGAGGAGCATAGAGCGGTGGGTTAGGAGGAGAGCTTACACTCTATAGGGGAGGGGTTGTTAGACAGGGGTGACACAGAGGAGAGACAGTGAGTGAGGAGCATAGAGCAGTGGGTTAGGATAAGAGCTTACACTCTATAGGGGAGGGAGGGACAGACAGGGGTGACACAGAGGAGAGACAGTGAGTGAGGAGCATAGAGCGGTGGGTTAGGATGAGAGCTTACACTCTATTGGGCGAGGTACAGACAGAAAGGGGTGACATAGATAGGAGAGACAGCGAGTGAGGAGCATAGGGCGGTGGGTTAGGATGAGAGCTTACATTCTATAGGGGAGGGGCAGACAGACAGGGGCGACACAGAGGAGAGACAGTGGGTGAGGAGCATAGAGCTGTGGGTTAGGATGAGAGCTTACACTCTATTGGGCGAGGTACAGACAGAAAGGGGTGACATAGATAGGAGAGACAGCGAGTGAGGAGCATAGGGCGGTGGGTTAGGATGAGAGCTTACATTCTATAGGAGAGGGGCAGACAGACAGGGGTGACACAGAGGAGAGACAGTGGGTGAGGAGCATAGAGCGGTGGGTTAGGATGAGAGCTTACACTCTATAGGGGAGGGGTTGTTAGACAGGGGTGACACAGAGGAGAGACAGTGAGTGAGGAGCATAGAGCGGTGGGTTAGGATGAGAGCTTACACTCTATAGGGGAGGGGCAGACAGACAGGGGTGACACAGAGGAGAGACAGTGAGTGAGGAGCATAGAGCGGTGGGTTAGGATGAGAGCTTACACTCTATAGGGGAGGGACAGACAGACAGGGGTGACACAGAGGAGAGACAGTGAGTGAAGAGCATAGAGCGGTGGGTTAGGATGAGAGCTTACACTCTATAGGGGAGGGGCAGACAGACAGGGGTGACACAGAGGAGAGACAGTGAGTGAGGAGCATAGAGCGGTGGGATAGGATGAGAGTTTACACTCTATAGGGGAGGGGCAGACAGACAGGGGTGACACAGAGGAGAGACAGTGAGTGAGGAGCATAGTGCGGTGGGATAGGATGACAGCTTACACTCTATAGGGGAGAGGCAGATAGACAGGGGTGACACAGAGGAGAGACAGTGAGTGAGGAGCATAGAGCGGTGGGATAGGATGAGAGCTTACACTCTATAGGGGAGGGACAGACAGACAGGGGTGACACAGAGGAGAGACAGTGAGTGAGGAGCATAGAGCGTTGGGATAGGATGAGAGCTTACACTCTATAGGGGAGGGGCAGACAGACAGGGGTGACACAGAGGAGAGACAGTGAGTGAGGAGCATAGAGCGGTGGGATAGGATGACAGCTTACACTCTATAGGGGAGAGGCAGACAGACAGGGGTGACACAGAGGAGAGACAGTGAGTGAGGAGCATAGAGTGGTGGCATAGGATGACAGCTTACACTCTATAGGGGAGAGGCAGACAGACAGGGGTGACACAGAGGAGAGACAGTGAGTGAGGAGCATAGAGCGGTGGGATAGGATGAGAGCTTACACTCTATAGGGGAGGGACAGACAGACAGGGGTGACACAGAGGAGAGACAGTGAGTGAGGAGCATAGAGCGTTGGGTTAGGATGAGAGCTTACACTCTATATGGAAGGGACGGACAGACAGACAGGGGTGACACAGAGGAGAGACAATGAGTGAGGAGCATAGAGTGGTAAGTTAGGATGAGAGTTTACACTCTATAGGAGGTAGACAGACAGGGGTGACACAGAGGAGAGATAGTGAGTGAGAAGCATAGAGCGCTGGGTTAGGATGAGAGCTTACACTCTATAGGGGAGGGGCAGACAGGGGTGACACAGAGGAGAGACAGTGAGTGAGGAGCATAGAGCGGTGGGTTAGGATGAGAGCTTACACTCTATAGGGGAGGGGCAGACAGACAGGGGTGACACAGAGGAGAGACAGTGAGTGAGGAGCATAGAGTGGTGGGATAGGATGAGAGCTTACACTCTATAGGGGAGGGACAGACAGACAGGGGTGACACAGAGGAGAGACAGTGAGTGAGGAGCATAGAGCGGTGGGTTAGGATGAGAGCTTACACTCTATAGGAGGCAGACAGACAGGGGTGACACAGAGGAGAGATAGTGAGTGAGAAGCATAGAGCGCTGGGTTAGGATGAGAGCTTACACTCTATAGGGGAGGGGCAGACAGGGGTGACACAACGGAGAGACAGTGAGTGAGGAGCATAGAGTGGTGGGTAAGGATGAGAGCTTACACTCTATAGGGGAGGGGCAGACAGACAGGGGTGACACAGAGGAGAGACAGTGAGTGAGGAGCATAGAGCGGTGGGTTAGGATGAGAGCTTACACTCTATAGGGGAGGGGCAGACAGACAGGGGTGACACAGAGGAGAGACAGTGAGTGAAGAGCATAGAGCGGTGGGTTAGGATGAGAGCTTACACTCTATAGGGGAGGGATTGTTAGACAGGGGTGACACAAAGGAGAGACAGTGAGTGAGGAGCATGGAGCGGTGGGTTAGGATGAGAGCTTACACTCTATAGGGGAGGGACAGACAGACAGGGGTGACACAGAGGAGAGACAGTGAGTGAGGAGTATAGAGCGGTGGGTTAGGATGAGAGCTTACACTCTATAGGGGAGGGACAGACAGACGGGTGACACAGAGGAGAGACAGTGAGTGAGGAGCATGGAGCGGTGGGTTAGGATGAGAGCTGGTAGGCTTTGTAGAGAGGTGGAGTCAGATAGGGAGAGAATTCCAGGGGTAGGGAGCCACAATGGGCATCTTGGAGGCAGGAGTGGGATTAAGTAATCAGTTGGCAGGAGAGGTAGCACTCATTTATTGAGGGCCAGAAAGCGCCCTACAACTTGCTGCATAGTGCATACTATTACATTTACACAGACATGTTTGCATTCAGACAAATAAAATGCTGCCAGGTAACAATCTCACCATCTACACTACATTTACTTATGAAAACTATTTAAAAAAGGATTTTTCAACCTACAAGTTTGCATGACATTTCATTAGGAGACGTAGTATCTGTAGCCGACTTATTCTGTACAGAGGATGGGGTGTTTATTACTCTGTCTGTAGTGCTGCACCATTACACACACAGAAAGTTTATGTATTGCATCAGTATATATGTTTTATTCAGCTGTCAGCCGGCGCTGCCTGCAAACCAGAGAAGTCATAGACACTGATTTGAAAACTAAACTAATAAAGGACTGAGATGGCGGAAAGTTTTCAATACAGGCGACTAAACTGCAGAATTAAAATAAAGCAGCACTGATGCGAGGAATAAATATCCTGCCACTAATTTGGGTGAGGTATAAGTAAATAGTTTTATTAGAAGCACATTTGAGGCAAGAAGTAATTTCATGGGTTGCAGAGATAAAGGTTTGTTGGGAATGGCGTTAAATTACTGTCTCACAAACAGCCGCACAATCTGCAGGAGACCACTAGATGGCGGTGAGGAGGGATGTCAGGAGTGATAATATCCAGCTGGCTCCAATACAGAATATCAATAGTGATTGTTGACTAGAACAGGAACATTATTAATAACAGTAAAACATTCTGGGATATGCATCCTTAGCAGAAAAAGTTACTTTCTCGTATGTACTACTTAGGGGGTCATTCCGAGTTATTCGCTCGTTGCCGATTTTCGCAACGGAGCGATTAAGGCAAAAATGCGCATGCGCATGGTACGCAGTGCGCATGCGCTAAGTATTTTAGCACAAAATGTAGTAGATTTACTCACGTCCGAACGAAGAATTTCCATCGTTGAAGTGATCGGAGTGTGATTGACAGGAAGTGGGTGTTTCTGGGCGGAAACTGACCGTTTCCTGGGCGTGTGCGGAAAAACGCATGCGTGCCAGGATAAAACGCGGGAGTGTCTGGAGAAACGGGGGAGTGGCTGGCCGAACGCAGGGCGTGTTTGTGACGTCAAACCAGTAACGAAACGGGCTGAGCTGATCGCAGTGTAGGAGTAAGTCTCGAGCTACTCAGAAACTGCTAAGAATTTTCTATTCGCAATTCTGCTAATCTTTAATTCGCAATTCTGCTAAGCCAAGATACACTCCCAGAGGGCGGCGGCCTAGCGTGTGCAATGCTGCTAAAATCTGCTAGCGAGCGAACAACTCGGAATGACCCCCAAAATGTAGCTTAGGGCCCTTAGTCAGGTCCAATACAGTCTCAAAGACAAAGGCTTCGTAGAACCTTCTCGGTTTTTACATTTAACTAATCATAATAAATATCTTCAGGACAAGAGAAAATCTAAAACATTGACAATGATGAGAGTTTTATTTGTAGAATACTCCTTTGTTTACTGCTATTAAGTAATCAAAGTGCATTAAAGAAAACATTTACAAAATGTTCAATATATGAAAGAAACAAAGGGCAAGTTCCTTATCTCTATATTGGTACATTGTTACTCTGACAATTATAAATATATAATCACTTTCTATTCTGCATCACAAGTTTCAGTATTAAGTGCATGGTAAGGCAACAGGAGTGACCAGTGCACATTCATAGGACACATTTTGTAGGGACAATGGAGGTGATTCAGATCTGATCTGATCGCTAAGCTGCTAATTTTGCTGTCCTGCGTTCAGATAGTCGCCGCCTACAGTGCGATGTGAAGAGGCTGATCAGGGCCGGAGCGGACGTCAGATGCCCTCCCTGAGAACGCTTGGGCACGCCTGCGTTTTTCTGAACACTCCCAGTAAACGATCAGTTACCACCCACAAACGACTTCCTCCTGTCAATTATCTTGCAAACGCCCGTGCGAATGTCATTTTCGCACTATCCCATCGCTGACCAATGATGCCCGTTGTTGTCCGACGCGCATGAACATCTCTGGAGAGATCTGAAAATGGCTGTGCACCGACGCTTCCCATCCAACCTGATGGAGCTTGAGAGGTCCTGCAAAGAGGAATGGGCGAAACTGCCCAAAGATAGGTGTGCCAACCTTGTGGCATCATATTCAAAAAGACTTGAGGCTGTAATTGCTGCCAAAGGTGCATCAACAAAGTATTGAGCACAGGCTGTGAATACTTATGTACATGTGATTTCTTAGTTTTTTTATTTTTAAGAAATTTGCAAAAATCTCAAAAAAATACTTTTTTCACATCGTCATTATGGGGTATTGTGTCTAGAATTTTGAGGGAAAAAATTAATTTATTCCATTTTGGAGTAAGGCTGTAACATAACAAAATGTGGAAAAAGTGAAGCGCTGTGAATACTTTCCAGATGCACTGTATTGTTAACTGGGGTTAATTCAATGTGGCATTATATGAACTTGTGGCACTGTGTGGTATAATATGAACTAATGTACTTCTATGGGGCATAAAATGTACTAGGGCGCTACCATGGTGCATGAAAGGAACTAGGGCACTATTACTGTATGGTGCATAAAAAGAACTAGGACACTATTACTGTATGGTGCGTGAAAAGAACAAGAGCACTATTACTGTATGGTGCATGAAAGGAACTAGGGCACTATTACTGTATGGTACATACAATGAACTAGAGCACTATTACTGTATGGTGCATACAATGAACTAGGGCACTATTACTGTATGGGTGCATACAATGAACTAGGGCACTATTACTGTAGGGTGCATACAATGAACTAGGGCACTATTACTGTAGGGTGCATACAATGAACTAGGGCACTATTACTGTATGGTGCATACAATGAACTAGGGCACTATTACTGAAGGGTGCATACAATGAACTAGGGCACTATTACTGTATGGTGCATACAATGAACTAGGGCACTATTACTGTAGGGTGTATACAATGAACTAGGGCACTATTACTATATGGTGCATACAATGAACTAGGGCACTATTTCTGTAGGGTGCATACAATGAACTAGGGCACTATTACTGTAGGGTGCATACAATGAACTAGAGCACTATTACTGTAGGGTGCATACAATGAACTAGGGCACTATTACTGTAGGGTGCATACAATAAACTAGGGCACTATTACTGTAGGGTGCATACAATGAACTAGGCCACTATTACTGTAGGGTGCATACAATGAACCAGGGCACTATTACTGTAGGGTGTATACAATGAACTAGGGCACTATTACTGTAGGGTGCATACAATGAACTAGGGC
The DNA here is from genome assembly GCF_028390025.1 of Pseudophryne corroboree. NCBI lineage: Eukaryota > Metazoa > Chordata > Amphibia > Anura > Myobatrachidae > Pseudophryne > Pseudophryne corroboree. The sequence continues at coordinate 373,865,077 of NC_086453.1, forward strand.
ACTATTACTGTAGGGTGCATACAATGAACTAGGGCACTATTACTGTAGGGTGCATACAATGAACTAGGGCACTATTATTGTAGGGTGCATACAATGAACTAGGGCACTATTACTGTAGGGTGCTTACAATGAACTAGGGCACTATTACTGTAGGGTGCATACAATGAACTAGGGCACTATTACTGTAGGGTGCATACAATGAACTAGGGCACTATTACTGTAGGGTGCATACAATGAACTAGGGCACTATTACTGTAGGGTGCATACAATGAACTAGGGCACTATTACTGTATGGTGCATACAATAAACTAGGGCACTATTACTGTAGGGTGCATACAATGAACTAGGGCACTATTACTGTAGGGTGCATACAATGAACTAGGGCACTATTACTGTAGGGTGCATACAATGAACTAGGGCACTATTACTGTAGGGTGCATACAATGAACTAGGGCACTATTACTGTAGGGTGCATACAATGAACTAGGGCACTATTACTGTAGGGTGCATACAATGAACTAGGGCACTAGTACTATATGGTGCATACAATGAACTAGGGCACTATTACTGTAGGGTGCATACAATGAACTAGGGCAGTATTACTGTATGGTGCATACAATGAACTAGGGCACTATTATTGTAGGGTGCATACAATGAAATAGGGCACTATTACTGTAGGGTGCTTACAATGAACTAGGGCACTATTACTGTAGGGTGCATACAATGAACTAGGGCACTATTACTGTAGGGTGCATACAATGAACTAGGGCACTATTACTGTATGGTGCATACAATGAAGTAGGGCACTATTACTGTAGGGTGCATACAATGAACTAGGGCACTATTACTGTAGGGTGCATACAATGAACTAGGGCACTATTACTGTATGGTGCATACAATGAACTAGGGCATTATTACTGTATGGTGCATACAATGAACTAGGGCACTATTACTGTATGGTGCATACAATGAACTAGGGCACTATTACTGTATGGTGCATACAATGAACTAGGGCACTATTACTGTAGGGTGCATACAATGAACTAGGGCACTATTACTGTAGGGTGCATACAATAAACTAGGGCACTATTACTGTAGGGTGCATACAATGAACTAGGGCATTATTACTGTAGGGTGCATACAATGAACTAGGGCATTATTACTGTATGGTTCATACAATGAACTAGGGCACTATTACTGTAGGGCGCATACAATGAACTAGGGCACTATTACTGTAGGGCGCATACAATGAACTAGGGCACTATTACTGTATGGTGCATACAATGAACTAGGGCATTATTACTGTAGGGTGCATACAATGAACTAGGGCACTATTACTGTATGGTGCATACAATGAACTAGGGCACTATTACTGTATGGTGCATACAATGAACTAGGGCATTATTACTGTAGGGTGCATACAATGAACTAGGGCACTATTACTGTAGAGTGCATACAATGAACTAGGGCACTATTACTGTATGGTGCATACAATGAACTAGGGCACTATTACTGTATGGTGCATACAATGAACTAGGGCATTATTACTGTAGAGTGCATACAATGAACTAGGGCATTATTACTGTAGAGTGCATACAATGAACTAGGGCACTATTACTGTATGGTGCATACAATGAACTAGGGCACTATTACTGTATGGTGCATACAATGAACTAGGGCATTATTACTGTATGGTGCATACAATGAACTAGGGCACTATTACTGTATGGTGCATACAATGAACTAGGGCACTATTACTGTATGGTGCATACAATGAACTAGGGCACTATTACTGTAGGGTGCATACAATGAACTAGGGCACTATTACTGTATGGTGCATACAATGAACTAGGGCATTATTACTGTATGGTGCATACAATGAACTAGGGCACTATTACTGTATGGTGCATACAATGAACTAGGGCACTATTACTGTAGGGTGCATACAATGAACTAGGGCAATATTACAAAGCATAAAATGTACAACCCCTGCGGAGAGAGGTGTCTCTCTAGGCCAGTGATTCCCAAACTCGGTTCTCAAGGACCGCCAACAGTTCATGTTTTCCAGGTCACCCAGTTGGTACACAGGTGTATCCATTACTCATTGACACATTTTAAAAGATCCACAGGTAGAGCTAATTATTTCACTTGTGATTCTGAGGGAAGAACTGGAAAACATGAACTGTTGGGGGAATCCGTGAGGACCGAGTTTGTGAATGACTGTTCTTGAGTCATTGGGGAGGGGCCCCCTTCAAAATATTGCTATGGGGCCCACAAACTTCTGGTTATGCCCCTGGCTCCATACATTTAGTAGTAAAACCATACAAATTATACTGTATATTGAATGTGTTAAATGAGTTGCTAACACTAAATGTATAAAACGTTTTGTTGTGTGATAATTTGATGTTCATTTAGTCACATTTTAGCGCATTGTTTGTGAATAAAGGTTATTAACTGAGCAAGCTGGACAGGGATTCATTTCTCAATGTATCACACAATTTACCAATCACGTGTAGTTGTTTTTTTATAAATGGTTTTATTCCTCATTAACTATTTTAGTGTGTTACCTCCGGTGCTACAAGCCCAGGGCGCTGTAACTCTGATATGAATAGAAGTAGTTACCATAGCCTCACATAACCTTATTGATCGCACTTAGCCTTTCCTGCGTGTACTTAAGCATCGATCGGTGTTAAGCTAATTGCACACATTAGACTGGTATAATTATGTCAATGAAATCTACCTCATTATTGCCTTATGATATAATATTCATTTTACATTGGTAGTACACTATAGGCCAATGAATGTATGAGATATTGCATTAATCCCAATAGATTTAGTACATTCTGTCTATGAAAAAGGAGTCTGTTTATTAAGCTGTTCTATTCTGAAGACCAATGGCCACACTGCTGTTTATGCAGAATTTTTGGAAGTGTTAGGAACGGCGCTAATTATTAACCACTTGCCTGGCAAAGTTGCATCAGATGTGACCAAACCAAGCTTGGCTTTCTCCGACATGGGCCCTCATTCCGAGTTGATCGCACCAAGCAACTTTTTGCTGCTGCTGCGATCAACTAATCTCCGCCTATGGGGAAGTGTATTTTAGCATAGCAGGGCTACAATCGCTTGTGCAGCCCTGCTATGCTAAAAAAGTTTCACTCAAAACAAGACCAGCCCTGGACAAACTTACCCTGTGCAACGTGTCCAGCGATGAGGTACACGGCTTTGACGTCAGACATCCGCCCTCCGTTCGCCTGGACACTCCTGCGTTTTTCTTACCACTCCCCGAAAACGGCTCCAAACGGTGAGTTGCCGCCCAGGAACGCCTTCCTGCAGTCAATCTTCTTGCGGTCGCCGCTGCGACCACTTTCTTTGTAGTCAGCGTTGTTGCAATGCACGTGCGCAATGTGCACGCCGCGCATGCGCATTCCAGACCCGATCGTACTGCTGAGAGGAAGTGCAGCGTGCGATCTGGTCGGAATCAGCCCCATGGTCGCATCTAAATAATATAATATTTATTTTTTGGGAATTACTTTAGCTATTCATAGTAAATAACATACACTGCACAATAACAGCTAATTGGCAAAATAAATCAATACACCTTACAAAATAAAGTCTTTCTTAGAACATACAGCAATTACAAATGCCAAACATATTAAAACAATAAAAAATGTGATTCCACACTGGGTCCTACCCCTCTTTTACTGAGTGAAATGTGTATATATGTCCTAACATACGCTGGACAGTGTTGAAGATGTGCATTGATTTTCTCTTTCGTATCTTTTTGATACTCTATCCTGCCCCTCTCACCCCTCTCCTTCTATTCCCCCCTTTTCTACCCCCCCCCCTCCCTTCTTAATCTCTGTTAATGTTTTACTGGGATATAATACTTCTTTTGCAGCTGCAGATTTTCCTTATAACGGATGTCATACGATACCCTGGATATCTCCTGTTTTCTTACTGTGTTTATTCATTGTTCGTAATAATGATGTCTAATGGTTCTGATGACACATCTGATCCTGTAATGTTATTGCTGTCATTTTTCTCTGAAAAAACCCAATAAATACATTTATTTAAAAAAACAACAATAAAAAATAAAGCATGAAATATCACTTCTATGCATAAAATGAAAGAACATGTACTCTTTGTCAGGGTGTTGAAGAAGGGTGTGGTATGTTAGATAGACTAGACTTAGGTCGACAGTGTCTTGGTTGACCACTATTGGTCGACAGTAAGTAGGTCGACAGGGTTTCTAGGTCAAAGAGAAATGCAGAAGACTCTTGTGTGGGTGCACTCTTGTTTTATAGATTAGTTAATATAATGATATTAAAACATAACTTTTATTTACTAATTACTCTAAGAAAAAATCCACCAAAATTGATTCTAAAAGATATATATTGCTAATTATGAGTATAATTCAGCTCACCTGCATCTCTGAGAGATGTCATGTTTATTGAGGTAGCTGGTTCGACCTAACTGGTTGGGGTATATGTATACTACACCAAGGTTAAAATTTGTTAAAAAATTAGAAGTGTTCTGGTTAGTCTATATTGGTAGACTTCAGGAGTGATGTAGACACTCTTGCTCTACACCCTATTCCTATCCAACCAGCACAAGCTCTGCTTGTATTAATGGGACCTCTGGGGGTCATTGAAACCCAATTATTAAGAGGAGTATAGATCCTGATTAGTATTGGACCAATTCCGATCTATGACATAACAGGACAGACGGTACTTAGGAAAAAGGATATAATGCAGAAAAAGAAATGATTAAAGAAAAAGTGGTGATCCTGCTGTTGGCTTAGAGTCGAGCAGGTCACGAATTACAACACCGGGTATTCTCTGGGGGTCACCCTCACAGATACTGACCCAGCCCACCACCGTTTTGCTTCCAAGATCGGACGAGATCGGGCTCAGTCGGTGGGGTATGGTAGTAATTCCTGTGTCTGCTATGGCCGACTCACCAATGAGAGTGCACCTATATAGGATGGGGGAAGAAAGACATGTGTAGGGGGGAGATAGAAAACGAGGCGGATCTGCTGTCTATGTTAGGCACAGGATGAACCTGTGGATCATGGATGAGAGTCCGCAGAAAAAGAAAAGAAATGAAGAATGGGGAATGGGGGGAAAAAAGGAAGGAAAGAGGGGGAAGCTGTGAAGGGATAGTGACAGATATCCACTTGGTATACACTACAGGATGCTATCAATGGAGTAAGAAACTAGGTAATGGCCAAATTGGCTGACAATGTTGGATATAGTCCCTGGTCATCAGATCTAGAATGAGTATATAGGTATCAAAAGCCAGAGTGATGAGTAATTACGCATAGGCCAAATTGACTATAGCTGATGGGTATATCGCGTGATTACTCAATTTTGATAAATATGTGTGTGGTCACATTGAGGGAGCAGATATGTTATAAAGAAAAAGACAGAAGATTTGCTGCTTATAACTTGTAGCACAACTGGAAATTGAATTAAAGAAGAAGAATAATGTGGTATTCTGTCTATGTCCCGAGATCGACCTGATTAGGTCTGAGTATTTGTGCAAAGCTGCAGACATATATTGGTAGGCAAAAGCATGGTATTTTTGGAGAATAATCCTGTTAGTAGTAAGAAGTAAGTGGGTGGACAAACACCTGCAGATACTGCTTGATGGGTATAATTACCAAATTCAAAATTCAAAATTCAAAAACCAGCATACAGATAACAATTGTAATATAACATTTTTAGTGCTGGGAAAAGATGGGCTGTTTAAGAAAAAAAGAAGAAGAGGATGGGGGATATCTGACAGAGAGAGGAGGGTAGGATAATGTGAATCTCTTCCAAATATTAATTAAAGTATCACAGTCATGATCCAGAGCCCTGGATTGCCCTAGTTGGGGCCAAGGGGAAATATATCTAGTATATACTTAATTGCTGTGTTGATATAGAGAATCTCTTAGAGGTAGACAGAACAGTGTACCGGTCCCTGCCCAGGTCCCTGGGTCAGTAGGTAGAAAATAGGATGCAAGATGTGATCCTCAGGTCCTTAATACATGTTGAGATGTTACATGCTTGAGTGCTGAAATAGGTCCTGCTGGAGCTGGAAAACACGTTTCACCCGTCCTGCGGGCTTGTTCACTTCCAATGCTGAGGGTTTCTAGGTCGACAGGGACTCTAGGTCGACATGAAAAAAGGTCGACATGAGTTTTTAAAAAAAAAATGTGGGTGTCATTTTTTTCGTAGAGTGACCGGGAACCTCAATGAGCGCACCGTGTCCCATCGCAGCTCCGGGCAAGGTTGCTGCTCCCAATTGTAGTCCACGTGGATCGTAAAGTAAGAAAAAGTTCAAAAAATGAAAGAAAATATTGAAAAACTCATGTCGACCTTTTGTCAGGTCAACCTAGTACATATCGACCTAGAGTCCCTGTTGATCTAGAAACTCTGTCGACCTACTTACTGTTGACCAATAGTGGTTGACCTAAGTCTTGCCGACCTAGAGAACAGATCCTGTTGAAGAACGCAGGTGTTTTAATTAACAAGTGGCAAGAGAAAATAAACTTTATTAACTTAAGTAAAGGATGCTGTCTGGCCACTCTGATTGGGTGTAACTCACAATCAGAGCTGCCCCACGGCATCCTCTACCAGCCTTACTAGAGGCTCTGGAGGCACCAGCCGGGAGGTAGGTGCGCTCAGGCCAAGCCCACCCCTGCTCAATCATGAGACCCTGAGCATCTGCCTAGTGTGCCAATTCCCATGTCTCTGATTACAGGTGTTCCCTAGCAGGGTGAAGAATGTGCAGGCCTACAGGAAGCTATTGATCATCTCAGTTACCTGCACCCACTTCCCTCTTTTATAATCCTACGTGGATTAGACTAGCCTGCCAAGTCCCCAGGCAAAGCAAGACTGGGTACCTGCCACCTTCTTATACTCTTAACGTCCCTAGACAAGACCCCTGTCCATAGTACAAAAATAAATAAATACTTGGACACTATCCAAAGATATGGAAGAGGCATCAGTTATGGAGTCAGGAGTTGTTATGGAGTCAGGAGTTGTTGCTTCTAACACAGTTGCAGCAGAATGTATTTCACCTTCATTATCCGCATCTGAAAATGACAATTTTGGGACTTAGTGGTCCTTTAAATAATGTGATTAAAGCTGAAGTTAAGACTTGAACTAGAAAAGGTTCAGAGACGGGCGACCAAATTTATTAAGGGAATGGAGACGCTAGATTGCGAGGAAAGGCTTGCTAGGCTAGGCATGTTTACACTGGAAAAAAGAAGATTAAGAGGGGACATGATTAACATCTACAAATATATAAGGGATCAATACACAGAGCTAGCGGGGGATTTGTTTTTGGTAAGATGACCACAAAGGACACAGGGATACCCGCTTAGGTTAGAGGAGAAGAGATAAGAGATTTCTCACACAGAGATGAAAAGGTTTCTTCACAGTAATGACAATACGTATTTGGAATTCCCTGCTTGAGACAGTAGTAATGGCGGACTCAATCATTACTTTTAAGAATGGGCTAGATAAATTCCTAACGGATAAGGATATACAGGGATATGGTGGGTAAATCATGCACTACAGTAATAAAATAAAATAATAATAAAAAAGAGGAATCGACATAACAGTTAAACATTCACCAAAGCTAAAATTAGTGATCTCCTACTGTAATATTTTTAAGACTAACAGGTTGAATTCGATGGACAATTTATCTTTTTTAAACATCAAAAAACGATGTTACTTCCTATCACTGCAAAAAGCATTAAAGTATCAGATATTTCTGACCGGTACATGGCGTTACACAACCCGCCCAGAATCATTTGCAAAGACCAGATGTCTCGGCTGATGACAGACAGGAACCACCTTCAATTCCCTGCTGTATCTCATTGACTCCTCTCAGGTGTGTTATTATCCAGGTGAATCCATTATAAGCGCCATCCCTCGACTTACTGTCCGTGGAATGAAGGATTCAAGTGCTATAATTCCTCATGGCGAGAACGGATGATAATTGCACTTGAATACCTTCCAGCAGATGCATTGAGGCACAGAAAATATATTGATGAGCCTTTAAAAATATGGCCATCCGTGAATAATTCTATTTGACATTTATTGTAATCTGATTAAAACCCTTGTCCTTCTCAGGGCTTTAATGTGCATATAATGTTTTAATCCATATTAATTCAGTTGCTCCTCAGTATGAGATAATACAGCCTCACACTGACATCGGCGCAAACACAGCGTCTTCATATAATTCTGTATCTCCTATAATCACTTTCATAGGATGTTATAAGACTTTCAAGTATCACAATATATAGACGTTTTCAGTTTACGCAATACTGAGAATGCGTGGTCATGTGTCCGTACTGAGTGTTTCTGTAATATTATAATGTAAAGGTGATAATATATTATTAAATAAAGGCCTAATTGCTGAGCATTCCGCAGTGTTGCCTGGCAGCCAATTACACACTCAGATGGTGTAAGACATTTTGCCCTGTAGACTACACTCTGTAAAAGTACAGAGGGAGGGATCTATACGATCCCTCACTACATGCTTGATCTGATGTCTAAGCACTCACAGTAGTGCAGCTGGGTCTGGAAACTGAAAGCTATCGCTTTATGTTTTCACATATGTGGTTGGCAACCCGAGGCTCTCTGTGCCGGCGGCCAAAAGAGCAGCGCCGGAATCCCAAAATCGCTCTGTATGCAGGGGAGGGTTAGGGTTTGGGGGGAAGGGGGGGTTAGGGTTCGGCAGTAGAGGGAGGGTTGGGCTGCAGGAGGGGAGAGATAGAATGCTTACCTAAATGTGTCATGATTGTAACCGTCGGGAGGCCGCTGTCGGTATTCATACCACTGGCATCGTTAGTATTGGGAACCCTTTCACATCACAGGAATGCTTGCATGTATATTGTAATACATTCCAGCAGTACTTATTACAGCTTTAAAAAACTAGGAATTTAGGGGTACTGTATATTCAATTAAAGTCGGATTTAGATGGGATTGAATAGGGGTTGTCGGCTCCATTCCGACAAATACATGTCGGAATGGAGCCGACAATCCCTATTCAATCCCATCTAAATTCGACTTTTTCAAGTCGAATTTAGATGGGACGCAGAGGAGGAGAAGGGAGGCGAGCCGCGGGGGGACAGCCGGCGGGCATACAGGAAGATCAGCGCTACCGTAGCGCTGCAGCAGGATGTCACTCAGCCGTCCGACCTCACGGCAGCTTCCACCCGGCTGCAGCAGCGTGCCGTGAGGTCGGGCGGCTGAGTGACATCCAGCTGCAGCGCTACTGTAGTGCTGATCTCCCTGTAAGCCCGCCGGCTGTCCCCCCATCTGACTGCGGCAACCCCTCCCTCGCCTCCTCCTGGTCCGCATCTCAGTCCGACATCATTTTGATGTCGGACCAAGATGGTCGAAAAGGGGGCCAAAACCTGTCGGATTTGGCCCCCGTTTTTAACAAAAACACGTGGATCGGCAGGTATTCCTCTGATCCACGTGCTTTTCGACAAGTCGAATTTATCGACTTGTCAAAAAATTTTGCAAAATATTGAATATGTCGAATCAGGATTCGACCATAAAAAGTCGAAAACTGCCGTTTTTTCGACAGACGGCAGTTTTTGACTTCAATTGAATATACCCCTTAATATCTACCCATAATTCCTTTTCTCCTAGTCCGTAGTGGATACTGGGGTCTTGTACTTTAGTACCATAGGGGTACAGATTGTGTACACTGGAGCCTGGCACTTTAAAACTTTTAGTGTGTGTGTGTGTGCTGGCTCCTCCCCTCCATGCCCCTCCCACCAGACCCAGTCTAGGAAACTGTGCCCGAGGAGACGGACATAACACGAGAGAAGAACAATACAACAGCGGTGAGGCAACAAGCCAACACATAACCAGAAATGAAAGGAGGGCGCTAATCAGAACAGAGGATTGCAACACCGACCTAAACCGGATAGCACGGATATCCCAATAACATAACGGGACCGCAACGCCGATCCAACCAAATAATTACACAGGTAAGCAGGAACGAAGCACTAGACGGGCGCCCAGTATCCACTACGGACTAGGAGAAAAGAATTACCGGTAGGTATTAAATTCCTAGTTTCTCTTACGTCCTAGTGGATACTGAGGTCTTGTACTTTAATGGGTGGGAGAGTGCTAAGACCCCTGTAAAACCGCCTGACCAAACTGAAGGTCATCCTTGGCCAAAGTATCTAACCTACAGAAATTCACAAAAGTGTTTGAACCAGACCAAGTAGCAGCTTGGTACAATTGTAGGGCCGACACACCCCGGGCAGCCGCCCAGGAGGACCCTACCGACCTTGTCGAGTGGGCCTGAATAGACGTCGGCAAGGGCATAGCCGCCGACGTATAGGCTTGTTGAACTGTAAACCTGAGCCAACGAGCAATAGATTGCTTAGAAGCAGGCCAACCAATCTTAGAGGCATCATAAAGGACAAACAGTGAGTCAGATTTCTGATGACGGGCCGTCCTTTTGACATAAATCTTCAGAGCCCTGACCACATCCAAGGTCTCAGGGCCAACGGAAGCGTCAGACAACACCGGAACCACAATAGGCTGATTCACAAGAAAAGCTGACACCACTTTAGGCAAAAACTGAGGACGGCTCCTCAGTTCCGCCCTGTCTTCATGAAAAATCAAATAAGGGCTCTAACAGGATAAGGCCCCTAATTCCGAGACACGCCTGGCAGACGCCAAAGCCAATAACAATACCGTCTTCCAGGTGAGAAATTTCAACTCCACCCTATGTAAGAGTTCAAACAGTCTGATCGGAGAAAGGACAGAACCACATTGAGGTCCCACGGAGCCGTGGGAGGTACAGAGGATGGTTGTATATGAAGAACTCCCTTTAAGAAATTCTGTACTTCTGGCAACAGGGCAAGTTGTTTTTGGAAGAAAATAGAGAGCGACGAAATCTGGACTTTGATGGAGCCTACATGTAGGCCATATCCACCCCCACTTGCAGGAAAAGTAGAAAATGACCAATTCTAAATTCCACGGGAGAAACCTTTCTACTTTCACACCAGGAAACATACTTTTTCCAGATACGATGATAATGCTTTGATGTCACCATCTTCATGGCCTGGACCATGGTGGAAATAATCCTGGAGGGAAGACACTCTCTTGCTAGAATCTCCCTCTCAACTTCCAAGCCGTCAAACAGAGCCGCTGCAAGTCTGGATAGACGAATGGGCCTTGCTGAAGAAGATCATCTTGGAGCAGCAGAGGCCAGGGATCCTCCAGAGACATGGTCATGAGGTCCGAGTACCACGCCCGTCGAGGCCAATCCGGGGCAATTAGAACTGCCTGAACGCTTTCCCTTCGTAGCCTATTTAGCACCCTTGGGATCAGCGGCAGAGGAGGGAACAGGTACACAAACTGGTACATCCACGGAGTCGTCAGCGTGTCCACTGCTACAGCCTGCGGATCCCTCTTTCTGGAACAATAACGGCATAGCTTCTTTTTGAGACGAGAAGCCATCAGATCTATCTGTGGACAGCCCCAGCGGTGAATTATCTGTTGAAACACCTGGGGAAGTAGGCTCCATTCCCCCGGATGGAGGTTGTGTCTGCTGAGAAAGTCCGCTTCCCAGTTGTCCATGCCTGGAATGAATATGGCAGAAATGGCCCTTGCATTGGCCTCCGCCCAGAGGAGGATTTTAGACACGTCTTGCATCGCTGCTCTGCTTCTTGTTCCCCCTTGTTGGTTTATGTACACCACTACCGTGGCGTTGTCCGACTAAACCAGGATCGCCCGATCCTTCAGGAGATGAAAAGCCTGCAGAAGGGCATTGTAAATTGCCCTGAGTTCCAGGATGTTTATCGGCAGAGCCGATTCCTGTCTCGACTATATCCCCTGGAACTGGACCCCTTGGGTCACAGCCCCCCAACCCCAGAGGCTGGCATCCATCGTCAGTACAATCCACGAGTGTATATTAAAACTCCTACCCTCTACCAGGTGAGGCACTTGTAGCCACCATAATAGAGAAATCTGGGCTTTCGGAGATAAGGTCACTTCCTGATGCATGTGAAGGTGAGAACACAACCATTTGTCCAGTAAATCCAGTTGAAATGGCCGTGCATGGAATCTGCCATATTGGATTGCCTCGTAAGCAGCCACCATCTTGCCTAGTAAGTGGATGCAAAGATGTATGGACACCTTGCGAAGACCGAGGACTGAGCAAACCTGGATAGCCAAGGCCTTGTCCATCGGAAGAAACACCTTTTGAGACATGTATCCAGTACCATACCCAGGAACTGAAGACGTTGGGTCGGTTCCAGGTGAGATTTCTGAAAATTTAGGATCCACCCATGATCCGTAAGTAGGCGAGATGTCAGATCGATGCAGTGCAGCAGACGCTCCCTGGACACAGTCTTTATGAGATTGTCCAAGTAGGGGACTATGTTGACTCCCATCATGCGCAGTTGCAGCATCATCTCCGCCATGACCTTGGTGAAGACCCTCAGAGCTGTGGATAATCCAAAGGGTAAGGCCTGAAACTGGAAATGGTCGTCCAATATGGCGAACCTGAGGTAAGCCTGATGAGGAGGCCACATGGGAATGTGTAGGTAAGCATCCTTGACATCCAGGGACACCAGGAACTCCACCTCCTCCAGAGTGGACACCCCCTCCCCCCAGAGATTCCATCTTAAACTTGAACACCCACAGATACCGGTTTAGAGACTTCAGGTTCAAGATGGGTCGAACCAGACCGTCCGGTTTGGGAACAACAAATAAACTGGAGTAAAAACCCCTGTTTCATAACAGAGGAGGTACAGGAACCACCACCCCTGTCTGCAAAAGTTTTTTAATAGCCTCTTGCAAGGAAACTTTTGCTGCAGGTAAAGCTGGTAAGCCAAACTTGAAAAATTTGTGAGGAGGGAGTGTTTGAAATTCCAGCCGGTATCCTTGGGAAATGAGGTCCCTCACCTAAGGATCCTGGCAGGATGCCGCCCACACGTGGGCCAATTGTTGAAGGTTAGCACCTACCTGAAATTTGCCTTGCTGCTGGGGCCAACCGTCACGCGGAAGGCTTAGCGGCAGGGGATCCGGTGGTCTGGTGCAGGGAGGCAGCAGCTGCAGATTTACGGGACTTACTACAAGATCCTCTGGGAGTGGTGGAGACCCCTTGGTCCCTGCCTCTGAACCTTGCCACACGAAAGGACTGCAAGGAGGGTCCGGTGTAAGAACGTCCAGCAGGTGGCGCAGCCGACGGCAGATAGGTAGACTTACCGCCGTTGCTTGGGAGATCCATTTATTTAATTCGTCTCCAAACAAGGCATCACCTGTAAAGGGAAGATTTTCTACACCCTTTTTGGAATCCGCATCAGCCGACCATTGACGTAACCACAGAGCTCTGCGCGCCAAAACAGCCATAGCAGTAGTGCGGCCATTTATCTTACACAACTCTTTAATAGCCTCACTCATAAAATTTGCAGCATCCTGTATATGTTTCAGCAGAGTAACGACCTCATCCCGGGACAAAGAGTCCAAACCGTCAATAACATTAACTGACCACTTGACTACCGCCCTGGAACAATTGTGGGGCGCTGTGCTGTGCCTGCTGCCGTATAAATTGCCTTGAGTGTGGTCTCAATCTTACAGTCAGCTGGCTTTTTTAGGGATATAGCCCCTGGTACCAGCAGTACCAGTTTTTTTTTACAGTCTGGATACAGACGTATCGACTGACGGGGATTTTCCCATACCGTCCTGTCCTCAGCAGGGAGGGGAGAAATAGATAAAAACCTCTGAGGAATTTTAAATTTTTTATCAGGGTTTAACCAAGCCTCCCTGGCCAGGGAGTTTCATTCCTTAGACACCGGAAAAGTTGATGAGCTCTTGGGTCTAACATTAAAGTATAACTCCTCATCTGGTTCCGCCTCCTGATCCGGTATGTGGAGAACCTCTCTTACAGCAAAAATGAGAGCCTCCACCCCAGGGGACAGAGAGCTGTCCTCATCCATATCATCATCATCCACATCAGGCTGATCAGAATCAGAATTAGACTGGAGCGCCTGTGGCAGTGAGCGTTTATGTGAAACCACTAGAGGGGGCTGAGAAGCCTACTTGGTATCTGCTGCTTTATCCACACAATCAATAGACTGTTTAAACACCTGTCTCTCTCTTTTAGCTGCAGCTAATTCCGAATTTACATTTTGAATCATGCTTTTAAAGCTATCTAGCCAGTCAGGTGCCTGTGAGCTGGGTCCCTGTGGTGATAAGGAACATTGCTCACACATGAGTGACCCCGCTGAAGAGGGGGTAGAATTGCAAGCAGCACACATAACTATGTCCACAGACATCATACACAGAAGTAATACACCAATAGCCCACTGACCAAAACCCCACACAGACCCTAGAAAGCCCCTGGAGTGACACTGAGGAGCGGACACCATCACACAGAACACAGCAGCACAATGTGTTGAATTATGTGTATGACGTGATAATAGTGCAGCGGTGCTACCGCTGGCGCACTCCCCCCTTGCTATGACCCCCTGGTAGCAGTTTACAATCCGTAGCAGCGTGGATCCTGAAGGAGCAGCGTGCATGCAGCCTTAAGATCCGCAACAGCAGGAAATGGCGCCTTCTCGCCGCTGGTCCCACTCCGGGAAGCCCCGCCCCTTGCAATGGCGCGCAGTCCTTAATACAGATTATACTGGCCACATACAAAACAGTAAAGCATGCGCTGTTACAGTACACACAAAGCCTTTCGAGACAGTGAGCACTGCGTGGCAACAGCCCTGAGCTAGTTTGTCCGTTGCGGGCACCGCAACTCCGGGCCCATGATCGCCGCATGACTTGCTGCCAAAACTGCACTGGGGACCCGCTACTGGGACCCCGGTGTAACACTCACCGAACCTTGTAACGTTGGCATCTGTTAGAGGGTGGCGGCTAGCTGCTGCCGTGGGCACACATACTAACGATGTGTGATCAGCGCCTCAGGAGCTCTGTGTCCTGTCAGCTGGGATTACGACCATTAACGCTCAGGAGGTTGGTTCGGTCCCCCCTCGAAGTCCCACGACGCAGGTAGTCTGGTTGCCAACCATAGCTACCTGAAAATAATAAACTAAAATAACAATAAAGAAAAAAATCTCTGGAGCTCCCGAGAAGTGCACCCGCCTCCTTGGGCACATTTTTCTAAATTGGGTCTTGTGGGAGGGGCATGGAGGGGAGGAGCCAGCGCACACATACACACTCTAAAAGTTTTAAAGTGCCAGGCTCCAGTGGACCCGATCTATACCCCATGGTACTAAAGTACAAGACCCCAGTATCCACTAGGACGTTAAGAGAAATTATAATTATCGTGACTAAAATCCAATCATTTATAAATGGACCCATCTAAAGTGTGTATTCAATTGGTGTCGGATCCACTCCGACGGAGAGGATTCGTCACTGCACTATTCAATTTGCGGGCGTTTTCGACAGGTTTAGCTCGTTTTTGACAATGCTGATCCGTCTTTTGTTAAAGTCGTATCGCCATTGTCGAAAATGGGCCAAAAACCTGTTGAAAATGCCCGCAAATCCGACAAAATATATGGATCTGCGGCTAATCCGCCAATCCAAGTGTTTTCCAAGAAGTCGGAATTCCCGACTTGTCGGAAAAACGGCACTTGACTTGAATAGGTCGAATCTAGATTCAACCTAACAAAAGTCCAAAACTGCAGTTTTTCCGACAAGTCAGGAAATCCGACACCAATTGAATACACTACTACAGTCTACTTCTATTTATGGTGCTGCTCACTCCCTGCAGGAGGAAACATACTGTATCTAACTCTCTCTGCACATGTTACATCTGCCCCACCTGCAGTGCACATGGTTTTGCCCACTAGAGGAAGATTTTGCTTTTGCGATCAACCTTGAATTAGGCCCTGTGTGTCACTGTGTGCTTCTTCCTGCAGTTGTTAAAAAGAGGAGCATGATGACAGACAACAGAACTATCAGAGATGTAGGACAGAGAAGTAATCTTCCTCCTTTGAATCCTCTCTTACTGTATTCTGTGTCACTGTGCGCTTCCACCTGAAGTTACTGTATGAGGAGGTCGCAGGGACTGCAGCAGGACAGAGATACTGGGGCAGGAAGGCAATGTGAGGATCTGGATTCCCCAGTTGTGCTATCCGCGATAAGGGTCTGGCGTTACCTCGTTGCAGGATTGGGTCTTGTGATAATTGAGCCCATGTGATCATTTGGCGTATTATATTTTGGCTAGCTCCGGTGGAGGTGATGCAGAATAACTGTGTGGAGTTTGTATATTCTCCCCGTACTTGTATGGTTTTACTCCGGGTACTCCGGTTTCCTCCCACAATCCAAAAATATACTGGTAGGTTAATTGGCTACCAACAAAAATTAACCCTAGATTGTAAGTGTGTGTGTGTGTGTGTGTGTGTGTGTGTGTGTGTGTACAAGGGCGGACTACATGGGCCAAGCGGTTCTTATCTGCCATCAAATTCTATGTTTAATAACCAGCCCTGAGTGACACGCTATGTATACAGAATGTGACATGTAGTACAGCGTGACGGTTTTGTTGTGTATGTTTATTTTGATGACAAAAGAGACGGATGTACTTTTCCACTTACGATTGCTAACAATAGCGAACCCCAAAGAGATAGAGAATTAAAATAGACACATTGTGGACTTACATTTCCTCGATATCGACACATATAATGATACCTATACACACACGTCCGGCCTTGAGATTCTATTTAAGCTCAGAAGAACCTTTGTTGTGGGGCCAACACATTTCCTGTTTAAGAAAAAGAAATAACTTATGAACTTCCCCAGTTAATGTAACGCCTGACACAATGCACAGAAATTCCCAATTTAGGGCCGGAGCTACATCTTTTTCCCCTGAGGCTCTCTGAGTGGCACGCTATACTTCCGCCCTAGTCCATAGCTCTCCGTGGCCCCGATCACAATATCTTATATCTGTGGGAGATACATATAATTGCACCCTACATTGTAACATTGCCGTGCTGTGCAGTTAGTGTAAAGCCGGATACACACTGAGCCTACGGGCCAACATATCGGATCCTGGGTACACATTACAACCATGTGTGTACCCGGTTCAGTGGGGAGAGAAAGGAGCTGGGTTTCATATAGAAATAACCTGTGCTACCTTTATTAGAATAGTAACACCTAAGCAGCCATAGATGAATGTGAATCAGTCCGAAAGGGAAAGGGAAAGAAAAGGATTAAGGGGGGCAGAGGTAAGGCTACGGTACACAAAAGATAATTAAAAGTGAGGACGTACAAACAGAGCCGGCCTTAGGCACAGGCAAGCTAGGCAAATGCCTAGGGCATTTGGTATGCTTAGGGGCACCAGCAGCTTCTCCCCTATATTCTGTGTGTAACTGCAGCTGTATCTGTATACGAAATGCTACGTTTCAATGTATTCCTGGAAATCACTGTAATGTAGCATTTCATATGCAGATACAGCCGCAGTCGCACACAGAATATACAGTGGGGATCGAAAGTTTGGGCACCCCAGGCAAAAATTCATTTTAATGTGCAAAAAGAAGCCAAGGAAAGATGGAAAAATCTCCAAAAGGCATCAAATTACAGATTAGACATTCTTATAACATGTCAAAAGAAGTTTGATTTTATTTCCATCATTTACACTTTCAAAAGAACAGAAAACAAAAAATGGTGTCTGCAAAAGTTTGGGCACCCTGCAGAGTTAATACCTTGTACTGCCCCCTTTGGCAAGTATCACAGCTTGTAAACGCTTTTTGTAGCCAGCCAAGAGTCTTTCAATTCTTGTTTGAGGTATCCAGAGCTGGCCCTAACCAATATGATGCCCTAGGCAAGATTTTGGCTGGTGCCCCCTAGCACCACCGCTGGTTCCGCCTCTGACCTTGCACCTCTTTCCCAGCACCATCACCCCTCACCTATAGGAGTCCTTATTTTGGTGTTTGTACCCCTATATTTTAAATAGGAAACGTTCGCACATTTGGTGCTCAGCCCAAAAAGGGGTGTGTTTTTGCTGGCAAGGGGCATGGCCACACAATAGTAACCCTGATTCCAATTACGCCACACAGTACTGCAACTGTATTCACATTTGATCATGCGATAGTGTCCATAATTCATATTACATCCCACAGTAGTATCACTTTTACCTTATAAACGTTACTCCTCACAGTAGAGCCCCTTATTCACATTACATCACACTGAATTGCTCCTTATTCACATTACACCACACCCTATTGCTCTTTATTCACATTAGATGACACAGTAGTGCCCTTTCTATACGCAACGCCACACAGTAGAGCACCTTATACACATAATGCCACAGAGTAATGCCCCTTACACATATGAGACACATTATTAATGTCCTTATAAACATAATGCGCCTTACACATTATGACAACCTTTATTAATGCCCTTTTACATATAATGTCCCTTACACATATGCCGCACATTATTAATGCCCTTATACACATAATGACACACATAGTGCCCCCTACACATTTGCTGCACATTATTAGTGCCCCTATACACATAATGACACACATACAGTAGTACCCTGTTACACATATGCCGCACATAATTAATGCCCTTATACACATAATGACACACATAGTGCCCCTTACACATATGTTGCACATTATTAATGCATTTTTACATGACACACATAATGCTCCTTACACATATTCTGAACACTACTGCACAACCAACCCACTCATATGCACACAGCACTCACACTGCCACTAACACTGTGACCTCTGCTTCTGCTTGGATACAGATGTGTCCTCATAAATCTTGCCTCAATGCTAATGTTGTGCACCTTTTTTTTCTGAAAATGCAGCTTATTTGCATTGCTATGTGGCTAGGATGCACAAGCAGCTTCTGCTGATTAAAATGATATGTAGCATGCCTATATACTGTGTGAGACTGTGGCTGTATCTGCATCTGAAATGCTACACACAGAATATAGGCATGCCGCATATCAGTTTAATTAGCAGAAGCTGCTGATGCCCCTAGGCATATCAAATGCCCTAGGCAATTGCCTAGTTTGCCTATGCCTATGGCTGGCTCTGGAGGTATCTTCGCCCATTCTTCCTTACAAAAGTCTTCCAGTTCTTTGAGATTCCTGGGCTGTCTGTGACGCATTGCTCTTTTAAGGTCTATCCATAGATTTTCAATTATGTTGAGGTCAGGAGATTGTGAAGGCCATGGCAAAACCTTCAGTTTACACCTCTTGATGTAATCCACCGTGGATTTTGAGGTGTGTTTAGGATCATTATCCATTTGTAGAAGCCAGCCTCTCTTTAACTTCAGCTTTTTCACAGATGGTATCAAGTTAGCGTCCAAAATTTGCTGGAATCTTATGGAATCCATTTTTCCTTCTACTCGTGAAATGTTCCCTGTGCCACTGGCTGCAATACAACCCCAAAGCATGATTGATCCACCCCCATGCTTAACAGCTGGACAGAGGTTCTTTTCATTAAATTCTGTGCCCCTCCTTCTCCAAACGTACCTTTGCTCATTCCGGCCAAAAAGTTCTATTTTAACCTCATCGGTCCACAGAACTTTATTCCAAAATGCATCAGGCTTGTCTATATGTTCATTTGCAAACTTCAAACGCTGATTTTTGTGGTGAGGACGTAGAAGAGGTTTTCTTCTGATGACTCTTCCATGAAGACCATATTTGTACAAGTATCTCTTTATAGTGGAATAGTGTACCACAACTCCTGTGTCTGCCAGATCTTCCTGGAGGGATCGTGCAGTCAAATGTGGATTTTGACTTGCTTTTCTCACAATCCTGCAAGCTGTTCTGTCTGATATTTTTCTTGGTCTTCCAGATCTTGCTTTAACTTCCACTGTTCCTGATGACTGCCATTTCTTAATTACATTCCGAACAGAGGATATGGGCATCTGATAACGCTTTGCTATCTTCTTATAGCCTTCTCCTGCTTTGTGAGCGTCAACTATTCTCAGTTTCAGTGTTCTACACAACTGCTTAGAGGAACCCATGGTGCCGATTGTTGGAGCAAGGTCAGATGAGTCTGGGCTTTTAAAACCTTTGAGATTGACATCACCTGGTCTTTCCAGACGATGATTGAGAACAATCCATGACACTGCCAGGTCTCAGCTGACCAAAGGGGGCAGTACAAGGTATTAACTCTGCAGGGTGCCCAAACTTTTGCAGACGCCATTTTTTGTTTTCTGTTCTTTTGATAGTGTAAATGATGAAAATAAAATCAAACTTTTTTTGACATGTTAAACCGCCGCCCTCTTGGAGTGTATCTTAGCTTAGCAGAATTGCGAACAAAAGATTAGCAGAATTGCGAATAGAAATTTCTTAGCAGTTTCTGAGTAGCTCGAGACTTACTCCTAAACTGCGATCAGTTCAGTCCTTTTCGTTCCTGGTTTGACGTCACAAACACACCCAGCGTTCACCCAGCCACTCCCCCGTTTCTCCAGACACTCCCGCGTTTATCCCTGACACGCCTGCGTTTTTTCACACACTCCCAGAAAACGGTCAGTTTCTGCCCAGAAACACCCACTTCCTGTCAATCACACTCCGATCAGCAGAACGATGAAAAAACCATGTTAGGCCGTGAGTAAAATACCAAACTTTTGTGCAAAATTACTTGGCGCAGGAGCACTGCGAACATTGCGCATGCGCAGTTTGCGACTAATCGCTCCGTAGCGGAAAAAAATAACGAGCAAACAACTCGGAATGAGGGCCATGATGCATTGTCATAAACAAAAGGCGCCCGACGTTAGCAGAGCTGCCAGCTGACTCATGCCAGGCATTTCCTGCAGAACTAGCCGCGGTGCTAGGGGGCACCAGCCAAAATCTTGCCTAGGGCATCATATTGGTTAGGGCCGGCTCTGCGTACAAAGGGAGGTGGTTTATTACAGGGAAACACCAATGTTGCACTCAAAGGAATGTTATTAGCCTGGTAGCTAATTTACATTGCATATGTGTGTACATAGGGCCTAATTCAGACCTGATTGCTGCAACGGCAGCGATCGCAGGCTGAAGCCCTATGTCTTGTGCGCACATGCAGCAGCCGCACTGCGCATACGCACACAGTGAGATGCGAAAGCATCTCACTGGGGGATCGCCTCTGCCTGACTGACAGGCAGAAGCCGTCACTAGACGGGAGGGAGCGTGCCAGTGGCGTTCAGACGGCGTTGGGGGGTGACGCGGTCCGGACAACACAGGCACATCCAGACCGTTGCTGGGGCGGTTCGCGGTGGCTGCGTGGTCGCAGCTTTCGCACCTCTGTGGGGGGAGGGGGATAGGACCTGGCATGCAGGACGGACTAGCCCTGTGCTGGGCGTCCCCCCGCATGTCAGAGATTTTGATGCGTTTTTTTGCACATATACGATCAGCTCTGAATTAGGCCCATAGATTTATAGAACTCTAGCCATAAGCACAAAAGTGAGCAATATTCATTTACTTGCTGCAGATAACAGGTCATCCACTGACGCACCACAGAATTCCAATCTTGCAAAGGGAGAGGGCGATCTCTTACACCCCTTTCACACCAATAACCCGTGACCAATCTGGGTTGTTGAACAAGGTTTCAAACCGTGTCTCAGCTGCTTGAAACTGCGCTCACACCGCAGGCTGGATCCGGGTTATTCCTGGGTCATCCTTTTTCCGGAGCTTCGAGATGAGATCATCTGCAAGCGCTGGTGATCCGGCCCTCTGCATACTTTTAGCATGATCCAGGTCGGATAACCAGGTCACGCTTTTATAATGCAGACTACCCACGTCGGTCCTGAGTTCAACCCTGGTCAGGAATCAGGTCAGATTCCCAAAGCAGCAATATCCTGGATCAGGGGGTCGCAGTGAAAGGTATATAATGGGGATGCAATTAAGTTGCTGCCAGCCGGAATACCGGCTAACAGGGGCTATTCCCAATTGTGGGTGTCCATGAAACCCTTAGAGCGGGAATAGAACTTATGGCGAGCCCGCAGCATGGCGAGCGCAGCCAGCCCGCAAGGGGACTCATTGCGCTCACTTTTATTGATAGATCTACTGAAAGAGTAATTTACTTTGCAGAATTTGGGGTTTGGAGATCTTTAATAACTAATAGTTACAGTCAGTTTGTGCAGTTATTCACAATTTAGGACAATTCCACCAAATACTAGGTGGGCTTCCAACAGCCATATTACACCCGGTCAGCAATCCCAGGAGGCTTCCAAGTACAATTTTGCTGGTAAGTTAGGACTCCAGTAGCATCTGGAAAGGACATTATTAATGGTATCTATGACCAAAACATTAACTGCTATACTATGAATTACTGGAAAAATGCTTCGTTACCTTCTCTGCATGTGGTCCCCAAATCCTGTTCCGTGTTCAGTATACTTTCATAAAGCGAGGAGATGATGTTCTACGAGCAATCTATAAATATGTGACAATATGTGTGTAGGCTAGCCAGAGACCACACTGGTTTGTTTGCATGGTGTCAGCTCCCATCCCTTCCTGCTAAGCGCTTTATACAATTATATTTTGTTGTTTTCATCTGGAACAGTCCCGCTAACGAAACAGTTTTTCTGATCTTGTTTATTTATTCACAAATGAAGAACCATTAAAGTGAGATATTATGCAATTAAGGTTGCAGATACCTGGCCATTAAGCCTCATTTCTGACTTTCTGCATTTCCACAATCACATTTTGCTCATCCCACGTGTGCTGTAAATCTTGGGAAGCACTGACCAGGCTGTATCTGAGCAGCAGAACCTCACCCCAGCATTTGTGCATTGTCTGCACTTGGTGTGCTCTGCTGGGGGGGAGATTACACGGGATTGTCCTCATCCATCTCTGCAGAACATTTCGTAATTCCAGTTGTCTTGGAAATACACACAATGCCCTTATATAACAATGTTCTACTGATTTTTAAAATGTGCAAATACTTTACATCAACCCGTGCACGGGGATATTCTCTTGTTTTATGCTGTAACGCCCATGATTGTTAACCTGTAACAGTTATTAGGTGTTCTATTAACGGGATGCAGATAGCAACCCGGCAGTCAGGTGACCGCAACTCAGAATTCTAATGCCAGCCCCCCAACCGACGATATCCTAAACGTACGTATTGGGGTGAAGGTTAGGGTTAGGACCCGGACAGTGGTAGGGTTAGGGTTACGCACCAGTGGGGGGGATAACCATAACCCCCTGTGTCCTTTGCCCTAGCCGCCATCTCCTGGGTATAGCCGTAGCCGCCACCTCAGGCGGACTAGGGATAGGCTACGGTAGGGGTAAATAAATTACACCACCCTGTTGGGGTCTAAAATTCGGATGCCGTGGTCGGTCTTGTGACTGACGACAACCCGACTGCTGGCAACCCATATCATACCCCTATTAATGCATTAGCTCTAAGGCCAAAGGAGATAAAGTTACATTTTAGTTCTTCGTTCTTTGCAGGTGTGAAACAAAATCAGTGTGAATCGTGTCATTGGCTAGCCGGACCTCCCACTTCACTCTGTGGTTAGCCTTCGGGAGACTTGTCCATTCTTCCAGATGTCCAAGAGCACCGTCCAAATTTTGGGAGATTAGGGAAGTATGACATATAGTCTCCCCTCTCCTGTAGTGTAGGTACTGTACAACTATATTCTCACCTCTCATGTAGTGTAGGTACTGTACAACTATATTCTCACCTCTCATGTAGTTTAGGTACTTTACAGTTATATTCTCCACTCTCATGTAGTGTAGGTACTGTACAACTATACTCTCACCTCTCCTGTAGTGTAGGTACTGTACCGTTATATTCTCCCCTCTCATGTAGTGTAGGTACTGTACAACTATACTCTCACCTCTCCTGTAGTGTAGGTACTGTACAACTATACTCTCACCTCTCCTGTAGTGTAGGTACTGTACCGTTATATTCTCCCCTCTCATGTAGTGTAGGTACTGTACAGTTATATTCTCTCCTCTCCTGTAGTGTAGGTACTGTACAGTTATATTCTCCCCTCTCCTGTAGTGTAGGTGGTACTGTACCGTTATATTCTCTCCTCTCCTGTAGTGTAGGTACTGTACAGTTATATTCTCTCCTCTCCTGTAGTGTAGGTACTGTACAGTTATATTCTCTCCTCTCCTGTAGTGTAGGTACTGTACAATTATATTCTCTCCTCTCCTGTAGTGTAGGTACTGTATAACTATATTCTCTCCTCTCCTGTAGTGTAGGTACTGTACAACTATATTCTCACCTCGCATGTAGTGTAGGTACTTTACAGTTATATTCTCCCCTCTCATGTAGTGTAGGTACTGTACAACTATATTCTCACCTCTCATGTAGTGTAGGTACTTTACACTATATTCTCACCTCTCATGTAGTGTAGGTACTTTACAGTTATATTCTCTCCTCTCCTGTAGTGTAGGTACTGTACAGTTATATTCTCTCCTCTCCTGTAGTGTAGGTACTGTACAGTTATATTCTCTCCTCTCCTGTAGTGTAGGTACTGTACAGTTATATTCTCTCCTCTCCTGTAGTGTAGGTACTGTACAGTTATATTCTCTCCTCTCCTGTAGTGTAGGTACTGTACAGTTATATTCTCTCCTCTCATGTAGTGTAGGTACTGTACAGTTATATTCTCACCTCTCATGTAGTGTAGGTACTGTACAGTTATATTCTCCCCTCTCATGTAGTGTAGGTACTGTACAGTTATATTCTCTCCTCTCCTGTAGTGTAGGTACTGTACAGTTATATTCTCTCCTCTCCTGTAGTGTAGGTACTGTACAGTTATATTCTATCCTCTCCTGTAGTGTAGGTACTGTACGACTATATTCTCACCTCTCATGTAGTATAGGTACTTTACAGTTATATTCTCCCCTCTCATGTAGTGTAGGTACTTTACAGTTATATTCTCCCCTCTCATGTAGTGTAGGTACTGTACAGTTATATTCTCTCCTCTCCTGTAGTGTAGGTACTGTACAACTATATTCTCACCTCTCATGTAGTGTAGGTACTTTACAGTTATATTCTCCCCTCTCATGTAGTGTAGGTACTTTACAGTTATATTCTCCCCTCTCATGTAGTGTAGGTACTGTACAGTTATATTCTCTCCTCTCCTGTAGTGTAGGTACTGTACAGTTATATTCTCTCCTCTCCTGTAGTGTAGGTACTGTACAGTTATATTCTCCCCTCTCCTGTAGTGTAGGTACTGTACAATTATATTATCTCCTCTCCTGTAGTGCAGGTACTGTACAATTATATTCTCTCCTCTCCTGTAGTGTAGGTACTGTACAGTTATATTCTCTCCTCTCCTGTAGTGTAGGTACTGTACGGTTATATTCTCCCCTCTCATGTAGTGTAGGTACTGTACAGTTATATTCTCTCCTCTCCTGTAGTGTAGGTACTGTACAGTTATATTCTCCCCTCTCCTGTAGTGTAGGTACTGTACAATTATATTATCTCCTCTCCTGTAGTGCAGGTACTGTACAATTATATTCTCTCCTCTCCTGTAGTGTAGGTACTGTACAGTTATATTCTCTCCTCTCCTGTAGTGTAGGTACTGTACGGTTATATTCTCCCCTCTCATGTAGTGTAGGTACTGTACAGTTATATTCTCTCCTCTCCTGTAGTGTAGGTACTGTACAGTTATATTCTCCCCTCTCATGTAGTGTAGGTACTGTACAGTTATATTCTCTCCTCTCATGTAGTGTAGGTACTGTACAATTATATTCTCTCCTCTCCTGTAGTGTAGGTACTGTACAGTTATATTCTCTCCTCTCCTGTAGTGTAGGTACTGTACAGTTATATTCTCCCCTCTCCTGTAGTGTAGGTACTGTATAACTATAGTCTCTCCTCTCATGTAGTGTAGGTACTGTACAACTATATTCTCTCCTCTCCTGTAGTGTAGGTACTGTATAACTATATTCTCTCCTCTCCTGTAGTGTAAGGACTGTACAACTATATTATCTCCTCTCCTGTAGTGTAGGTACTGTACAACCATATTCTCTCTCCTCTCCTGTAGTGTAGGTACTGTATAACTATATTCTCTCCTCTTCTGTAGTGTAGGTACTGTATAACTATAGTCTCTCCTCTCATGAAGTGTAGGTACTGTTCAACTATATTTTCTCCTCTCCTGTAGTGTAGGTAGTGTATAACTATATTCTCTCCTCTCCTGTAGTTTAAGGACTGTACAACTATAGTCTCTCCTCTCATGTAGTGTAGGTACTGTTCAACTATATTCTCTCCTCTCATGAAGTGTAGGTACTGTTCAACTGTATTCTCTCCTCTCCTGTAGTGTAGGTACTGTATAACTATAGTCTCTCCTCTCCTGTAGTGTAGGTACTGTACAACTATATTCTCTCCTCTCCTGTAGTGTAGAAACTGTACAACTATATTCTCTCCTCTCCTGTAGTGTAGGTAATGTACAACTATAGTCTCTCCTTTCATGTAGTGTAGGTACTGTATAACTATAGTCTCTCCTCTCATGTAGTGTAGGTACTGTACAACTATATTCTCTCCTCTCCTGTAGTGTAGAAACTGTACAACTATATTCTCTCCTCTCCTGTAGTGTAGGTACTGTACAACTATATTCTCTCCTCTCCTGTAGTGTAAGGACTGTACAACTATATTTTCTCCTCTCCTGTAGTGTAAGGACTGTACAACTATATTCTCTCCTCTCCTGTAGTGTAGAAACTGTACAACTATATTCTCTCCTCTCCTGTAGTGTAGAAACTGTACAACTATATTCTCTCCTCTCCTGTAGTGTAGGTACTGTACAACTATATTCTCTCCTCTCCTGTAGTGTAGAAACTGTACAACTATATTCTCTCCTCTCCTGTAGTGTAGGTACTGTACAACTATATTCTCTCCTCTCCTGTAGTGTAGGTACTGTACAACTATATTCTCTCCTCTCCTGTAGTGTAGGTACTGTAGAACTATACTCTTTCCTTTCCT
This sequence comes from Pseudophryne corroboree, assembly GCF_028390025.1. NCBI lineage: Eukaryota > Metazoa > Chordata > Amphibia > Anura > Myobatrachidae > Pseudophryne > Pseudophryne corroboree. The sequence goes on from NC_086453.1 coordinate 373,891,946, forward strand.
GTAGTGTGGAAACTGTACTACTATATTCTCTCCTCTCCTGTAGTGTAGGTACTGTAGAACTATACTCTTTCCTTTCCTGTAGTGTGGAAACTGTACAACTATATTCTCTCCTCTCCTGTAGGTACTGTACAAATCTTTCTCTACAGGTGTGGGAACACTCAGCGATATCTCTCACCTCTGCAAAACCTTCTGAGCTTTCCAACTATATTCTCCCATTTACTCTCTGCCCTATACAATAAGTTCATCTCATCTCCTGCAGTGTAGGTACTGTACAACTATACTTTCCCCTCTGCTGTCTGTCAACAACCAAATAACCACCTTCCTGTCCTTTCACTCCATTACACAATTCAATTTGGCTTTTGCTCACTCCAGAGATACTTCCCTTACCAAGGGCACCAATTCTCACGGCCAACTCTATGGATCTCCCGGATATCAGTGAACCACCCATTCCTCACTTCATTGGTCTCGGTCCTCTCTTTGTTGTTCAAAAGGACACTCTTCTACTCTTCTCCCCTTCTCTTCCACTACCTGTTGGTGTCCTCCAAAGATCTGCTCTTGAGCCTTCTCTTATCCCACATCGTTGTTGTTATGCCTACAGTAGCTGTATGTTATAGTGTCAGTTCTGTATTTAATTCACAGTTTTGCTATATGCTCCATGCACAGCGCTTCAGATCCTTTGTGGTGTCATAAAAATATGCCCCCCCCCCCCACCGGCAAAATAGTTAGTGCGCGTTGGAGGCGCTCATCAAAGAATAGGGGCGTGGCTTCATAGAGGAGGGGCGTGGCCACAGTTATGCCCCCAGATTTGCCCCAAGTAGTTGTGCCCCCCCCAGTAGATTTGCCCCCTGTAGCTGTGCCCCCTGTAGCTATGCCCCAGTAGTTGTGCCCTGTAGCTGTGCCCCCTGTTGCTTTGCCCCCAGTAGTTGTGCCCTCTGTTGCTGTGCCTCCTGTTGCTTTGCCCCAGTAGATTTTCCCCAGTAGTTGTGCCCCCTGTTGCTTTGCCCCCAGTAGTTGTGCCCTCTGTTGCTGTGCCTCCTGTTGCTTTGCCCCAGTAGATTTGCCCCAGTAGTTGTGCCCCCTGTTGCTTTGCCCCCAGTAGTTGTGCCCTCTGTTGCTGTGCCTCCTGTTGCTTTGCCCCAGTAGATTTGCCCCAGTAGATGTGCCCCCTGTCGTTGTGTCCCCAGTAGTTGTGTCCTCTGCTGCTATGCCCCCAGTAGTTGTGCCCTCTGCTGCTGTGCCCCGTCTCTCCCATAGCAGCACCGCACAGACACTAGAGGTCAATAATGACCTCTAGTGTCTGTCACTGGAGCCGGCTGCAGCGGACGGCCACACAGCCCACGGCGTCTGCTGCAGCCGGGGAGCGGGGTGCAGCGGTGCCTGCGGGGTGACTGCGGCCGCGCCCCCAGGCCGCAGTGCCCCGGGCTCAGGCACTGCTTGCCCGCACCAAGAACCGCTCCTGCCTAGAACCCTTAATGAACAAGTTAAGACAGGGACACATCTGAGCACAGTCCACAGCAGATAAAGAGGTTGCGCTGCCTGTAGCAATTGACCAACATTGTGTCTGCACTGTGTCGTGCTGTAGACCCGTCTTCTATGAATTGTTGCAGTTGACAGCGTAAAATCTGCTCTTTCACACTAAATGGCTGTAATACGCTGTAAGTAAAAACTCTGTCACCACTGACTCCGCGGGGCTCCTCTGAGAAACCGTTCCAGGGATGAAACCAGGACAAGTGTTCCAGGCAGACTCCCCACAAGTCAGACACTCACAGTGGGGTTTTCAGTGTAAATTGAAGTAATAAAACTTTTCTGTCCTATTGTGCTGGATGCGAAATGTGGGAAAGAATTATGCGACTATTGTACACAATATAATTGTCTACAGAGGGGATTTTAAAACAAAAGTGACATTTTAATGACTCAAAGTCAGAACGTCGTGTTTAATTCACTCAACAGATTTGAACCCTGGGAAAAAAATAATTTGCAAACATGTTTTGTGAACAAAATTCTCCTGGGCAGTCAGTGTCTGGAAGTGCACCATGAAAAACAGGACAAGTGGTGGTATTATATGACACGTTTACTTGTATAATATATAAGGACAGTATATTAAGGTTTGGAGTTTAGTTCCACTATAGTGAATGGTTAAAATGAAACGTTCAGACGTTCCATTACGATTACAGTATCCAGGAGCAGCAAAATAAGATGACTGGCATCAAATGAAGCAGTAACATGAAGACATGGATCTATTCATCTATTTGGTGTAAAATTCAGACTATTTATCACCATCACAAGAGGAAACTTCAGCCGATCTAGAGCAAAGAAAACTCAATTCCAAAGTAATGTGATTGCATCTAATGTAATAATGCAATTAATTGGTGATCCTTATTTGCTAAATATGACGTGTTCCTAACTAGCCTTGACACATCACACGGGTTTACAATCAATTGCGCTATTTATACAGTAAATTTAACATATGATCAATATTATTGATCACACAGCTAGATATTTTGCTTCATTGGCAGACTTTCCCAGTGTTTATCTTGCTTGAAATTGAACAATTCTGTTCACACATGAAATAAGCATTTGTAATAAAGTAATTCTACACTAGTGGCCAAAATTGTGGAAATCTTTTTGAAAATGTGCATTTTTAAAGTTTAACACCTTATAGCACTACGATATTTTAGAATTATACCAAAAAGCACACATCATTACGAAGTCAATTTAATTTAGAACATAGGCACTCATTCCGAGTTGTTCGCTCGCTAGCTGCTTTTAGCAGCTTTGCACACGCTAAGCCGCCGCCTACTGGGAGTGAATCTTAGCTTTGCAGAATTGCGAACGAAAGAATCGCAGAATTGCGAAAAGAAATTTCTTTGCAGTTTCTGAGTAGCTCGAGACTTACTCGGCCACTGCGATCAGTTCAGTCAGTTTCGTTCCTGGTTTGACGTCACAAACACACCCAGCGTTCGCCCAGACACTCCCCCGTTTCTCCAGCCACTCCCGCGTTTTTCCAAGAAACGGCAGCGTTTTTTCGCACACACCCATAAAACGGGCAGTTTCCGCCCAGAAACACCCACTTCCTGTCAATCTCACTCCGATCACCAGAACGAAGAAATTTCTTCGTTAAGCCGTGAGTAAAATACCAAACTTTTTTGCAAATTTACTTAGCGCAGACGCACTGCGAACATTGCGCATGCGCAGTTTGCGACTAATCGCTCCGTTGCGAAAAAAAACTAACGAGCGAACAACTCGGAATGAGGGCCATAATACAACATAATACAATGAACTTTATAACACAAGTTTACATTTTGAAAACAGTTATACATACTGAACTGTGGGAAAGTACATTTCTTAGTTTTGCACAATGGTGGTCATTCCGAGTTGTTCGCTCGCTAGCTGTTTTTAGCAAAGTTTTTTTGTGCAGTTTTAGAGTAGCTCAAAACCTACTCAGCGCTTGCGATGACTTCAGACTGTTCAGTTCCGGATTTGACATCACAAACACGCCCTGCGTTCGCCCAGCCACGCCTGCGTTTTCCCTGGCACGCTTGCGTTTTTTCAAACACTCCCTGAAAACGGTCAGTTGACACCCAGAAACGCCCACTTCATGTCAATCACTCTGCAGCCAGCAGTGCGACTGAAAAGCTTTGCTAGACCTTGTGTGAAACTACAACGTTCGTTGTAATAGAACATCGCGCGTGCGCATTGCGCCGCATACGCAAAAGTGCCTTTTTTTGCCTCAGCGCTGCACAGCGAACGATTACAGCTAGCGATCAACTCGGAATGACCACCAATATTCATTCGTACTTTGGGCCTAATTCAGATCTGATCGTAGATGTGTGAAAAAACGCACATCTACGATCAAAATCTTAGGCATGCAGGGGGACGCCCAGCACAGGGCAAGTTCGCCCCGCATGCCGGGACCCCCCCCCCCCCATCCCCGCAGACGTGCGAAAGCATCACACGGTGGCAATGCTTACGCACCTGCCGAGCAGCCTACGCAGCCTAGCTGCAAAGGCAGTCGGCTACCCGCCATGTTTTTGTGTGACAGCACTCAGCCGCCCTGACCTGCCCCGCAAACGATCCGGGCACGCCTGCATTGTCCAGACCGTGCCTCCCCCAACGCCGATCCAACATCACGACCGCCTCTGCCTTTCAATCAAGCAGAGGCGATCGCACAAGTGAGATGCCGTTACATCGCACAGCGCAGCTGCTGTGGGTGCGCACACGGCACAGGGCTTCAGCCTGCGATCACTGCCGCGACCAGGTCTGAATTAGGCCCTTTGTTGGGAAGCCTTTTGCTGCAATTACATACCTCCCAACATTGGTGGCCAGTGCGTCGGGACCTTTGGCGTGCTAAAAGCGCGCCTAAGTCAGAAAAGGGGTGGAGCCTAGGGAGAATGGGACAGAGCTTCATGTCACTCCCGTGTCCGGCACTGTGGGGGCATACCCAGCACTCTCAGAGATGCTAGGCTGACCCCAGGCTCTCTCTGCAATGGGTATAGGGGGTCATTCCGAGTTGTTCGCTCGGTAAATTTCTTCGCATCGCAGCGATTTTCCGCTTAGTGCGCATGCGCAATGTTCGCACTGCGACTGCGCCAAGTAAATTTGCTATGCAGTTAGGAATTTTACTCACGGCTTTTTCTTCGTTCTGGTGATCGTAATGTGATTGACAGGAAGTGGGTGTTTCTGGGTGGAAACAGGCCGTTTTATGGGCGTGTGGGAAAAAACGCTGCCGTTTCTGGGAAAAACGCGGGAGTGGCTGGAGAAACGGAGGAGTGTCTGGGCGAACGCTGGGTGTGTTTGTGACGTCAAACCAGGAACGACAAGCACTGAACTGATCGCACTGGCAGAGTAAGTCTCGAGCTACTCAGAAACTGCACAGAGATGTCTTATCGCAATATTGCGAATCTTTCGTTCGCAATTTTGATAAGCTAAGATTCACTCCCAGTAGGCGGCGGCTTAGCGTGTGCAAAGCTGCTAAAAGCAACTTGCGAGCGAACAACTCGGAATGACCCCCATAGATGCTGTGCATATATTGTCGATTCACCCGCTGCTTACCCACTGCTCTGCACAATTTGTGCTCCCACAACTGCCCCGCCCTCCCCACTTCAGGACACTGATGTATTTGCTGCTATTTAAAGCGCCATTGATCACACAAATTCGTCGCACACCTTTTGCTGTCATACATCCCCACGGCGTAACACTAACTGGAGGCTTCACAGTAGGTGCTGTGCACTCAGGTAGCGAATCTTCTCTACTTCTTCTGCGGACATATTCCACCGCTACCAAATATATTCTGGTTTCGTCACTCCAGATGACACTGTTCCATTGTTCTATTGATTAATATGCTTTTTAGCCCATTCTAATCTTTTCTGTCTTTGAGATAAAAGCGACTTTTCCCTTGGAATTCTGGCGTTTAAAATAAAATATTGAAGTCTGCGTCGAACAGTCCTGGCACCGATGTTTACACCACATTCACGTAAATCATTTTGATTTACCTCAGACGATTTTCTTCTATCAATCGAGCACAGTTTTTTCATTCTTCTATCACAGCGCGGTGTTGTGTATCTTCTCCTACTTTTACCAGTATGGTTTTGAATGGACTGAGGGGGTCATTCAGACCTGATCACACGCTAGTTTTTTTTGCAGCGCTGCGATCAGGTCAGAACTGCGCATGCGTATGCACCGCAATGCTCAGGTGCGTCGTACGGGAACACAGCGGATCGTTGCTGAGCGATGGTTTTTATGAAGAATCCATTCACACAGTGGATCGCAAGGAGAGTGACAGGAAGAGGGCATTTGTGGGTGGCAACTGACCGTTTTCTGGGAGTGGTTGGAAAAACGCAGGCGTGTCCAAGCGTTTGCAGGGCGGGTGTCTGACGTCAATTCCGGGCAAGAACAGGCTGAAATGATTGCAGCGGCTGAGTAAGTCCTGGGCTACTCAGAAACTGCACAAAACTTTTTTGTACCGCTCGGCTGCACATGCATCGCACACTTTCAAAGCGAAAATACACTCCCCTATCAGTGGCAAACGCAGGATTTGCATGGGGGGGTTTCCAGAACTGGGCGGAGCCAATCACGGGGGTGGGGACTGAGGTGACCCAGTATATGCTGGGTCCGTAAAACTAGTGTGTTTGTGTGTGTGTGTGTATATATATCTACACATATATATATATACATATATCTACACACACATATATATATATATATATATATATATATATATATATATACACATACACACACACATACATATACACGGGTGGTCTTCAGTATGCCGGCGGTCGGGCTCCCGGCGACCAGCATACCGGCGCCGGGAGCCTGACCGCCGGCATACCGACACTTATTCTCCCTCGTGGGGGTCCACGACCCCCCTGGAGGGAGAATAGAATAGTGTGGCGCGCGTAGCGTGGTGAGCGCAGCGAGCCCACAAGGGGCTCAATTGCGCTCGCCACACTGTTGGTAAGCCGGCGGCCGGCCTCCCGGCGCCGGTATGCTGGTCGCCGGGAGGCCAGCCGCCGGGAGATCGTAGTGAACCCATATACACATATACATAGCATATTAAACATGCATACATATATATATATATATATATACACACACACACATACAGTACACATATATACACATGTATATATATATATATCATATGTGTGTGTGTGTGTGTGTGTGTGTGTGTGTGTGTGTGTGTGTGTTTATATGTATGTATGTATGTATATACATGTGTATATATGTAGGCACATGGATATATATGTACTATAATTAAAATAAAGTAAACTTTTATTGCACTTGCAAGTGCCACCAGGAAGACAGCAGGCTGCAGAGGATGCTAGACAGTCATTAATAATACTCATGCAGCTTAAAAAAAAAAAATTTTTTTTTTTTTTTTTTTTAGTGGAGGGGGGTTTCTGGGTACTCGGAAACCCCCCCTGGGTGCGCCACTGCCTATAGGCGGCGACTATCTGATCGCAACTATCTGATCGGAATGACCCCCTGAGTCTGTTGATACTTATTCCACAGTTTCGAAGATCCTCGTTTAGTTATGTTGACACCTACTTTACTTATAATTTTGTTGAGTTACCTTCTTCACGTCAAGTAATTATTTTGTATCTCTTTCTAGGTGACCAGTCAGCTCTCATTACTTTGCTTGTCATCCTAAATAAGTTACACAGCTTACTGCAGGAAATTAAAGTTAAAAAAACTCATAAAAAACAGCGACCAACTTAGTGATAATCAAACAACTAAATAAGTTGTTTTACTGTAAATTCTGGTAGCAATGAATGTGAGCTTACTCATGTTAACACCTTATTGGATCCATTTTATGGCATCGCAACACCTGATTGGCTCTCAGAACAAACAGTTCTATTGGTCAGTTATGAGTTGAAGAAATCCACTCACTTTACATAACAAAGGGGGTCATTCGGAGTTGTTCGCTCGCTAGCTGCTTTTAGCAGCATTGCACACGCTAGGCCGCCGCCCTCTGGGAGTGTATCTTCGCTTAGCAGAATTTGCGAACGAAAGATTAGCAGAATTGCGAATAGAAAATTCTTAGCAGTTTCTGAGTAGCTCGAGACTTACTCCTACACTGCGATCAGCTCAGGCCGTTTCGTTCCTGGTTTGACGTCACAAACACGCCCTGCGTTCGGACAGCCACTCCCCCGTTTCTCCAAACACTCCCGCGTTTTATCCTGGCACGCCTGCGTTTTTCCGCATACTCCCTGAAAACGTCCAGTTTCCGCCCAGAAACACCCACTTCCTGTCAATCACACTCCGAACACTACAACGATGAAAATTCTTTGTTCTGCCGTGAGTAAATCTACTAAGTTTTGAGCTAAAATACTTAGTGCATGCGCACTGCGTACCATGCGCATGCGCATTTTCGCATTAATCGCTCCGTTGCGAAAATCGTCAACGAGTGAACAACTCGGAATGACCTCCAAAGTCTCCCTGTCTTTATTTGGCTATACATTTTTAAGTAATAAAGATAATTCATTACGGTGAACTGCATTATAACGTGTATACTAGAGATGAGCGCCTGAAATTTTTCGGGTTTTGTGTTTTGGTTTTGGGTTCGGTTCCGCGGCCGTGTTTTGGGTTCGACCGCGTTTTGGCAAAACCTCACCGAATTTTTTTTGTCGGATTCGGGTGTGTTTTGGATTCGGGTGTTTTTTTAAAAAAACACTAAAAAACAGCTTAAATCATAGAATTTGGGGGTCATTTTGATCCCATATTATTATTAACCTCAAAAACCATAATTTCCACTCATTTTCAGTCTATTCTGAATACCTCACACCTCACAATATTATTTTTAGTCCTAAAATTTGCACCAAGGTCGCTGGATGACTAAGCTAAGCGACACTAGTGGCCGACACAAACACCTGGCCCATCTAGGAGTGGCACTGCAGTGTCACGCAGGATGTCCCTTCAAAAAAACCCTCCCCAATCAGCACATGACGCAAAGAAAAAAAGAGGCGCAATGAGGTAGCTGACTGTGTGAGTAAGATAAGCGACCCTAGTGGCCGACACAAACACCGGGCCCATTTAGGAGTGGCACTGCAGTGTCACGCAGGATGTCCCTTCCAAAAAACCCTCCCCAATCAGCACATGACGCAAAGAAAAAAAGAGGCGCAATGAGGTAGCTGACTGTGTGAGTAAGATTAGCGACCCTAGTGGCCGACACAAACACCGGGCCCATTTAGGAGTGGCACTGCAGTGTCACGCAGGATGTCCCTTCCAAAAAACCCTCCCCAATCAGCACATGACGCAAAGAAAAATAGAGGCGCAATGAGGTAGCTGACTGTGTGAGTAAGATTAGCGACCCTAGTGGCCGACACAAACACCGGGCCCATTTAGGAGTGGCACTGCAGTGTCACGCAGGATGTCCCTTCCAAAAAACCCTCCCCAATCAGCACATGACGCAAAGAAAAAAAGAGGCGCAATGAGGTAGCTGACTGTGTGAGTAAGATTAGCGACCCTAGTGGCCGACACAAACACCGGGCCCATTTAGGAGTGGCACTGCAGTGTCACGCAGGATGTCCCTTCCAAAAAACCCTCCCCAATCAGCACATGACGCAAAGAAAAAAAGAGGCGCAATGAGGTAGCTGACTGTGTGAGTAAGATTAGCGACCCTAGTGGCCGACACAAACACCGGGCCCATTTAGGAGTGGCACTGCAGTGTCACGCAGGATGTCCCTTCCAAAAAACCCTCCCCAAACAGCACATGACGCAAAGAAAAATAAAAGAAAAAAGAGGTGCAAGATGGAATTGTCCTTGGGCCCTCCCACCCACCCTTATGTTGTATAAACAAAACAGGACATGCACACTTTAACCAACCCATCATTTAAGTGACAGGGTCTGCCACACGACTGTGACTGATATGACGGGTTGGTTTGGACCCCCCCCAAAAAAGAAGCAATTAATCTCTCCTTGCACAAACTGGCTCTACAGAGGCAAGATGTCCACCTCATCATCACCCTCCGATATATCACCGTGTACATCCCCCTCCTCACAGATTATCAATTCGTCCCCACTGGAATCCACCATCTCAGCTCCCTGTGTACTTTGTGGAGGCAATTGCTGCTGGTCAATGTCTCCGCGGAGGAATTGATTATAATTCATTTTAATGAACATCATCTTCTCCACATTTTCTGGATGTAACCTCGTACGCCGATTGCTGACAAGGTGAGCGGCGGCACTAAACACTCTTTCGGAGTACACACTTGTGGGAGGGCAACTTAGGTAGAATAAAGCCAGTTTGTGCAATGGCCTCCAAATTGCCTCTTTTTCCTGCCAGTATAAGTATGGACTGTGTGACGTGCCTACTTGGATGCGGTCACTCATATAATCCTCCACCATTCTTTCAATGGTGAGAGAATCATATGCAGTGACAGTAGACGACATGTCCGTAATCGTTGTCAGGTCCTTCAGTCCGGACCAGATGTCAGCATCAGCAGTCGCTCCAGACTGCCCTGCATCACCGCCAGCGGGTGGGCTCGGAATTCTGAGCCTTTTCCTCACACCCCCAGTTGCGGGAGAATGTGAAGGAGGAGATGTTGACAGGTCGCGTTCCGCTTGACTTGACAATTTTCTCACCAGCAGGTCTTTCAACCCCAGCAGACTTGTGTCTGCCGGAAAGAGAGATCCAAGGTAGGCTTTAAATCTAGGATCGAGCACGGTGGCCAAAATGTAGTGCTCTGATTTCAACAGATTGACCACCCGTGAATCCTTGTTAAGCGAATTAAGGGCTCCATCCACAAGTCCCACATGCCTAGCGGAATCGCTCCGTGTTAGCTCCTCCTTCAATGTCTCCAGCTTCTTCTGCAAAAGCCTGATGAGGGGAATGACCTGACTCAGGCTGGCAGTGTCTGAACTGACTTCACGTGTGGCAAGTTCAAAGGGCATCAGAACCTTGCACAACGTTGAAATCATTCTCCACTGCGCTTGAGACAGGTGCATTCCACCTCCTATATCGTGCTCAATTGTATAGGCTTGAATGGCCTTTTGCTGCTCCTCCAACCTCTGAAGCATATAGAGGGTTGAATTCCACCTCGTTACCACTTCTTGCTTCAGATGATGGCAGGGCAGGTTCAGTAGTTTTTGGTGGTGCTCCAGTCTTCTGTACGTGGTGCCTGTACGCCGAAAGTGTCCCGCAATTTTTCTGGCCACCGACAGCATCTCTTGCACGCCCCTGTCGTTTTTTAAATAATTCTGCACCACCAAATTCAAGGTATGTGCAAAACATGGGACGTGCTGGAATTTGCCCATATTTAATGCACACACAATATTGCTGGCGTTGTCCGATGCCACAAATCCACAGGAGAGTCCAATTGGGGTAAGCCATTCCGCGATGATCTTCCTCAGTTGCCGTAAGAGGTTTTCAGCTGTGTGCGTATTCTGGAAACCGGTGATACAAAGCGTAGCCTGCCTAGGAAAGAGTTGGCGTTTGCGAGATGCTGCTACTGGTGCCGCCGCTGCTGTTCTTGCGGCGGGAGTCCATACATCTACCCAGTGGGCTGTCACAGTCATATAGTCCTGACCCTGCCCTGCTCTACTTGTCCACATGTCCGTGGTTAAGTGGACATTGGGTACAGCTGCATTTTTTAGGACACTGGTGACTCTTTTTCTGAGGTCTGTGTAAATTTTCGGTATCGCCTGCCTAGAGAAATGGAACCTAGATGGTATTTGGTACCGGGGACACAGTACCTCCAACAAGTCTCTAGTTGGCTCTGCAGTAATGATGGATACCGGAACCACGGTTCTCACCACCCAGGATGCCAAGGCCTCAGTTATCCGCTTTGCAGTAGGATGACTGCTGTGATATTTCATCTTCCTCGCAAAGGACTGTTGGACAGTCAATTGCTTGGTGGAAGTAGTAAAAGTGGTCTTACGACTTCCCCTCTGGGATGACCATCGACTCCCAGCAGCAACAACAGCAGCGCCAGCAGCAGTAGGCGTTACACGCAAGGATGCATCGGAGGAATCCCAGGCAGGAGAGGACTCGTCAGAATTGCCAGTGACATTGCCTGCAGGACTATTGGCATTCCTGGGGAAGGAGGAAATTGACACTGAGGGAGTTGGTGGGGTGGTTTGCGTGAGCTTGGTTACAAGAGGAAGGGATTTACTGGTCAGTGGACTGCTTCCGCTGTCACCCAAAGTTTTTGAACTTGTCACTGACTTATTTTGAATGCGCTGCAGGTGACGTATAAGGGAGGATGTTCCGAGGTGGTTAACGTCCTTACCCCTACTTATTACAGCTTGACAAAGGGAACACACGGCTTGACACCTGTTGTCCGCATTTCTGGTGAAATACTTCCACACCGAAGAGCTGATTTTTTTGGTATTTTCACCAGGCATGTCAACGGCCATATTCCTCCCACGGACAACAGGTGTCTCCCCGGGTGCCTGACTTAAACAAACCACCTCACCATCAGAATCCTCCTGGTCAATTTCCTCCCCAGCGCCAGCAACACCCATATCCTCCTCATCCTGGTGTACTTCAACACTGACATCTTCAATCTGACTATCAGGAACTGGACTGCGGGTGCTCCTTCCAGCACTTGCAGGGGGCGTGCAAATGGTGGAAGGCGCATGCTCTTCACGTCCAGTGTTGGGAAGGTCAGGCATCGCAACCGACACAATTGGACTCTCCTTGTGGATTTGGGATTTCGAAGAACGCACAGTTCTTTGCGGTGCTACTGCTTTTGCCAGCTTGAGTCTTTTCATTTTTCTAGCGAGAGGCTGAGTGCCTCCATCCTCATGTGAAGCTGAACCACTAGCCATGAACATAGGCCAGGGCCTCAGCCGTTCCTTGCCACTCCGTGTGGTAAATGGCATATTGGCAAGTTTACGCTTCTCCGACGACAATTTTATTTTAGGTTTTGGAGTCCTTTTTTTACTGATATTTGGTGTTTTGGATTTGACATGCTCTGTACTATGAAATTGGGCATCGGCCTTGGCAGACGACGTTGCTGGCATTTCATCGTCTCGGCCATGACTAGTGGCAGCAGCTTCAGCACGAGGTGGAAGTGGATCTTGATCTTTCCCTAATTTTGGAACCTCAACATTTTTGTTCTCCATATTTTAATAGGCACAACTAAAAGGCACCTCAGGTAAACAATGGAGATGGATGGATACTAGTATACAATTATGGACGGACTGCCGAGTGCCGACACAGAGGTAGCTACAGCCGTGAACTACCGTACTGTGTCTGCTGCTAATATAGACTGGTTGATAAAGAGATGTCGTAGTATGTATGTATGAAGAAGAAAGAAAAAAAAACCACGGTTAGGTGGTATACAATTATGGACGGACTGCCGAGTGCCGACACAGAGGTAGCCACAGCCGTGAACTACCGTACTGTACTGTGTCTGCTGCTAATATAGACTGGTTGATAAAGAGATGTCGTAGTATGTATGTATGAAGAAGAAAGAAAAAAAAACCACGGGTAGGTGGTATACAATTATGGACGGACTGCCGAGTGCCGACACAGAGGTAGCCACAGCCGTGAACTACCGTACTGTACTGTGTCTGCTGCTAATATAGACTGGTTGATAAAGAGATGTAGTAGTATGTATGTATAAAGAAGAAAGAAAAAAAAACCACGGGTAGGTGGTATACAATTATGGATGGACTGCCGAGTGCCGACACAGAGGTAGCTACAGCCGTGAACTACCGTACTGTGTCTGCTGCGACTGGATGATAAATAATGATATAAAAAATATATATATATCACTACTGCAGCCGGACAGGTATATATATTATATAATGACGGACCTGCTGGACACTGTCTGTCAGCAGAATGAGTTTTTTATAGAATAAAAAAAAAAACACCACACAAGTGAAGTCACACGACGAGTGTTTAACTTTTTCAGGCAATCACAATATAGTATACTACTAACTATACTGGTGGTCAGTGTGGTCAGGTCACTGGTCAGTCACACTGGCAGTGGCACTCCTGCAGCAAAAGTGTGCACTGTTTAATTTTAATATAATATGTACTCCTGGCTCCTGCTATAACCTATAACTGGCACTGCAGTGCTCCCCAGTCTCCCCCACAATTATAAGATGTGTGAGCTGAGCACAGTCAGATATATACATAGATGATGCAGCACACTGGGCTGAGCAGTGCACACAGATATGGTATGTGACTGTCTTGTACTCCTGGCTCCTGCTATAACCTATAACTGGCACTGCAGTGCTCCCCAGTCTCCCCCACAATTATAAGCTGTGTGAGCTGAGCACAGTCAGATATATACATAGATGATGCAGCACACTGGGCTGAGCAGTGCACACAGATATGGTATGTGACTGAGTCACTGTGTGTACCGTTTTATTCAGGCAGAGAACGGATATATTAAATAAAACAACTGCACTGTTGGTGGTCACTGTGGTCAGTCACTAAACTCTGCACTCTCTTCTACAGTATCAGCCTCAGGTCAATCTCTCTCTCTCTCTCTCCTAATCTAAATGGAGAGGACGCCAGCCACGTCCTCTCCCTATCAATCTCAATGCACGTGTGAAAATGGCGGCGACGCGCGGCTCCTTATATAGAATCCGAGTCTCGCGAGAATCCGACAGCGTCATGATGACGTTCGGGCGCACTCGGGTTAACCGAGCAAGGCGGGAAGATCCGAGTCGCTCGGACCCGTGAAAAAAAACATGAAGTTCGTGCGGGTTCGGATTCAGAGAAACCGAACCCGCTCATCTCTAGTGTATACCTTTATATATATATATATATATATATATATATATATATCTCCTATATATTTGCCTTGTGAGTCTGTGCCTGGCCCTCTAACGCTGGGTGAAGTCACAGGGCTGTCTGCAGTTAGCAGCTCCTGCCCTGTACCAGCACCACTAACAGAACGGGAGCAGCAGCCACATAATCCATCCCCAGCCACAAGCCACCAGGGGACGGACCCACCACAGTGCCAGGTAAACATGCACCTCTCCCTTGGCACCTACACCCCAATGCCACCAGCACCACACACACCCCAAACCCAGACCCGCCGCCTCCTCCGCACACCGAACACAACGCTGCCTCCCACCATCCCCAGAGACCCCAGACTGCACACCCAGGGACTGGGCTCCCGGCTGCACAGGCCAGAGACGGGGGACAGCACGCCTGGTACTGGGGACGCTGCACCAACTTCACAGGTGAGAGAGAGTGCACAGGCAGCACCGCGTCTCCTCTCTGCCACCCCCCGCGTCTGCGTCCCCTCCCTGCCACCCCCGAGTCTCTGCGTCCCTTTCCTGCCGCCCCCGAGTCTCTGCGTCCCCTCCCTGCCACACCCGTCTCTGCGTCCCCTCCCTGCCGCCCCGCCTCTCTGCGTCCCCTCCCTGCCTCTCTGTGTCCCCTCCCTGCCGCCCCGCCTCTCTGCGTCCCCTCCCTACTGCCCCCTCTCTGCATCCCCTCCCTGCCGCCCCGCCTCTCTGCGTCCCCACCCTGCCGCCCCGCCTCTCTGCGTCCCCTCCCTGCCGCACCACCTCTCTGCGTCCCCTCCCTGCCACCCGCGTCTCTGCGTCCCCGCCCTGCCGCACCGCGTCTCTGCTTCCCCTCCATGCCGCCCCGCGTCTCTGCGTTACCTTGCAGCCGCAGACACACAGTAACGGCAACATGCCGCACGCACCACAGCCGCACAGACCGCTGCCGCCCGCCCCACAACCTCTCTCATACACCCGGCCCACACTGTACCGCCAGATGCCGTCAACACAACGGCGCAACCCCCTCCACTTCCACGTCCCCATCACCCGCACCTGTCTATGTGCCGACCCCCAGCCTCACGCTACTCCTGCCCCCAGCTCCACATAAAGTCGCTCCCCTCCCAGCAGCTCTCCAGGCGCCATGCTGCCTGGGGGACTGCTCAGTGTCAGGGCCGGCGCCAGCATTAGGCAGCTGCCTATGGGCGCCTGCCACGCTCCCACTTTACTAACTTTTTACTGGACTGGGATCGGAGGAGGCTCCGGCAGCGGACCAGAGCACGCTGCAGCTGTGTGGGGAAGGGACGGCCTCGGGGGATGCCGGTCCACTGTCCACCTGACGGAGGCGCCAGGGAGCGGAAGAGGCTGCGGCTACCGACCCAAATGTGCTGCTGCTGCTGTGTGAGGAGGTGACTCTCTCAGGGCCTTCTGTGGATAACGACACCGAGGAGCGGAGGAGGAGGTGCCGGCGGTGTCCAGCATACTGCAGCTGTGTGGGGAAGTAACAGGCCATGGGAATGCCGGGGCCCAGCCACAAGTGGTGAGTGCGGACAGGAGTGCAGTCGCTGTGTCTGTATATGTCCATGCTGTACAGACCAGTATCATGCTGTGTGTATAGGACCCCGTCCCCCACCCGCGGCTACCCCCACAACTGCGCCACCACCACCCGCCGCACTTCCAGACCCCCTCCCTCATCTGCCAAACTACCCCACCTGCCTCTCTTCCACCCGCACCACCCATGCTTCTCCCCCCCCCCCCCAAAAACGGCACCTCCCAAACCCTACCGCACCAGCAGCACCCCCCCCCCTCCCCCACCCGTGTCATCCACGCACCCCCACACCTGCCCCTCCACCACCCGCGGCACCTCCGGACCCCCTCTGCCATCCACCACACCCCCGTAATCAGACCCTTCTCCACCCTCAGCACCTTCGGAACCCTTCCCCCATCCCCAACAGCCCTGCACCTGCCCCCACCACACCCCCTCTCCTCCACTATTCACACCATCTCCGAACCTACTCCCCCATTCGCAGCCCCCCCCTCCCCAGCACCTCCCAACCCCCTCACCGATCTGCGCCCCCCCATCAACCCCCTTCCACCCGTAGCATCTACAGACACTCTCCCCCACACAACAGCAAACCCCTCACCCCTCCCTTGCCCACCCGCGACCTCGGAACCCACACAACCTCCCCTCCCCTACCGCCCTCAGACCCCGTCCTCCACCCGCTGCAACATCCGCAACACCCCCTCCACCACTCCTGACCCTATCCGCCACACAATCGCACCTGCCTCTCTCCCACCCGCAGCACCCATTCTCCTCCCCTACACACGGTACCTCCTGACCCCCTACCCCACCCATGCCACCCCCCCACCCACACCCGTGGCATCCACCCCCCCCTCCACCACCCACAGCACCTCTGGGCCCCCTCAAACATCCACCCAACCCCCACAACCAGGCCCTTCCCTACCCGCAGCTCCTTCAGAACCCCTCCCCCCATCCCCAACAGCCCTGCTCCTGCCCCCCCCCCCCCTGCACCACCTCCGGACCCCATCCCCCATCCACTGCCCCCACCTCCCAACCCCCCTCACCCATCTGCGCCCCCCCATCCACCCCCTCCACCCGTAGCATCTACAGACACCCTCCCCCATCCGCAGCAACCCCCGCAACTCCCCCATCCGCACGCCTCCCCATCTGCCCGCCCTTAACCCGCAGCATCTACACACACCCTCCCTTCATCCGGAGGCCCCCCGCACCCGCCCCTCTCCCACCCGTGGCACCCCCACACCCGCAGCGCCTCAGAAAACCACACCTGCCCTTCCCCCACCCGCGACACCCCCGCCCTTCCCCCACCCATAGCACCTCCGGCCCCCACTCCCCCGCCCATCCCCACCCGCAGCACCTCCCTTCCCCATCCGCCCCTCCACCTGCAGCATCTACAGACACTCTCCCCCATCCACGGTCCCCCCCCCCCACACACACACACCCGCTACATTCTCTACATCGTGCCTTGCAGGCGCTGTTCACGCCGTAGCAAGAGGCGACGCCCCCTTCACCATCCGCTGGCCTTACATTGCGTAATATTTTACCACTAACAACAGTAGGAATGCAGGTAATACTCCATATAATCATATATTCAACCACACAAAGACGTGCAGGGGTGAAGGGGCGTAGCCCCCTACGACGGTGTGAAGAGCGCCCGTAGGGCGCGATGAAGCACCTAGTATATATATATATACCTTTATACCACACGTGTGGTTAGCAAAGCCTGGTCACGCTTGTGCGTATACATGTAGGACTGAATGCACTGTCATGGATTGACTCCTCCTTCTCCTTCAAACCACACACTCGGCACCTCTCACAAACCTGCTGTTTCCATCTCAAAAAAAGGGCCCGTTTATCATCCCATATATGTGGCTACTTCATCCGAAAACACCTGTTTCCGGGGGCTAGCTGCAAATATTAGGTTCATTCCCGATATTGGCCCCCACAGCTAGCGTCATCTGAAGATGACGGGAGCCCACTGTAGCCTATGGGCTGCATATCGCAATTGTAGCCGGCGGTGGGTTTCCCTGCAACCCTCTCTGGAAGTGGCTGCTGTGTGCATGCGCAGACCACCCGACAGCCCTCCCAGCACATCACAGGGATGGGCTGCTTTCTGAGCACCTGTCCCTGCCCGATACATCAGCACGATTTCATTGCATATTGCAGTGCGATCTTGGGCGATAAGATCCCACCCAGATTACATTGAATATGTGGTCTATGATAAATGGGCCCCTATGACCCTTATTCACTCACTGATTATTTCCAGACCGGAGTACTGTAATCTCCTCCTATCTGGCCTCTCTGACATACGCCTCTCTCCACTCCAATCTATCCTCAATGCTGCAGTCCGGCTCATCTTCCTCACCAAACGTACTACGTCCACCTCTCCTCTCTTCACTGGCTCCCCTTCCCATACAGAATCCAATTCAAGCTTCTCACACTCACTTACAAAGACATCATCCATTCCTCTCCCATCTATATCTCACTTTACACATCTGCCCATCCTCTTCGTTTGCTGCCTACTGCTCACTTCCTCCTACCTCCAATATTTCTCACGTGCTGCACCCTATCTCTGGAATTCCCTACCAATCCCTATCAGACTCTCCAGCTCTCTACAAAACATCAAACAGACTCTCAAGACCTCTTCACCATACCCAGAAAACTCTCATCCTAGCCGACCGCTCCATTCTCCTTGATCACTGCCTCTCCCCTCAGTGACACCCCTGTCTGTCTGCCCCTCCCCAATAGAGTGAAAGCTCTCACTAGCAGGGCCCTTTTCCCTCATGTGCTTATCCTTCTCGTAAGGTGTTCATACATTAGTGCGATTTGGGCCCTTTTCCTATTTCGACGCATCTGGACAAGAAATCGTATGAAAAATGTCAAATCGCATGTGTTTTACCTCCGATTCTGCAAAGGATCGCGCATCGGATCAGAGCCGGAGATTACAAGGGCTGCACTATAGATTTAGCAGATCCGGCAGCCTTGGCTGGAATCGCATATGATACATCGTATGCAAAGGGACTGCATACGATGTATCGTATGCGCTCCTGCTGCCCGGGAAGCTGGCGGGCAGTTCAGTGGAGATCGTATGCGACTTCTCCCCTCGTAGAAGTCACAGAAATGTATGGGGACCTTTACTTAAACCATCTTCAAGGGCACGAAATCTCTCGGTTTTCTGCCACCCTGATGCTTATCTCATTGTCGTCTGCTGATGCAGAAATGGTTATATACCCTGTACTTGTCCTATATTGCCTGTTTTCTTGTTTTGCTTGCTTGTTTATGTACTCTGCAATTGGGCGCTGTGGATCCCTTGTGACGCCTGAAAGAATAATACAAATAATCATATATATGAAACCCCTGAATGGCATATATTTTCAACACTGGTTCTCAGTCCCTAATTCTCAGGGTATGGGGGTTCCATATTTTTTTCAGGGCATTGCTATGTTATTTCAAGATTCTATTTGAATGGCCACCAGGCTAGGGACTGCAGGTAGAGGAGAAGCACGGTTTACCCCGCACTGGCTAGCATGGGTGGCAGGGGATAAGATGAGGGTAGGGGGCTAGTACAAATCTCTGTGCCATGCTGGATGCAGTAGTGGGCACATCCTTGGTGGGCAGATTGATGGCAAAGCTTTGTATTTCTGTTTGACCACCCTGCTCTGGATTCTTACGCTTGTACTTCCATGAATGACTGTATTATTGCCACTGATTGGTGCCGTCATACGGAAGAATACACGTTTATTTCCCAGGCACATAACCTAGAGAACAAAATAATATTTCCTCTCCAGTGTGCAGACAGCGGGGCCCACGCCTGAGACTTCTGTAATATGAGTTTATGCGTCCACAACGTGCGTCTCTCCTGTGGAATATTAATGGCGGTGTTAGGCCAGTGATTTACAAGTCGCACACAACGCAGTCGTTGTAACTCACCGGATAAATGACAAGAAATAGCTGTAAATTGTCACTCCTCCAAATCTCCGCAGAATTGGTGACAGAGAGGGGAAAGAAAGGCTTCTCTCAGTCACTCCTTAAATGATCATTTTCATGCTGACATGAGACTCTTGCAGCCTGAGGAACATGGTCCATCCACCCCTTTGATTTATAGCTTATGTCCTGGGTGCACTAGAGGCGCAGGCCTGTCAGACTGGCAAATTTGCAGCCTTGAATCAGGTTATCTGCTGATTGCTCTGCCATGGGAAGGGGGGGGGGATTTAACCCCTTGCAGAGCCAAGGCTGAAATCAAAACAGGAAAGAAAAAGCCCAGAGTAGGTGATTATCTCAATGCTCTGCTGTCTATTTATGTATAATTCACCACACATCTCACACAGAGGTGATATATTCCAGTATGTCAAAGGCTTTATCAAGGCTTGGAAAGAGAAAAAGTGGAGTACCAACCAATTAGCTCCTATAATTTTATAGGCTGTGGGGTCGATGAACGAAGTCTTGGATAGAGATAAAATGGACGGAGATAAAGGTGGTCATTCCGAGTTGATCGCTCGCTAGCAGTTTTTAGCAGCCGTGCACACGCTATGCCGCCTCCCACTGGGAGTGTATTTTAGCTTAGCAGAAGTGCGAACGAAAGGATCGCAGAGCGGCTACAAAGTTTTTTTGTGCAGTTTTAGAGTAGCTCAAAACCTACTCAGCGCTTGCGATCACTTCAGACTGTTCAGTTCCTGTTTTGACGTCACAAACACGCCCTGTGTTCGTCCAGCCACGCCTGCGTTTTTCCTGGCACGCCTGCATTTTTTTTTCCACACTCCCAGAAAATGGTCAGTTAACACCCAGAAACGCCCACTTCATGTCAATCTCTCTGCGGCCAGCAGTGCGACTGAAAAGCTTCGCTAGACCCTGTGTGAAACGACATCGTTCGTTGTAATAGTACGTCGCGCGTGCGCATTGCGCCGCATACGCATGCGCAGAAGTGACAATTTTTTGCCTCATCGCAGCATAGCGAACGAATGCAGCTAGCGATCAACTCGGAATGACCACCAAAGTACTAGCCAACCAGCTGCCATGTTACAGTCTGGGTTTAAAAAATGACAGAAGCTGGTTGGCTGGTACGTTATCTCCGTCCACTTTATCTCTACCCAAGGGTTAGTACATAGGCCCGTGTTTGAAAAACTGTTGGTTAGGAGCTGATTAGCTGGTACTTTTTCTCTTTCCAAGCTTTGGTAAATACCCACCTTAAAGCGCTGGCAAAGTAGAGAAATCAACAGGACCTTTATGACAAACTCTTCTCCTTGGGCAGTACGGTAGGTGTAATGGTAAGCATCACAGCACTGAGATCATGAGTTCGATTCCCGCCACGGACCTAACTGTGTGGAGTTTGTATATCCTCCCCTGTGCTTGTGTGAGTTTACCTCCGGATACTCCAGTTTCCTCCCACAATCCAAAAATATAACGGTAGGATAATTGGCTCCCAACAAAGATTAACCTTAGTGTGTACGTACAGGGGCAGACTAGATGGGCCAAGTGGATCTTATCTGCCGTCACATTTTACGTTCACACTGTAACATGCACTATGAGGATTCTCTAATGTCAAAGCTTATTGTATGGAACAGTGAGAATGAAAAGGGTCTGCCTTATGTAACAGTAACAGGATAGGGTTGAAAAATGACAGCTAGCAGCTGATTGGCTGGTGCGTTATCACATTCCACTTTATCACTTCTCCAGGCTTAATACATGTGCCCCAATTTTCCCAGTGATTTTTATTTTTATTTTCCATGAGTACAGAATGATCACAATTAATGTATGAAGGTCAGACGCACATTAACCTTGCACAGTAGTTAGTATTGCTACAGTAACTCAGAGCACTAGGGCCCTATTGGTTTGGAGTTTGTATGTTCCCTCTGCGCTTCTGTGGGTGCACCGGCTTCCTACCACTCTCCAGAGACAGACTGATCGGTTACATGGTTTGTGACAAAATTCTGCATAGTGTTTGTCGATGTGATAGGGAATATACAGTACATTGTAAGGACTCATGTAAATGATTATATATTCTCTTTAAAATGCTTTATAATCAGTGAGCACTATAGAAATACCTGACGATATATATGTTTTATATAATGTTATATAACAGTAGACGATTATTATTGGAATAAGTGGCCATAGGCAAAGACACTATGGAAATCTGTTCAAAATTATGACAAAGTAATGTTTCACTATCAGTGATTACTGAGGTAGATTAAGTGAAGTAAGGAAGACATCTAAAGTAGATTACTCAAATTATTTCTCCAAAATTACCCAAACTAGGGGGAGTCACTGAGACGGATTAAGAAAACTAGGGCATATTATAGAGGTACAGTGGGAAATATAAGATTATGGAGGCGTAGGTTTGGTAAACTAATGGAGAATATGATGGTAAACTGGGTGACCTATCGAGATTACAAAAGGTACAGTATACTGGGAAAAATACAGAGATTACTGAGATACATTGAGTAAAACTAAAGACATTAGTAAGGTAAATTGGCTAAACTAGGGAGACAACTGAGGTAGGATGGATAATCTAGGGAGACTACTAAAATTAGTCTGGATAAACTGGGGAGACTACTGAGGTAGGCTGGATAAACTGGGGAGACTACTGAGGTAGGATGGATAAACTAGGGAGTCTACTGAGGTAGGATGGATAAACTAGGGAGACTACTGAGGTAGGATGGATAAACTAGGGAGACTACTGAGGTAGGATGGATAAACTAGGGAGACTACTGAGGTAGGATGGATAAACTAGGGAGACTACTGAGGTAGGATGGATAAACTGGGGAGACTACTGAGGTAGGATGGATAAACTGGGGAGACTACTGAGGTAGGCTGGATAAACTGGGGAGACTACTGAGGTAGGATGGATAAACTAGGGAGACTACTGAGGTAGGATGGATAAACTAGGGAGTCTACTGAGGTAGGATGGATAAACTAGGGAGACTACTGAGGTAGGATGGATAAACTAGGGAGACTACTGAGGTAGGATGGATAAACTAGGGAGACTACTGAGGTAGGATGGATAAACTAGGGAGACTACTGAGGTAGGATGGATAAACTGGGGAGACAACTGAGGTAGGATGGATAAACTGGGGAGACTACTGAGGTAGGATGGATAAACTAGGGAGACTACTGAGGTAGGATGGATAAACTAGGGAGACTACTGAGGTAGGATGGATAAACTAGGGAGACTACTGAGGTAGGATGGATAAACTAGGGAGACTACTGAGGTAGGATGGATAAACTAGGGAGACTACTGAGGTAGGATGGATAAACTAGGGAGACTACTGAGGTAGGATGGATAAACTAGGGAGACTACTGAGGTAGGATGGATAAACTAGGGAGACTACTGAGGTAGGATGGATAAACTAGGGAGACTACTGAGGTAGGATGGATAAACTAGGGAGACTACTGAGGTAGGATGGATAAACTAGGGAGACTACTGAGGTAGGATGGATAAACTAGGGAGACTACTGAGGTAGGATGGATAAAATAAGAATTTACTTACCGATAATTCTATTTCTCGGAGTCCGTAGTGGATGCTGGGGTTCCTGAAAGGACCATGGGGAATAGCGGCTCCGCAGGAGACAGGGCACAAAAAAGTAAAGCTTTTACCAGATCAGGTGGTGTGCACTGGCTCCTCCCCCTATGACCCTCCTCCAGACTCCAGTTAGGTACTGTGCCCGGACGAGCGTACACAATAAGGGAGGCAATTTGAATCCCGGGTAAGACTCATACCAGCCACACCAATCACACCGTACAACTTGTGATCTAAACCCAGTTAACAGTATGATAACAGAAAGAGCCTCTTAAAGATGGCTCCTTAACAATATAACCCGAATTTGTTAACAATAACTATGTACAGTATTGCAGATAATCCGCACTTGGGATGGGCGCCCAGCATCCACTACGGACTCCGAGAAATAGAATTATCGGTAAGTAAATTCTTATTTTCTCTATCGTCCTAAGTGGATGCTGGGGTTCCTGAAAGGACCATGGGGATTATACCAAAGCTCCCAAACGGGCGGGAGAGTGCGGATGACTCTGCAGCACCGAATGAGAGAATTCCAAGTCCTCTTTTGCCAGGGTATCAAATTTGTAGAATTTTACAAACGTGTTTTCCCCCGACCACGTAGCTGCTCGGCAGAATTGTAATGCCGAGACCCCTCGGGCAGCCGCCCAAGATGAGCCCACCTTCCTTGTGGAATGGGCCTTAACAGATTTAGGCTGTGGCAGGCCTGCCACAGAATGAGCAAGTTGAATTGTGTTACAAATCCAACGAGCAATCGTCTGCTTAGAAGCAGGGGCACCCAACTTGTTGGGTGCATATAGTATCAACAGCGAGTCAGATTTTCTGACTTCAGCCGTCCTTGAAATGTATATTTTTAAGGCTCTGACAACGTCCAACAACTTGGAGTCCTCCAAGTCGCCAGTGGCCGCAGGCACCACAATAGGTTGGTTCAGGTGAAACGCTGATACCACCTTAGGGAGAAAATGCGGACGAGTCCTCAGTTCTGCCCTATCCGAATGGAAGATTAGATAAGGGCTTTTATAAGATAAAGCCGCCAATTCAGATACTCTCCTGGCGGAAGCCAGGGCCAGTAACATAGTCACTTTCCATGTGAGATATTTAAAATCCACCTTTTTCAATGGTTCAAACCAATGGGATTTGAGGAAATCTAAAACTACATTTAGATCCCACGGTGCCACCGGAGGCACCACAGGAGGCTGTATATGCAGTACCCCTTTAACAAAAGTCTGTACCTCAGGAACTGAGGCCAATTCTTTTTGGAAGAATATTGACAGGGCCGAAATTTGAACCTTAATAGATCTCAATTTGAGACCCCTAGACAATCCTGATTGTAGGAAATGTAGGAAACGACCCAGTTGAAATTCCTCCGTCGGAACACTCCGATCCTCGCACCACGCGACATATTTTCGCCAAATGCGGTGATAATGTTTCGCGGTGACTTCCTTCCTTGCCTTAATCAAGGTAGGAATGACTTCTTCTGGAATGCCTTTCCCTTTTAGGATCTGGCGTTCAACCGCCATGCCGTCAAACGCAGCCGCGGTAAGTCTTGAAAGAGACAGGGACCCTGTTGTAGCAGGTCCCTTCTCAGAAGTAGAGGGCACGGGTCGTCCGTGACCAACTCTTGAAGTTCCGGGTACCAAGTCCTTCTTGGCCAATCCGGAGCCACTAGTATTTCTTACTCCTCCTCACCGTATAATCTTCAATACCTTTGGTATGAGAGGCAGAGGAGGAAACACATATACTGATTTGTACACCCAAGGTGTTACCAGTGCGTCCACAGCTATTGCCTGTGGATCTCTTGACCTGGCGCAATACTTGTCCAGTTTCTTGTTGAGGCGAGACGCCATCATGTCTACCATTGGTCTTTCCCAACAGTTTATTAGCATGTGGAAGACTTCTGGATGAAGACCCCCCTCTCCCGGGTGTATATCGTGTCTGCTGAGGAAGTCTGCTTCCCAGTTGTCCACGCCCGGGAAGAACACTGCTGACAGTGCTATTACGTGATTCTCCGCCCAGCGAAGAATCTTGGCAGCTTCTGCCATTGCACTCCTGCTTCTTGTGCCGCCCTGTCTGTTTACATGGGCGACCGCCGTGATGTTGTCCGACTGAATCAACACCGGTTTTCCTTGCAGGAGTGGTTCCGCCTGGCTTAGAGCATTTTAGATTGCTCTTAGTACCAGAATGTTTATGTGAATAGACTTTTCCAGGTTCGTCCATACCCCCTGGAAGTTTCTTCCTTGTGTGACTGCTCCCCAACCTCTCAGGCTGGCGTCCGTGGTCACCAGGATCAAATCCTGTATGCCGAATCTGCGGCCCTCCAATAGATGAGCCTTTTGCAACCACCACAGAAGATATACCCTTGTCCTTGGCGACAGGGTTATTCGCAGGTGCATCTGAGGATGCGACCCTGACCATTTGTCCAACAGATCCCTTTGGAAAATTCTTGCATGGAATCTGCCGAATGGAATTGCTTCGTAAAAAGCCACCATTTTTCCCAGGACTCTTGTGCATTGATGTACAGACACCTTTCCTGGTTTTAGGAGGTTCCTGACAGGTCGGATAACTCCTTGGCTTTTTCCTCGGGAAGAAAAACCTTTTTCTGAACCGTGTCCAGAATCATCCCTAGGAACAGCAGACGTATCGTCGGAAAACAGCTGCGATTCTTGGAATATTTAGAATCCAGTCGTGCCGTCGAAGAACTACTTTAGATAGTGCTCTTCCGACCTCCAACTGTTCTCTGGAACTTGCCCTTTTTAGGTCGTGCAAGTAAGGGATAATTTAGATGCCTTTTTTCTTTGAAGAAACATCTTTTCGGCCATTACCTTGGTAAAAAGGCCCGGGGTGCCGTGGATAATTCAAACGGCATCGTCTGAAACTGATATTGACAGTTCTGTACCACGAACCAGAGGTACCCTTGATGAGAAGGACAAATTTTGGACATGGAGGTAATCCTTGATGTCCAGGGACACCATATAGTCCCCTTTTTTCCGGTTCGCTATCACTGCTCTGAGTGACTTTATCTCGATTTGAACCTTTTATGTAAGTGTTCAAAACATTTTAGATTTAGACTATGTGTCACCAAGCCGTCTGGCTTCAGTACCACAATATAGTGTGGAAAAATAATACCCTTTTCCTTGTCGTAGGAGGGGTACTTTGATTATCACCTGCTGGATATACAGCTTGTGAATTGTTTCCAATGCTGCCTCCCTGTCGGAGGGAGCCGTTGGTAAAGCAGACTTCAGGAAGCTGCGAGGAGAAGATGTCTCGACTCTCCAATCTTTACCCCTGGGATAATACTTGTACGATCTAGGGGTCAACTTGCGAGTGATCCCACTGCGCCCTGAGACTCTTGAGACTACCCCCCCACCTTGAGTCCGCTTGCACGGCCCCAGCGTCATGCTGAGGACTTGGCAGACGCGGTGGAGGGCTTCTTTTCCTGGGAAAGGGCTGCCTGCTGCAGTCTACTTCCCTTACCTCTATGTCTGGGCAGATATGACTGGCCTTTTGCCTGCATGCCCTCATGGGAAAGGAAAGATTGAGGCTGAAAAGACGGTGTCTTTTTTAGCTGAGATGTAACTTGGGGTAAAAAAGGTTGGATTTCCCAGCTGTTGCTGTGGTCCCCAGGTCCGATGGACCGACCCCCAAATAACTCCTTCCCTTTATACAGCAATACTTCCATCTGCCGTATGGGATCTGTATCACCTGACCACTGTCGTGTCCCTGACATCTTCTGGGAGATATGGACAACGCACTTATCTTGATGCCAGAGAGCAAATATCCCTCTGTGCATCTCACATACATATATATAGAATGCATCCTATTAAATGCTCTACATGAATAAAATATTTTCAGTCAGGGAATCCGACCAAGCCAACCCAGCACTGCATCTCCAGGCTGATGGCGATCGCTGGTCGCAGTATAACCACCGTATGTGTGTATATACTTTTTAGGATATTTTTCCAGCTTCCTATCAGCTGGCTCCTTGAGGGCGGCCGTATCTGGAGACGGTAACGCCACTTGATAAGCGTGTGAGCGCCTTATCACCCTAAGGGGTGTTTCCCAACGTACCCTAATTTCTGGCGGGAAAGGGTATAACGCCAATATTTGCTATCGGGGTAACCCTACGCATCATCACACACTTCATTTTATTTTATCTGATTCAGGAAAAACTACAGGTAGTTTTTTCACTCCCACATAATACCCTTTCTTGTGGTACTTGTAGTATCAGAAACACGTAACACCTCCTTCATTGCCCTTAACGTGTGGCCCTAATGAGAAATACGTTTGTTTATTCACCGTCGACACTGTATTCAGTGTCCGTGTCTGTGTCTGTGTCGACCGACTGAGGTAAATGGGCGTTTTTTAAAACCCCTGACGGTGTTTCTGAGACGCCTGGACCGGTCCTAATAGATTGTCGGCCGTCTCATGTCGTCAACCGACCTTGCAGCGTGTTGACATTCTCACGTAATTCTCTAAATAAGCCATCCATTCCGGTGTCGACTCCCTAGAGAGTGACATCACCATTACAGGCAATTTCTCCGCCTCCTCACCAACATCGTCCTCATACATGTCGACACACACGTACCGACACACAGCACACACACCGGGAATGCTCTGACAGAGGACAGGACCCACTAGCCCTTTGGGGAGACAGAGGGAGAGTCTGCCAGCACACACCAAAAACGCTATAATTATATAGGGACAACCTTATATAAGTGTTTCTCCCTTATAGCATCTTTTATATATATACAATATCGCCAAAATCAGTGCCCCCCCTCTCTGTTTTAACCCTGTTTCTGTAGTGCAGTGCAGGGGAGAGCCTGGGAGCCTTCTCTCCAGCTTTTCTGTGAGAGAAAATGGCGCTGTGTGCTGAGGAGATAGGCCCCGCCCCTTTTTCGGCGGCCTCGTCTCCCGCTATTTTTGAAGTTAGGCAGGGGTTAAATATCTCCATATAGCCTCTGTGGGCTATATGTGAGGTATTTTTTTGCCTCTAATAAGGTTTTTATTTGCCTCTCAGAGCGCCCCCCCCAGCGCTCTGCACCCTCAGTGACTGTTGTGTGAAGTGTGCTGAGAGGAAAATGGCGCACAGCTGCAGTGCTGTGCGCTACCTTTATGAAGACTCAGGAGTCTTCAGCCGCCGATTTTGGACCTCTTCTCTCTTCAGCGTCTGCAAGGGGGCCGGCGGCGCGGCTCCGGTGACCATCCAGGCTGTACCTGTGATCGTCCCTCTGGAGCTAGTGTCCAGTAGCCAAGCAGCAAATCCACTCTGCACGCAGGTGAGTTCACTACTTCTCCCCTAAGTCCCTCGTTGCAGTGATCCTGTTGCCAGCAGGACTCACTGTAAAGTAAAAAACCTAAGCTAAACTTTCTCTAAGCAGCTCTTTAGGAGAGCCACCTAGATTGCACCCTTCTCGTTCGGGCACAAAATCTAACTGGAGTCTGGAGGAGGGTCATAGGGGGAGGAGCCAGTGCACACCACCTGATCTGGTAAAAGCTTTACTTTTTTGTGCCCTGTCTCCTGCGGAGCCGCTATTCCCCATGGTCCTTTCAGGAACCCCAGCATCCACTTAGGACGATAGAGAAACTAGGGAGACTACTGAGGTAGGATGGATAAACTAGGGAGACTACTGAGGTAGGATGGATAAACTAGGGAGACTACTGAGGTAGGATGGATAAACTAGGGAGACTACTGAGGTAGGATGGATAAACTAGGGAGACTACTGAGGTAGGATGGATAAACTAGGGAGACTACTGAGGTAGGATGGATAAACTAGGGAGACTACTGAGGTAGGCTGGATAAACTAGGGAGTCTACTGAGGTAGGATGGATAAACTAGGGAGACAACTGAGGTAGGCTGGATAAACTAGGGAGACTACTGAGGTAGGCTGGATAAACTAGGGAGACTACTGAGGTAGGATGGATAAACTGGGGAGACTACTGAGGTAGGATGGATAAACTGGGGAGACTACTGAGGTAGGATGGATAAACTAGGGAGACTACTGAGGTAGGATGGATAAACTAGGGAGAATACTGAGGTAGGCTGGATAAACTAGGGAGTCTACTGAGGTAGGCTGGAGTAACTAGGGAGACTACTAAAGTTAGTCTGATAATCTAGGGAGACTACTAAAGTTAGGCTGGATAAACGAATACTTTGAAAAAAGTTACTGTTCACTATATTTGTAAACACAATACTTTTTGAGCATCCGGAAACTTATTGCACAACCCTTGTACGTTTACAAGGGTTGTGCAATAAGTTTCCGGATGCTCAAAAAGTATTGTATTTACAAATATAGTGAACATTAACTTTTTTTAAAGTATTCACCAGAGGAGTCTGCACATACGCTCAAAAGCAAATTGGTGAAGCAGCTGGACCGATACGAAGCAGGTATGTCGTGTAAATGCTGGATGAAGGTCTCCACTGCAGCTTCCAGGGACTCAAAACGAATCCTACACGTCTTGTGCTTGATTTGTGGGAACGTGAAGAAGTCGCAGGGGGCCAGTTGTTTACTGTATGGCATGGGACAGAAAATCCACCACTTTCCTGCAGGTGTATTGTCGTTATGGAGAAGGGCATCACGAGCGAGAGTTCTTGGACAGCGTCTTCAAATAGCTAACAGCACTTGCGTCAGGCATTGGTTGGCTGCTGCACAAGTGGTACGGTAACTACGTGACCAGTCTTGGAGCCAAAAACAGCCACCATCTGCTTGACCACGCTGCGCTCAACAGAACTTCTATGGCGACGCATCTCCAACTGGGGGTCAGTGGGCCAACTGTTGTTTGGTCTCGGGATCGAAACTGTGGGATTCATCGCCACTGATGATCTGCCAGAGTTTGAGCGACCGCCATCAAACCTAGCCAGCAACAGTCAATGAACGACCACTACATACAGTAAGTGAACAAAATCAAATGAAGACATTTATTATTACGATACACCCATTTGCCCGGCTTGCCAACACGCTTCATAGAATAGAAGGCTATCCATACTGTAATGATGAATTCATTGTGCTGCGCAGATCCACATTATCAGAATATGTTAGCACGGATTCATGATACCCCTTTCACACTGCCAATGCCAGATCCCACCCGGGAATTGGAAACGGGTCCTTCCTAGGTGAGATCCGGCATTGGATCCTAACAGGAGGCTTACCCATCCGGCAATATGCTGAGTTGGTTGCCATAGCGGCGGGGGGCGGAGCCGGCAGTGGGGGTGGAGGCGGAGCTGGGAGATGAGCTCATCTCTGCGGCGCCTCTCCCTATTGTAATGAACGGGTCCCGGGCTGCCACTGACCCGGTAGTCAATCTGGGACTAACACTGCTTTATTCCTAGGTGGAATTACCAGGTCAGGCGACCCGGGATTTCAACCATGGCGCTTTCACACCGCACACCGACCCGTGTCGAACCGGCAATATGCCGGGTTGATACCGGGTTATTTGTGCGGTGTGAAAAGGATATTAGTTGCAGCATCCTTAATTAATTTTAACTGCACCCTGTGTGATTCGATGTGAATGCAGAGCTCCTGGACACTATTAACTCCAGTTTGTAAGGATGTCACACTGTTCCACTAGATGGCACTCCAGCACGCTGACCCGACTGTTACATAGTCACACAACACTTCCACAAACTAGTCTTCACTGACACAACCCGTACCGGGCTGTGATCTCCGCTGAACCTCCCGTACCCCAGGCGTCCTCTACATTCTCCTATTTTCAGTTTAGACATATCGCCTTTTCTTGTTGTAACGCCCAACAGAACTCGTTGGACCTTTACCAGCAGAATATAAGTTATACACTGAGCCAGCAAATATATTGGGGATAGTTCTTAAAAAGAACTCGCAGGAAAACACAACGCCACAACCGATAGCATTTGTTGTAATATTAAATGCATACATTTACAAACTTAACAATTTTGTGTAATCTATTGATGGTAATGTAACTAGACACTGCTACATAATGGCATATCTCTGTCCTACGAATCGCTGTGTCTGCGCACAGAACCGCCCTGACTTGTGGAAGAGGCATAGATGTTTATCTATATATCTGATAATTCCTTAAAGGAATTAATTAAATCTCCAGCCATAAATTCAAAACTAAAGCAGGATGCAACACTGCAGTGACGATGGTAGCTAGATGGGTCATCTGCGGGCAGCAAGACGTTAACTGCGATCGGCGGAACATCCTTCCAGTTCGGATTCTTTTTTTTTTTTCTTCCAAGTAAATTGTCTCTAGAGCAAACATCATTTATTTGCCAGCGACACCGCGGGGTACGGGCTCAATGACCTGAGGTGTATCAGTGGGTGGTTAATGGACCATTATCCAGCTCAGCATAATTGGTGCTTTAATCCTACTATACTTAAATATAGTGAAATGATTGATTTACTTGTATGGTAGAACGTATTTTTCTACATGAACAGAGAGATCATTGAACGAAGAACTAATAATCGTCACTTGTGTCAAGGTGGGGTTCCTGTGACAGTCCTGCATAGGATACTGTCTGGAAAATATAGATGATTTTATCTAATCCTAGTCTGACAAACGGCTAAGCCTCGGGCTGTGTGTATAAATGCTGAGTGACTGGCAATCCGTAACGTACAATGCCATCATGTAACATTCTATAAAGCTAATTTACTGTATATACGGCAATGTGCAAGAAATAAACAACCAAATGGATATAAAAAAGTAACAACTGAACACAAAGTATCTCATAGACATAGTTGGGTAGCTAATACCAGTAAGTAGTTGGAGCAGCGTTGGATATCGCTACATACAATATCGATGGACATTGGATTTCTAAACGAATGCCCAAACCATTCTTCCATCCTATGGAGGATGAATATACTACATATATAAGTTATGCAACCACCGTCGGACAATGGTGACAGACTGTCCAATGCCTACCACTTCTTGTAATAAAGTGAGTTTGCACGTACTCTCCTGCAAGCTCGAGTACTAGTATGTTACACACTAAGGGGCTATTCAATTAGCTTTTGGAGCTATTGAATTCACCCCCCTGCGTATTCAATTGCGGCTCATATTTGCCCATTTTAAAGGCATTTTCACCGCTTTTTCTTTTTTTTTGAGAAAAGGCATTGGCGAAAAATGCCTCAAAATTAGTGAAAACGGGCTGCATTTTTCGTCGGACAGGTACGAAAATATGTGGAGTTGCCGATCCACATGTTTTTCGATCCTGACGAGTTTGTCGCCTAGGCAAAAAAACGGCCCTGCTATTGAATAGGGCGAACCCCATTCGCCCTAAAAAATAGCGAAAAGTGCCGCCCTAATTGAATACCCCCCCAAAGATTGCACTTTTGTCATGCCCTGTAAGAGCAGCCTAAAGATACGACTATGCAAAGAATGTTGATGAGATATACATGAAAGATGTTTGTTGACCACAAATACATTATTTTAGGATTCCTGGAAAACCGTGCACAGATTCACTACATAGTTATGGACCAATGTTACATGTCTTCATGTTCAATTAATATTTTTATAAAACGCCGACCCAGAATCCAGCTTACAAGCACCATGCCTGGCGGTTAGGGTTCCTTCTGCGTAGCTTAGTAGCGGAGACTGAGCTGCATCTCGGAACGGAATTTGCTGCGATATATAAGAAACTGTTAATAAATAAAATAAATAAATCTGGGCCTCTGCGGGCAGCTGACCGCCAACAACACCAGGGTATCAGTTTTCAAATCTGCTATATATACGCGGTGCAGAGTGCCGCCAGTGTGTTAGGCCTTCTGCCCCTAGTGTTCTTGGTGATTCTTCAGCTCCTTGTGCTTAATTATTGTGTTTCTATTAAGCTTGATCTGGTTCTACGCCCTGTGTCTCCTGGTTTCTGACCCCGACTCACCCTGATTCTTCTCTCGGCTTCTATCACGGAACCACCCAGCAGCTACCGGTTTCCCAGACCTGGGCAGTCAGACTTCCTGCTTTATATAACAGTGACAATTGTGATTGGCAGAAGTGTGCCCCTGATTAATCTGTTGTTTTGTCAATGATGGCGCAACATATCGATCCCTGATTTCAATATATGAAGGTGCAGCATACTACAAAAAAAAACGCTTAGGCAAAAAATAAGAATTTACTTACCGATAATTCTATTTCTCGGAGTCCGTAGTGGATGCTGGGGTTCCTGAAAGGACCATGGGGAATAGCGGCTCCGCAGGAGACAGGGCACAAAAAAGTAAAGCTTTTACCAGATCAGGTGGTGTGCACTGGCTCCTCCCCCTATGACCCTCCTCCAGACTCCAGTTAGGTACTGTGCCCGGACGAGCGTACACAATAAGGGAGGCAATTTGAATCCCGGGTAAGACTCATACCAGCCACACCAATCACACCGTACAACTTGTGATCTAAACCCAGTTAACAGTATGATAACAGAAAGAGCCTCTTAAAGATGGCTCCTTAACAATATAACCCGAATTTGTTAACAATAACTATGTACAGTATTGCAGATAATCCGCACTTGGGATGGGCGCCCAGCATCCACTACGGACTCCGAGAAATAGAATTATCGGTAAGTAAATTCTTATTTTCTCTATCGTCCTAAGTGGATGCTGGGGTTCCTGAAAGGACCATGGGGATTATACCAAAGCTCCCAAACGGGCGGGAGAGTGCGGATGACTCTGCAGCACCGAATGAGAGAATTCCAAGTCCTCTTTTGCCAGGGTATCAAATTTGTAGAATTTTACAAACGTGTTTTCCCCCGACCACGTAGCTGCTCGGCAGAATTGTAATGCCGAGACCCCTCGGGCAGCCGCCCAAGATGAGCCCACCTTCCTTGTGGAATGGGCCTTAACAGATTTAGGCTGTGGCAGGCCTGCCACAGAATGAGCAAGTTGAATTGTGTTACAAATCCAACGAGCAATCGTCTGCTTAGAAGCAGGGGCACCCAACTTGTTGGGTGCATATAGTATCAACAGCGAGTCAGATTTTCTGACTTCAGCCGTCCTTGAAATGTATATTTTTAAGGCTCTGACAACGTCCAACAACTTGGAGTCCTCCAAGTCGCCAGTGGCCGCAGGCACCACAATAGGTTGGTTCAGGTGAAACGCTGATACCACCTTAGGGAGAAAATGCGGACGAGTCCTCAGTTCTGCCCTATCCGAATGGAAGATTAGATAAGGGCTTTTATAAGATAAAGCCGCCAATTCCGATACTCTCCTGGCGGAAGCCAGGGCCAGTAACATAGTCACTTTCCATGTGAGATATTTAAAATCCACCTTTTTCAATGGTTCAAACCAATGGGATTTGAGGAAATCTAAAACTACATTTAGATCCCACGGTGCCACCGGAGGCACCACAGGAGGCTGTATATGCAGTACTCCTTTAACAAAAGTCTGTACCTCAGGAACTGAGGCCAATTCTTTTTGGAAGAATATTGACAGGGCCGAAATTTGAACCTTAATAGATCTCAATTTGAGACCCATAGACAATCCTGATTGTAGGAAATGTAGGAAACGACCCAGTTGAAATTCCTCCGTCGGAACACTCCGATCCTCGCACCACGCGACATATTTTCGCCAAATGCGGTGATAATGTTTCGCGGTGACTTCCTTCCTTGCCTTAATCAAGGTAGGAATGACTTCTTCTGGAATGCCTTTCCCTTTTAGGATCTGGCGTTCAACCGCCATGCCGTCAAACGCAGCCGCGGTAAGTCTTGAAAGAGACAGGGACCCTGTTGTAGCAGGTCCCTTCTCAGAAGTAGAGGGCACGGGTCGTCCGTGACCAACTCTTGAAGTTCCGGGTACCAAGTCCTTCTTGGCCAATCCGGAGCCACTAGTATTGTTCTTACTCCTCCTCACCGTATAATCTTCAATACCTTTGGTATGAGAGGCAGAGGAGGAAACACATATACTGATTTGTACACCCAAGGTGTTACCAGTGCGTCCACAGCTATTGCCTGTGGATCTCTTGACCTGGCGCAATACTTGTCCAGTTTCTTGTTGAGGCGAGACGCCATCATGTCTACCATTGGTCTTTCCCAACAGTTTATTAGCATGTGGAAGACTTCTGGATGAAGACCCCCCTCTCCCGGGTGAATATCGTGTCTGCTGAGGAAGTCTGCTTCCCAGTTGTCCACGCCCGGGAAGAACACTGCTGACAGTGCTATTACGTGATTCTCCGCCCAGCGAAGAATGTTGGCAGCTTCTGCCATTGCACTCCTGCTTCTTGTGCCGCCCTGTCTGTTTACATGGGCGACCGCCGTGATGTTGTCCGACTGAATCAACACCGGTTTTCCTTGCAGGAGTGGTTCCGCCTGGCTTAGAGCATTTTAGATTGCTCTTAGTACCAGAATGTTTATGTGAAGAGACTTTTCCAGGTTCGTCCATACCCCCTGGAAGTTTCTTCCTTGTGTGACTGCTCCCCAACCTCTCAGGCTGGCGTCCGTGGTCACCAGGATCAAATCCTGTATGCCGAATCTGCGGCCCTCCAATAGATGAGCCTTTTGCAACCACCACAGAAGATATACCCTTGTCCTTGGCGACAGGGTTATTCGCAGGTGCATCTGAGGATGCGACCCTGACCATTTGTCCAACAGATCCCTTTGGAAAATTCTTGCATGGAATCTGCCGAATGGAATTGCTTCGTAAAAAGCCACCATTTTTCCCAGGACTCTTGTGCATTGATGTACAGACACCTTTCCTGGTTTTAGGAGGTTCCTGACAGGTCGGATAACTCCTTGGCTTTTTCCTCGGGAAGAAAAACCTTTTTCTGAACCGTGTCCAGAATCATCCCTAGGAACAGCAGACGTATCGTCGGAAAACAGCTGCGATTCTTGGAATATTTAGAATCCAGTCGTGCCGTCGAAGAACTACTTTAGATAGTGCTCTTCCGACCTCCAACTGTTCTCTGGAACTTGCCCTTTTTAGGTCGTGCAAGTAAGGGATAATTTAGATGCCTTTTTTCTTTGAAGAAACATCTTTTCGGCCATTACCTTGGTAAAAAGGCCTGGGGTGCCGTGGATAATTCAAACGGCATCGTCTGAAACTGATATTGACAGTTCTGTACCACGAACCAGAGGTACCCTTGATGAGAAGGACAAAATTTGGACATGGAGGTAATCCTTGATGTCCAGGGACACCATATAGTCCCCTTTTTTCCGGTTCGCTATCACTGCTCTGAGTGACTTTATCTCGATTTGAACCTTTTATGTAAGTGTTCAAAACATTTTAGATTTAGACTATGTGTCACCAAGCCGTCTGGCTTCAGTACCACAATATAGTGTGGAAAAATAATACCCTTTTCCTTGTCGTAGGAGGGGTACTTTGATTATCACCTGCTGGATATACAGCTTGTGAATTGTTTCCAATGCTGCCTCCCTGTCGGAGGGAGCCGTTGGTAAAGCAGACTTCAGGAACCTGCGAGGAGAAGATGTCTCGACTCTCCAATCTTTACCCCTGGGATAATACTCGTACGATCTAGGGGTCAACTTGCGAGTGATCCCACTGCGCCCTGAGACTCTTGAGACTACCCCCCCACCTTGAGTCCGCTTGCACGGCCCCCGCGTCATGCTGAGGACTTGGCAGACGCGGTGGAGGGCTTCTTTTCCTGGGAAAGGGCTGCCTGCTGCAGTCTACTTCCCTTACCTCTATGTCTGGGCAGATATGACTGGCCTTTTGCCTGCATGCCCTCATGGGAAAGGAAAGATTGAGGCTGAAAAGACGGTGTCTTTTTTAGCTGAGATGTAACTTGGGGTAAAAAAGGTTGGATTTCCCAGCTGTTGCTGTGGTCCCCAGGTCCGATGGACCGACCCCCAAATAACTCCTTCCCTTTATACAGCAATACTTCCATCTGCCGTATGGGATCTGTATCACCTGACCACTGTCGTGTCCCTGACATCTTCTGGGAGATATGGACAACGCACTTATCTTGATGCCAGAGAGCAAATATCCCTCTGTGCATCTCACATACATATATATAGAATGCATCCTATTAAATGCTCTACATGAATAAAATATTTTCAGTCAGGGAATCCGACCAAGCCAACCCAGCACTGCATCTCCAGGCTGATGGCGATCGCTGGTCGCAGTATAACCACCGTATGTGTGTATATACTTTTTAGGATATTTTTCCAGCTTCCTATCAGCTGGCTCCTTGAGGGCGGCCGTATCTGGAGACGGTAACGCCACTTGATAAGCGTGTGAGCGCCTTATCACCCTAAGGGGTGTTTCCCAACGTACCCTAATTTCTGGCGGGAAAGGGTATAACGCCAATATTTGCTATCGGGGTAACCCTACGCATCATCACACACTTCATTTTATTTTATCTGATTCAGGAAAAACTACAGGTAGTTTTTTCACTCCCACATAATACCCTTTCTTGTGGTACTTGTAGTATCAGAAACACGTAACACCTCCTTCATTGCCCTTAACGTGTGGCCCTAATGAGAAATACGTTTGTTTATTCACCGTCGACACTGTATTCAGTGTCCGTGTCTGTGTCTGTGTCGACCGACTGAGGTAAATGGGCGTTTTTAAAACCCCTGACGGTGTTTCTGAGACGCCTGGACCGGTCCTAATAGATTGTCGGCCGTCTCATGTCGTCAACCGACCTTGCAGCGTGTTGACATTCTCACGTAATTCTCTAAATAAGCCATCCATTCCGGTGTCGACTCCCTAGAGAGTGACATCACCATTACAGGCAATTTCTCCGCCTCCTCACCAACATCGTCCTCATACATGTCGACACACGCGTACCGACACACAGCACACACACCGGGAATGCTCTGACAGAGGACAGGACCCACTAGCCCTTTGGGGAGACAGAGGGAGAGTCTGCCAGCACACACCAAAAACGCTATAATTATATAGGGACAACCTTATATAAGTGTTTCTCCCTTATAGCATCTTTTATATATATACAATATCGCCAAAATCAGTGCCCCCCCTCTCTGTTTTAACCCTGTTTCTGTAGTGCAGTGCAGGGGAGAGCCTGGGAGCCTTCTCTCCAGCTTTTCTGTGAGAGAAAATGGCGCTGTGTGCTGAGGAGATAGGCCCCGCCCCTTTTTCGGCGGGCTCGTCTCCCGCTATTTTTGAAGTTAGGCAGGGGTTAAATATCTCCATATAGCCTCTGTGGGCTATATGTGAGGTATTTTTTGCCTCTAATAAGGTTTTTATTTGCCTCTCAGAGCGCCCCCCCCAGCGCTCTGCACCCTCAGTGACTGTTGTGTGAAGTGTGCTGAGAGGAAAATGGCGCACAGCTGCAGTGCTGTGCGCTACCTTTATGAAGACTCAGGAGTCTTCAGCCGCCGATTTTGGACCTCTTCTCTCTTCAGCGTCTGCAAGGGGGCCGGCGGCGCGGCTCCGGTGACCATCCAGGCTGTACCTGTGATCGTCCCTCTGGAGCTAGTGTCCAGTAGCCAAGCAGCAAATCCACTCTGCACGCAGGTGAGTTCACTACTTCTCCCCTAAGTCCCTCGTTGCAGTGATCCTGTTGCCAGCAGGACTCACTGTAAAGTAAAAAACCTAAGCTAAACTTTCTCTAAGCAGCTCTTTAGGAGAGCCACCTAGATTGCACCCTTCTCGTTCGGGCACAAAATCTAACTGGAGTCTGGAGGAGGGTCATAGGGGGAGGAGCCAGTGCACACCACCTGATCTGGTAAAAGCTTTACTTTTTTGTGCCCTGTCTCCTGCGGAGCCGCTATTCCCCATGGTCCTTTCAGGAACCCCAGCATCCACTTAGGACGATAGAGAAATACTGCCCACAATAATGTTTAACTGCTGAAAATGTGAAACAAAAACCTATTTCATCAGGGTAAAAAAAAAAAAAAACTATCCTGAGACTTTGTTTATACATAAAGTATGCGCAGATGAAATATAAGAATTATATCTGTATTATATACTACATGCAATCAGCAGAAAACACGTAGATTTGCGAAAATGCTCCGGAAACAGTCTACGTAACTTTCCATAGCACAAAGCATTCTGTATAAATAACATTACATGTAAGCTAATGAAAAAAAAAAAAACATCTGACAGTGAGATATATCTGTAATCTCTCCGCAATCCCTCTTCCCATTGAAACAGACGATATGATTGGCTGGCCGGGGAACGTCACTCATCCTTGTGACAAGTGGAACAGCAGGGGGTCGAGCAATCATCATTCATAGACAATGTATTATTAAAAGCGCACATTCCCTAAGGCTTTATTTCCATAATCAGTGATGCAATTAATTGCAAAAGCAAATAATACATTATGCCGTATACATCTTACATATTATTCTTTACCCTTGCACATACTCAGGACGCTATGGTACATTTTTGTATATTTTTAACGTTGATCTCTTTGGAACAACATATATTATTTCACATCTAATGTGTAATAAAACCTCCAATCATTTAAGTAAAATGTCCACAATAAGAACAGAGTTTGCAGTTAATCAGAACACTATAAATCTTCCCATGCAGTTTTGCACCAGATTTTAACGAAAGACAATAGAATAAACATTCCTGTTGGTGCTACACAACATGGGGGGTCATTCCGAGTTGATCGCTCGCTGGCTAGTTTTAGCAGCCATGCAAACGCCATGCCGCCGCCCACTGGGGAGTGTATTTTAGCTTAGCAGAAGTGCGAACGCATGTGCAGCCGAGCTCTGCAAAAACAGTTTGTGCAGTCTCTGAGTAGCTCTGAACTTACTCAGCGCTTGCGATCACTTCAGCCTATTCTTGTCCGGATTTGACGTCACACACCCGCCCAGCAAACGCCCAGCCACGCCTGCGTTTTTTCAGACACGCCTGCGTTTTTGCAAGCACTCCCTGAAAACGGTCAGTTGACACACAGAAACGCCCCCTTCCTGTCAATCTTCTTGCGGCCGCCAGTGCAAAGGAAAACTTTGCTAGAACCTGAGCACAACCACAAAGGACTTTGTACCCGTACGTCGCGCGTGCGCATTGCGGGGCATAAGCACGCACAGAAATGCCATTTTTTCACCTGATCGCTGCGCTGCAAAAATCGGCAGCGAGCGATCAACTCGGAAAGAGACCCCCATGGTGTTAGAGTACTTCCGGTGGTTCCATGATTTGAAACTGGATGGTGCGTCAGCACACGTTCCCGGTAATACAGTACGCAGAGAAAGGAGAATTCAGCGATGATCGTGTGAGCTCTGAATAGATGAGACAGAAAACAGAATCTTCTCAAACACTGGGGGTAATTCCAAGTTGATCGCAGCAGGAATTTTTTTAGCAGTTGGGCAAAACCATGTGCACTGCAGGGGAGGCAGATATAACATGTGCAGAGAGAGTTAGATTTGGGTTGGTTATTTTATTTCTGTGCAGGGTAAATACTGGCTGCTTTATTGTTACACTGCAAATTAGATTGCAGATTGAACACACCACACCCAAATCTAACTCTCTCTGCAAATGTTATATCTGCCTCCAACTGCAGTGCACATGGTTTTGCCCAGTTGCTAAAAAATATCCTGCTGCGATCAACTTGGAATTACCCCCACTGTCAATTCATTTAGGTGCAAAGTGCATTCCGGAACACGAGCCCGCATCATACCTACATTGCAGATGTTCAGTTCTGCTCCCATTAAGGTGCACATAGAAATCTGCAACTTTGCTGCAATGCCAGAGGTACTGTACTGTAATAGGCAAATATATATTTCATGCCATTGTGCCTTAAATGTTATCAAACCTTATATTTCTATGTAAACTTTGGCCCAGGTTAGTCTTAATAATTGTGTTTTACATTTCTACAGTCACAACTGTCCCCATTTACCTAGATTGTTAGCTCTTCAAGGCACACTCTTCCTGGGCCATCCATTAGTAAAACTCCCTCAGTCTAACCCTGAGACAAAAGCATATTGCCTAAGGGTATAATTTATTTTGCATGTGCCACTTGGTAGTGACTGTGGGGGTGATTCAGACCGGATCGCTGCAGTGCGTTTTCAGAGGGCGATCAGGTAGTCACTGCGCATGTGTATGCACAGCAATGCGCAGCACGCGCATCCAAAATCCAATCGCACGGTCGTTCACAAGGTGATTGATATGAGGAAGTCGTTTGGGGGTGGTAACTGATCGTTTGCTGGAGGTGTCCGGAAAAACGCAGGCGCGTCCAAGTGTTTTCAGGGAGTGTGTCTGACGTCAGCTCCGGCCCTCGATCAGCCTGTTCTCATCGCACTGGAGGAGTAAGTCCTGGGCTGCGCAGAAACTGCACAGTGGATTTTTGCAGGTCGGCGTACACATGCGATCACACACTTGCACGGCGAATTTACACTCCCCCTGGAGGTGGTGAGTATCCGAACGCAGGACAGCAAAAATCGCAGCCCAGTGATCACATCTGAATCACCCCCCCTCCCCCCGTGCTACTGGGACGTGCAAGTATGAACATAGAAGATTTTGAATGTACAGAGTTTTTGTTGTGCAAATTATAGATTTAGTGGAATCATAATAATATTTGTAAAAAAAATCTAATTTTATACACTATAATAAAAGTCTTAGGGGGATAACAATTAGTCACAGTACATTTTTTCCACAATAAAGAAAAAACAATTACGATTTTTTTTTTTTTGTCCGAGATATCTTTCGGCAATTCAGTTAATGCCCTTTTTCTGAGAAGCAATTTACCCCTTTCCATGCGAAAAACACGTGGATTTGGGATAAATTCCCGGGTCCATGTGTTTTCGCAATCGCAAAAAAGCGGAACTGATTGGGGATTTTGTTTCTCCTACCTCCGGCCTGGTGAAAAAAAATCCCTGATAGTGCCGGCTATCAGGGATAATTGAATTACTGCCCCCTTGGGGTTAATTAATTGAATTCCCCTATTACAATGAAATGGTTCCAAAACTCTAGATAAAATGAGGAATTTGGTTGCAAATCCGAGATTTCAGAAAATGTCACAGAATTTAAATTGCAGCGTGGTAAAAATATCTGTCCCCTTCCGCATCCATTGGAAAGATATTACCTCCCCACCTGCACAAGCAGACATCCAATCAGCACTCTAGCTAGGCTTACCATACTATCCCTTTAAAATGGGACACACATGAATTACACAGGTTCCGTGGCCTGCATGTCACCTGGTTGTAATCAGCCACAGAACCTGTGTAATCCATGAACGTCTCAGTTTAAAGGGATAGAACGTGATGGAACATAATTGTATAGCAAATTTACTGTACCCCTCGGCACAAGTGATCAAAAGAAAGTGAATCTAATTATTTGGCAGGCATAGGGGTGAGAGATATTGAATACATGAGAAATACAGGGACGACTACAGCACAATTAGCGTGTTGTATTGTGGGGAGCTGTGAATGCATTAATCGAATTCTGGTTGCAAAGCTTACTAGTTGTCCATAGGTTAATGCATAGTTGCCTTCCCTCCTGGATCCTGTGGGAGAGTCCCATTTGAAGCTCTTATCTCCCGCTACCCTGCATTATAAATCAAATCTCCCGATTCTTTGGATTCTTCACTGCAGCAAAGGTTCCACCAAGGAATTTCTGGGCAAGGACAGTAATTTGCTGCAGTCATTAGCATGACTTCTATTCGGGCTCATCAGCCTCTGCTGTCGACTCTCAGCAAATCCTTAAAGGAACCCCGGCAGTAGAGAATACAGCTTGCCTGACCCCATGTGATCTGTGTCTTCTAATCTCATCATCTGCTGGTGCTAATGTGTGTGAGCTGTGGAATGTTTTGTTAGTAATCTTTTGTTAAACACAGTAAAAGGACAATACAAAAAAAAAAAAACAGTTTAAAATCCTTTTTTTTTTTTTGCCAAGAGATGAAACAAGGTCAAAATGCATTTGGAATTTATTTCTCGTATATATTGTGCTGAGTGAGAAGAAATTAAATATCACTGCAAAATAGATGCAAACAAAAACTCCAGTATTGCAGGCAGCAAGGTTACTACCAATAATTGCTAAATTTCCCAATGTAAGTCCTGGGCAACTCATAAACTGCACAAAGTTTTTTTGTACCGCCCGGCTGCACATGCGTTCGCACACTTGCAAAGCTAAAATACACTCCCCTATGGGCGGTGACTATCTGATCGCAGCAGGGCAAAAAATAGCTAGCGAGTGATCAGGTCTGAATTAGGCCCAATGTCCCAGGACATTCTGTGATAACAGAGCGTGAATTTCTCCCCATAACATCCGGATATAAGGATGGTGAATAGGATCCATCCAGCTCAATATGATTCTCCAGCAAACTCCAGTTCTCTGTCAGACTTGCTGACAGAAAATCCCTTTTATGCCACGGTCTTTCAGATGCAATTTTCTGTCATAAAATCCTTATTAGCTTACACAAAAGAACATGACTCGGGGAATGCCATATTTTCAGACAACATCTGTGCTTTATGTTAGAA
This sequence comes from Pseudophryne corroboree, assembly GCF_028390025.1. Taxonomy (NCBI): domain Eukaryota; kingdom Metazoa; phylum Chordata; class Amphibia; order Anura; family Myobatrachidae; genus Pseudophryne; species Pseudophryne corroboree. The sequence goes on from NC_086453.1 coordinate 373,935,485, forward strand.
TACTTATTTTATTAATATGTCATTTCTTAGCCAGCTTTTAGGATATTACTCCCAGAGACCAATGCCCAGATCAACAGAAGGGATTTTCATGATTCCCCTTTAAATGCGTCAGCTAGAACAAATCTGAATTAGGCCATTAAACTAAATGATATGTCTTGTAAAATGTCACTTGTCAGTAAATATATGTGTCTGAGGTTATGAGAATGGCCCTATAATCTATTTCCATAAACTGGATTACATGAGAGCAAATGGAGGGGCTACAGACGCAGACGTGGAACCACGTCTCAGATATTGCAAGACGAAACGTACATGTTACACTCAAGAATATAGTCCTTTGCCGGACTCATTTGTTAACATGCCCACCCCTGACTCCTCACACAGTCACTACATAGTATGAGTGCGGGAATCCCAGGCAGTAATACCCCTTTAACACTGCTACAATAACCCAGATTTTTGCTGGGGCTTGGTGGAAAAGGATCCTTAAAAAATAACCCAGTCCAGTTACCTGGGAATCCGACCCAGGTAGCTACAAGGGTTGGAGGTGGGTAGCCTACGGTGTTCGGATCACCAGTGCAGTCAGAAAAGGGGCCTGCCCCTCAATATACTGGTTCCAGACTGTGGTGTGAACGGGGCCTGACCTGGGTTTGGCCCATATTCGAAAACCCGGGTCGGACCTGGCATTTTGGTGGAAAGGGATATAAGCTACACTCACAGTTAGCAGGCAAGGAGAGTTTGCCTGGGGACGGATCTCTCATATACAGAATGATGTGGTCTATTAATTTGCACCGGTCGCCCGTAGCATCAGGCATCTCTCTAAACCCATGCTGGACCTGCTAGCAAATAGGTATAGACGTTGACACAAGTATAGAGAGATATACTGTAATATCACGGTGAGAAGCTAGATTCTTCTAAATAGGGGTCTTTCTCATACTTAAATAATGCTGCTTGTAACATTCTACTGCGGGTGTAGTACGGCTGACCGGCGGTCAGGAGACCGCCTGCCAGCTTACCGACGCTGGGATCCCGGCAGCATACCGACGCGGGCTCGCTATGCTCGCCACGCTGCGGGCTCGGTGGCGACCTGCGGTCGCCACGGGTTCTATTCCCACTCTGTGTGTGTCGTGGACACCCACGAGTGGAAATAGTCCCTGTTGGTCGGCATGCCGACCATCGGGATAGCGAGCCGTCGGGATGGTGGAGGAGGTCATGTGACTGTCGGTCAGCTGACCGGCGGTCACATGAATACCACCCTTCTACGGGTGTAGTACGGCTGACCGGCGTGAGCGTCTGCAGGCTGGTGCCAGATCTAGGGGCGCCTGCACTAATGGTGAACATACCAGGCCCAGTTTGTTGGCCGCTGTGCAAATGCAAAGGAATGTGCTGGGAGTATTGTAATCTTAGATTCCTTTTGGCGCCCGTTTCGTCTGGTGACACAAATATTGTAATCCGGCCGTTGGATGTGAAAGCCGAATGCCGAAAACAGCTGCATAGGCACATTGCACTGGTCTGGTGACGGCACAGGCCCCTGCACTAGTGGATGCATATAGGGCATCATATACACCCTGAGGTTTGTAAATGTATAACCTGTTGCTCTGTGATATCTGTTCCTGAAATCATTTACAAGCCGACAAACCAATGACTGGTCAAACTGAATGACCAAAAAAAAATCACACTTTTGCGCTCACTCCAACAAGAGAGAAAACATACGGAAAACAAGGAAGCCTATTTATTGTTGTCATTATTGGTGATTAGCTTTTAATTAGCGTCCTAGAGGTTGCTTTCTTGTAGGCTTGTTTTTGGGAACGCCAACAGTTTATAATTCTTTGACATCTGCTCTGTATAGTTTGGGCGACTTTGGAACCTACTGTATAAGCCCCAGCATTACTTTATCACAATGAACTGTTTTGCCCTTAATCTGGGATAGGCTCCCCGTGTAACAGGGAAGACCAACATCATAGCACTCAAAGGGGGATATTCAATTAACAGCGATAACTGACTTTTCCCTCAAAACGCAATTACAGCCTATTCAATTTCCCGGGAACATTTATCGGTGATAATTTTTTCACAAATTTCACTTCACCTACTCTGAAGCAGGTGAAAAGTTGGGAAAAGTCACTATTTTAAGGTAAAAATGTTTGGATATGGTACAAGAACCCCTGGGACACCCCCCTTAATGACTAATTAGGCACGTTGACGCTTTTAATTATTTTTAATTGGCCAATAATGACATGTCATTTTTGGGGTGAAAAAGTACAAAGTGATGGAAATTGGGGTTCAAGGTATGGGACAGGTATATTGGGGTGCTTTATGAGTGGGACAGGTGTTTTAGGCTTTGCAGGTGGGAGTAATCGGTCTGTTTCCACTTTTTTTTTTAAAGTACCCTAAAATGACCCAAATATACACTTATACCCATTTTCATGTACCCCAAATTTAATGAGAGCATTTATTTTGCACAAAATAATTGCTTTCTATAATTTTTTTGCATTTTTAAAAAAATGCATATAACAGCCATTTCACACAATTTAAGTCCCCAAAAACTCTCTAATGTGATCTCTAATACACTTCTGTTTTCCTATGTTAGTTTAGCATTTTCTGGGGTACAGGCTGATTTCCCCATTTTCACCTGCACTTTTCACTGCAACAATTTTCACGTGAAACCCGTTTGGAATTAAATAGGTCAAAAAACGGGAGCGCACATACCCGCGAAAAGCCGTTTTCGCTGCAATTTTTGGGCTAAAAATTGCTGCGAATTTGCAGATAATTGAATACCCCACTAAGGGTGACATTTACTAAACAGTGATAAGAGCAGAGAAGTGAGCCAGTGGAGAAGTTGCCCACGGCAACCAATCAGCACTGAAGTAACATCTATCATTTGCATACTATAAAATGATACAGAGCTGCTGATTGGTTGATGGGGCCACTTCTTCACTGGCTCACTTCTCCGCTCTTATCACTGCTTAGTAAATGTCCCCCTAAAATCCCAATACTATATAAGGGCTCCCACTCACAATCCAGTAGCAATTCACACTAGGGTTAATGTTTTGTTGTTGAGACAATTAACAAACCAGTATATTTTGGAGTGTTGGAAGATATCGGAACACCAGGAGGAAACTAGGGATGAGCGGGTTCGGTTCCTCGGAATCCGAACCCGCCCGAACTTCAGTTTTTTTTACACGGGGCCGAGCGACTCGGATCTTCCCGCCTTGCTCGGTTAACCCGAGCGCGCCCGAACGTCATCATCCCGCTGTCGGATTCTCGCGAGGCTCGGATTCTATCGCGAGACTCGGATTCTATATAAGGAGCCGCGCGTCGCCGCCATTTTCACACGTGCATTGAGATTCATAGGGAGAGGACGTGGCTGGCGTCCTCTCCGTTTATAGAGAAGAGAGTGAGACAGTAGAGAGAGACACAGTAGTAATTTTGGGGAGCATTAGGAGGAGTACTAGTAGTTACTTGCTGAAGTGATAGATAGTGTGACTGTATTATCTGACTTGTGGGGGAGACACTGACAGTGGGGAGCAGTTAGAGTCTGAGAGCAGGACTCAGGAGTACATATAACGTACAGTGCACACTTTTGCTGCCAGAGTGCCACACTGCCATTGTGACCACACTGACCACCAGTATAATATATATTGTGATTGTCTGCTTAGGAGTACTACTTGCAAGTTGCTGATAGTGTGACCAGTGACCTGACCACCAGTTTAATAATCACCACCAGTGAGTTTAATATATATATATATATATATATATATATATATATATATATATATATATATATATATATATATAAAATTGTATATAATATATATATAATATTGTATACCACCTACCCGTGGTTTTTTTTTTCTTTCTTCTTTATACATACTACTATAGTAGCTTACTGTAGCAGTCTGCGGTGCTGCTGAGCTGACAGTGTCCATCAGGTCCGTCATCAGTCATTACATAATAAATATATATACCTGTCCGGCTGCAGTACTAGTGATATTATATATATATATATTGATTTCATCTCATTATCATCCAGTCTATATTAGCAGCAGACACAGTACGGTAGTCCACGGCTGTAGCTATCTCTGTGTCGGCAGTCGATCGTCCATCCATAATTGTATACCACCTACCCGTGTTTTTTTTTTTTCTTTCTTCTTTATACATACTACTATAGTAGCTTACTGTAGCAGTCTGCGGTGCTGCTGAGCTGACAGTGTCCAGCAGGTCCGTCATCAGTCATTACATAATAAATATATATACCTGTCCGGCTGCAGTACTAGTGATAATATATATATATATTGATTTCATCTCATTATCATCCAGTCTATATTAGCAGCAGACACAGTACGGTAGTCCACGGCTGTAGCTACCTCTGTGTCGGCAGTCGCTCGTCCATCCATAATTGTATACCACCTACCCGTGGTTTTTTTTTTTCTTTCTTCTTTATACATACTACTATAGTAGCTTACTGTAGCAGTCTGCGGTGCTGCTGAGCTGACAGTGTCCAGCAGGTCCGTCATCAGTCATTACATAATAAATATATCTACCTGTCCGGCTGCAGTACTAGTGTGATATAATATATATTGATTTCATCTCATTATCATCCAGTCTATATTAGCAGCAGACACAGTACGGTAGTCCACGGCTGTAGCTACCTCTGTGTCTTTTAGTTGTGCCTATTAAAATATGGAGAACAAAAATGTTGAGGTTCCAAAATTAGGGAAAGATCAAGATCCACTTCCACCTCGTGCTGAAGCTGCTGCCACTAGTCATGGCCGAGACGATGAAATGCCAGCAATGTCGTCTGCCAAGGCCGATGCCCAATGTCATAGTACAGAGCATGTAAAATCCAAAACACCAAATATCAGTAAAAAAAGGACTCCAAAATCTAAAATAAAATTGTCGGAGGAGAAGCGTAAACTTGCCAATATGCCATTTACCACACGGAGTGGCAAGGAACGGCTGAGGCCCTGGCCTATGTTCATGGCTAGTGGTTCAGCTTCACATGAGGATGGAAGCACTCAGCCTCTCGCTAGAAAACTGAAAAGACTCAAGCTGGCAAAAGCACCGCAAAGAACTGTGCGTTCTTCGAAATCCCAAATCCACAAGGAGAGTCCAATTGTGTCGTTGCGATGCCTGACCTTCCCAACACTGGACGTGAAGAGCATGCGCCTTCCACCATTTGCACGCCCCCTGCAAGTGCTGGAAGGAGCACCCGCAGTCCAGTTCCTGATAGTCAGATTGAAGATGTCAGTGTTGAAGTACACCAGGATGAGGAGGATATGGGTGTTGCTGGCGCTGGGGAGGAAATTGACAAGGAGGATTCTGATGGTGAGGTGGTTTGTTTAAGTCAGGCACCCGGGGAGACACCTGTTGTCCGTGGGAGGAATAGGGCCGTTGACATGCCTGGTGAAAATACCAAAAAAATCAGCTCTTCGGTGTGGAAGTATTTCACCAGAAATGCGGACAACATTTGTCAAGCCGTGTGTTGCCTTTGTCAAGCTGTAATAAGTAGGGGTAAGGACGTTAACTACCTCGGAACATCCTCCCTTATACGTCACCTGCAGCGCATTCATAATAAGTCAGTGACAAGTTCAAAAACTTTGGGCGACAGCGGAAGCAGTCCACTGACCAGTAAATCCCTTCCTCTTGTAACCAAGCTCACGCAAACCACCCCACCAACTCCCTCAGTGTCAATTTCCTCCTTCCCCAGGAATGCCAATAGTCCTGCAGGCCATGTCACTGGCAATTCTGACGAGTCCTCTCCTGCCTGGGATTCCTCCGATGCATCCTTGCGTGTAACGCCTACTGCTGCTGGCGCTGCTGTTGTTGCTGCTGGGAGTCGATGGTCATCCCAGAGGGGAAGTCGTAAGCCCACTTTTACTACTTCCACCAAGCAATTGACTGTCCAACATCCTTTGCGAGGAAGATGAAATATCACAGCAGTCATCCTGTTGCAAAGCGGATAACTGAGGCCTTGACAACTATGTTGGTGTTAGACGTGCGTCCGGTATCCGCCGTTAGTTCACAGGGAACTAGACAATTTCTTGAGGTAGTGTGCCCCCGTTACCAAATACCATCTAGGTTCCACTTCTCTAGGCAGGCGATACCGAGAATGTACACGGACGTCAGAAAAAGACTCACCAGTGTCCTAAAAAATGCAGTTGTACCCAATGTCCACTTAACCACGGACATGTGGACAAGTAGAGCAGGGCAGGGTCAGGACTATATGACTGTGACAGCCCACTGGGTAGATGTATGGACTCCCGCCGCAAGAACAGCAGCGGCGGCACCAGTAGCAGCATCTCGCAAACGCCAACTCTTTCCTAGGCAGGCTACGCTTTGTATCACCGGTTTCCAGAATACGCACACAGCTGAAAACCTCTTACGGCAACTGAGGAAGATCATCGCGGAATGGCTTACCCCAATTGGACTCTCCTGTGGATTTGTGGCATCGGACAACGCCAGCAATATTGTGTGTGCATTAAATCTGGGCAAATTCCAGCACGTCCCATGTTTTGCACATACCTTGAATTTGGTAGTGCAGAATTTTTAAAAAAATGACAGGGGCGTGCAAGAGATGCTGTCGGTGGCCAGAAGAATTGCGGGACACTTTCGGCGTACAGGCACCACGTACAGAAGACTGGAGCACCACCAAAAACGCCTGAACCTGCCCTGCCATCATCTGAAGCAAGAAGTGGTAACGAGGTGGAATTCAACCCTCTATATGCTTCAGAGGTTGGAGGAGCAGCAAAAGGCCATTCAAGCCTATACAATTGAGCACGATATAGGAGGTGGAATGTACCTGTCTCAAGCGCAGTGGAGAATGATTTCAACGTTGTGCAAGATTCTGCAACCTTTTGAACTTGCCACACGTGAAGTCAGTTCAGACACTGCCAGCCTGAGTCAGATCATTCCCCTCATCAGGCTTTTGCAGAAGAAGCTGGAGGCATTGAAGGAGGAGCTAAAAGGGAGCGATTCCACTAGGCATGTGGGACTTGTGGATGGAGCCCTTAATTCGCTTAACAAGGATTCACGGGTGGTCAATCTGTTGAAATCAGAGCACTACATTTTGGCCACCGTGCTCGATCCTAGATTTAAAACCTACCTTGGATCTCTCTTTCCGGCAGACACAAGTCTGCTGGGGTTCAAAGACCTGCTGGTGACAAAATTGTCAAGTCAAGCGGAACGCGACCTGTCAACATCTCCTCCTTCACATTCTCCCGCAACTGGGGGTGCGAGGAAAAGGCTCAGAATTCCGAGCCCACCCGCTGGCGGTGATGCAGGGCAGTCTGGAGCGACTGCTGATGCTGACATCTGGTCCGGACTGAAGGACCTGACAACGATTACGGACATGTCGTCTACTGTCACTGCATATGATTCTCTCACCATTGAAAGAATGGTGGAGGATTATATGAGTGACCGCATCCAAGTAGGCACGTCAGACAGTCCGTACTTATACTGGCAGGAAAAAGAGGCAATTTGGAGGCCCTTGCACAAACTGGCTTTATTCTACCTAAGTTGCCCTCCCACAAGTGTGTACTCCGAAAGTGTTTAGTGCCGCCGCTCACCTTGTCAGCAATCTGCGTACGAGGTTACTTCCAGAAAATGTGGAGAAGATGATGTTCATTAAAATGAATTATAATCAATTCCTCCGTGGAGACATTGACCAGCAGCAATTGCCTTCACAAAGTACACAGAGAGCTGAGATGGTGGATTCCAGTGGGGACGAATTGATAATCTGTGAGGAGCGGGATGTACACGGTGATATATCGGAGGATGATGATGAGGTGGACATCTTGCCTCTGTAGAGCCAGTTTGTGCAAGGAGAGATTAATTGCTTCTTTTTCAGTGGGGGTCCAAACCAACCCGTCATTTCAGTCACAGTCGTGTGGCAGACCCTGTCACTGAAATGATGGGTTGGTTAAAGTGTGCATGTCCTGTTTATACAACATAAGGGTGGGTGGGAGGGCCCAAGGACAATTCCATCTTGCACCTCTTTTTTCTTTCATTTTTCTTTGCGTCATGTGCTGTTTGGGGAGTGTTTTTTGGAAGGGCCATCCTGAGTGACACTGCAGTGCCACTCCTAGATGGGCCAGGTGTTTGTGTCGGCCACTAGGGTCGCTTATCTTACTCACACAGCTACCTCATTGCGCCTCTTTTTTTCTTCTTTGCGTCATGTGCTGTTTGGGGAGTGTTTTTTGGAAGGGACATCCTGCGTGACACTGCAGTGCCACTCCTAGATGGGCCAGGTGTTTGTGTCGGCCACTAGGGTCGCTTAGCTTACTCACACAGCTACCTCATTGCGCCTCTTTTTTTCTTCTTTGCGTCATGTGCTGTTTGGGGAGTGTTTTTTGGAAGGGCCATCCTGCGTGACACTGCAGTGCCACTCCTAGATGGGCCAGGTGTTTGTGTCGGCCACTAGGGTCGCTTAGCTTAGTCATCCAGCGACCTCGGTGCAAATTTTAGGACTAAAAATAATATTGTGAGGTGTGAGGTATTCAGAATAGACTGAAAATGAGTGGAAATTATGGTTTTTGAGGTTAATAATACTTTGGGATCAATATGACCCCCAAATTCTATGATTTAAGCTGTTTTTTAGGGTTTTTTGAAAAAAACACCCGAATCCAAAACACACCCGAATCCGACAAAAAAAATTCGGTGAGGTTTTGCCAAAACGCGGTCGAACCCAAAACACGGCCGCGGAACCAAACCCAAAACCAAAACACAAAACCCGAAAAATTTCAAGTGCACATCCCTAGAGGAAACCCTCGCCAGCATGGGGGGGAACAAACGCCGTTTTCTGAATAATATCCAGCAATAAAAATAACAGTAGTGAATATATTGGTGCATAGCAATGATGTACATTAGATGAGTAATGACCTACACTGGAACCTGGTCTAACTCTCTGGACAGAAGTGGTGATCTCAGTGGAGGGAACGTACCGAGATTAAATCATCCCTTTATAGGACTCAAAGCCGCTCCATTTACAAGCTGCCTGGCACATTTAGTGGGAAATATAACTTAATTTTCTGTTATGGATGCGGAATCAGAACAGGCCATCAGCCATTTAGCAGGCCTGGCCCAATCCCAGGAGTGCGGTATCCATGGAGATTGAGGTTTAGCAGGGCATTTTAATAAGTCCCAATGGGAAGACCTCATCCCTGCCTCCTGAAAGGACTAGCCGGCTTCTAACTTTTCCACAACTGTGCGTCCGCCATACTACTCCGTTCACTTACAAACTCCTGTAGTAGGTGTGTTTGTATCAGATAGTTGGCTGTGTGGTGCCGAATCCAAAACATTGAATACTGGTCGTATAAGTGATTACCGGGTCCATTGCCAATGCACATAACTGAAAAACGTTACGTACATCCGTCGCTGAGATGATTATTACCCGGCCTCCCGAAGAGGACATCATACAATAGTATTTTCTGTATTGTACCACTCTACAACAATTATTTTCTACAGATGGAGCTTTGCTCATCTAGGCTTCTCTGCTGCACCTAGGTGCACCAAGGCTTATTAGCATAAACCTTTCATCTATTGTTCTCAGATGCAATACAATATAGAGAGAACAATACATCAGGGGATTAAGTCATTACAGCAGGGGATTAAGGTGGTTATTTCGAGTTGATTGCTCGCTAGCAGTTTTTAGCAGCCGTGCAAACGCTATGCCGCCGCCCACTGGGAGTGTGTTTTAGCTTAGCAGAAGTGCAAACGTTTTTATCGCAGAGCGCCTGCAAACATTTTTTGTATCGTTTCAGAGTAGCTCAAAACCTACTCAGAACTTGCGATCACTTCAGACTATTCAGTTCCGGATTTGACGTCACACACCCGCCCAGCCACGCCTGCGTTTTCCCTGGCACGCCTGCTTTTTTCCGAACACTCCCTGAAAACGGACAGTTACCACCCAGAAACGCCCACTTCATGTCAATCACTCTGCGGTCAGCAGTACAACTGAAATGCATCGCTAGACCCTGTGTAAAACTACATCGTTCGTTGTGCCCGTACGTCGCGTGTGGGCATTGTGCCGCATGCGCAGAACTGCCGTTTTTTAGCCTGATCGCTGCGCTGCGAACAAATTTAGCTAGCAATCAACTCGGTATGACCACCCAGATGTATTAGTCGTTATTGGGGGGGGGGAGCACTAGGCTGATGTCCTGCGGCCTGCGACAGGGATCGCCGGAGGGGGGAGTATTGTTTGGTCATTAACGATATATCGGGTATATATGTAATTACGGCGTACACACTAGACAACTTGCTGAAAATAGTTGATTTCATCAGATTGACTTGCATCTACAGCAGATGGGAAGATGCGAAACGACGCACGCGATAGTGCGTACACACTCGCCGATTTATTGTTCCGATTTGGGTCAAAACGATAAATCATTCAGAAAATCGTCTAATGTGTATCCAGCTTTAGTACATTGGTGGTCATTCCGAGTTGTTCGCTAGCTGCAATCGTTCGCTGTGCAGCGATCAGGCAAAAAAACGGCACTACTGTGCATGCGTATGCAGCACAAAGCGCACGTGCAAAGTAATATTACAACGATCGATGTAGTTTCACACAAGGTTTAGCGAAGCTTTTCAGTCGTACTGCTGGCCGCGGAGTGATTGACAGGAAGAGGGCGTTTCTGGGTGTCAACTGACCGTTTTCAGGGAGTGTGTGAAAAAACGCAGGCGTGCCTGGTAAAACGCAGGCGTGGCTAGCTGAACGCAGGGCGTGTTTGTGAAGTCAAAACAGGAACTGAACCGTCTGAAGTGATCGCAAGCGCTGAGTAGGTCTGAAGCTACTCTGAAACTGCACAAAATAATTTTGTAGCCGCTCTGCGATCCTTTCGTTCGCACTTCTGCTAAGCTAAAATACACTCCCAGTGGGCGGCGGCATAGCGTTTGCACGGCTGCTAAAAACAGCTAGCGAGCGATCAACTCGGAATGACCCCCATAGACCCCTTGGTCTGCAACCTGAATCTGTACAGAGTATTAGCCTCACGTAAAGAGAAAATCTATGGATTCAGCTGAACACACATTATTAAACCCAAAATAGATAGTAAAGTGCTTTGGGCTAAATTTACTAAATGGCGGCTTTGGCGTCATTTAGAAACGCAGTTTCTTTATATAATTGCTAGCATTTACTATGCAGCGGTTCTGGTGTCTTTGAATTGAATCCACTGTAAATCACCTGCGGTTTCTAAATGATAATCTGTCATTTGCGTATATTCTATTTGGCCGCTGTTTGTATTGAAACCACTGCAGATTAGAAGCTATTCATATTCGTTTAATAGTGCTTTTACAGAAACGGCACACACCTGACATCACAGAGACGGACCTCTGCGTACTGACACTTTGTGAGGATTGTAGGTGGAAGTGGAGAGACTTGCAAATCCTGTGTCATTTATTTTTTTGTGCGAGTG